>NW_026596069.1:26692253-26735549 GCF_907164565.1 Psammomys obesus
TTTCCTTTCCTTTCCTTTCCTTTCCTTTCCTTTCCTTTCCTTTCCTTCCCTTCCCTTCCCTTCCCTTCCCTTCCCTTTTTCATCTCTTTCCTTCCCTTTCCTTTTTTCCCTTACTTTCCCTACTTTCTCGTCCCTTCCCATCCCTTTCCTGTTCCTTCCCTTTCCTTTCCTTCCCTTCTGTTTCCCTTACCTTCAGTTCCCTTCCTGTCCTTCCCTTTTACTTGCCCTTCCATTCCCTTCCCTCCATTTTCCTTCACTTTGCCACCTTTTCCTTCCCATCCCAACCCTTCCTGTTCTTTCCCTTTTGCTTCCCTTTCCTTTTCTTACCTTTCTCTTCCTTCCCTTCCCTTCCTTTCACTTCCCTTTCCAGTCCTTTCCTTTTTCCTTCCCTTCCCATCCCTTCCTATTCCAATCCATTCCTTTCCTTTCCTTCAATTTTCATTCCCTTTCCTATCCGTTTTATCCCTTTTCCCTTCGCTTTCCTTTCATTTCCTTTCCTTTATTTCCCTTTCCCTTCCCTTCCCTTTTCTTTTTATTTTTTTAATATTAATTACAGTTGACTTACTTTGTATCTCAGCTGTAGCCCCCTCCCTCATTCCCTACAAATCCCACCCTCCCTCCCTCATCTCCTCCCTGCTCCTCTCCAAGTCCATTGATAGAGGAAGGTCAAAGATCCAGCGACTGAGTTCATGTCAGAGACAATCCCTGTTCCCCTTACTAGGTACCCACTTGTATGATAAGCTGCTATGTGCTACGTCTGAGCAGGCGTTCTAGGTTATATCCATGCTTGGTCCTTGGTTGGAGAATCAGTCTCAGAAAAGACCCCTGTGCCCAGATATTTTTGGTCCTTGTGGCACTCCTGTCCTCTCCAGGCCTTATTAAATCCCCCTTCCTTTCATATGATTCCCTGCACTCTGCCCAAGGTTTGGTTATGAGTCTCAGCATCTGCTTTGATACACTGCTAGGTAGAGTCTTTCAGAGGCCCTCTATGGTAGGCTCCTGTCCTGTTTCTTGTTTTCTCCCACTTCCAATGTCCATCCCATTTGTCTTTCTAAGTGAGGGTTGATCATTTTACCCACGGTCCTTCTCCTTGTTTAGCTTCTTTAGGTTTACTGATGTTAGTATGTTTATCCTATCTTTTAGGTCTAGTATCCACTTATAAGTGAGTATATACCTTGTGTGTCTTTCTGCTTCTGGGATATCTTTTCTAGATCCCACCATTTGCCTGCAAATTTCATGATTTCCTTGTTTTTAACTGCTGAGTAGTATTCCATTATGTAAAAGTACCACAATTTCTGTATCCATTCCTCAACTGAGGGACATCTGGGTTGTTTCCAGGTTGTGGCTATTACAAATAAAGCTGCTACAAACATGGTTGATCAAGTGTCCTTGTTGTGTACTTGAGCATCTTTTGGATATATGCCTAGGAGTAGTACAGCTGGAACTTGAGGTAGCTGTATTCCTAATTGTCTGAGACAGCACCAGATTGAGTTCCAAAGTGGTTGTACAAATTTACATTTCCACCAGCAATATAGAAGGGTTCCCCTTTCTCCACAAGCTCTCCAGCATGTGTTGTCACTTGAATTTTTGATTTTAGCCATACTGATGGGTATAAGGTGAAATCTCAGGGTCATTTTGATTTGCATCTCTCTGATGGCTAAGGACTTTGAGCATCTCTTTAAGGGTTTCTCTGCCATCTACATTCCTCTACAGAGTATTTTCTGTTTAGCTCTGTATCCCATTTTTTTAATTGGATTGCTTGATTTATTGCTTTTTAACTTCTTTAGTTATTTATATATTCTTTAGTTATGGATATCAGTCCTTTGTCAGATATAGGGTTGGTGAAGATCCTTTCCCAGTCTGTAGGCTGTCGTTTTGTTCTGATGACAGTGTCCTTTGCTTTACAGAAGTTTTTCAGTTTCATGAAGTCCCATTTATAGATTGTTGCTCTTAGAGCCTGTGCTGTTGGTGTTCTGTTCAGAAAGTTTTCTCCTGTGCCAATGAGTTTTAGGCTTTTCCTCACTTTTTCTTCTAACCAATTTAGTGTGTCTGGTTTTATATTGAGGTTTGATCGACTTGAACTTTCGTTTTGTGCAGGGCGATAAATATGGATCTATTTTCATTTTTCTACATGTAGACATCCAGTTGGACCAGCACCATTTGTTGAAGATGCTGTCTCTTTTCCATTGAATGGTTTGGGCTTTTTTGTCAAAAAACAATTATTCATAGGTGTGTGGGTTTATTTCTGGGTCTTCTGTTTGGTTTCATTGATCCACCTTTCTGTTTCTATGCCAATACCATGAAGTTTTTATTACTATTGCTCTGTAGTACAGCTTGAGATCAGGGATGGAGATACCGCCAGAATATCTGTTCTTGTACAGGATTGTTTTAGAAATTCTGGATTCATTCTCCATATGAAATTGAATTTTTCTTTCAAGGTCTGTAAAGGACTGTGTTGGTATTTTGATGGGAATTGCATTGAATCTGTAGAATACTTTTGGCAGAATGTCCATTTTCACTATGTTAATCCTACCAATCCATGGGCATGGGAGATCTTTCCATCTTCTGATATCTTCTTCAATTTCTTTCTTCAGAGACTTGAAGTTTTTTTCACTTGCTTCGTTAGAGTCGCACCAAGGTACTTTATGTTATTAGTGCCTATTGTGAAGGGTGTTGTTTCCTTAATTTCTTTCTCAGCCCTTTTGTCTTTGGTATATAGGAGGGCTTCTGATTTTTTTCAGTTAATTTTGTATCCAGCTACTTTGCTGAAGGTGTTTATTAGCTGTAGGAGTTTTCTGGTTTAATTTTTTAGGTCATTAATGTACAATATTATATCATCTGCGAATAGTGATACTTGACTTCTTCCTTTCCAATTTATATCCCCTTGATCTCCTTTAGTTGTCTTATTGCTCTAGCTAGGACTTCAAGTACTATGTTGAAGAGATATGGAGTGAGCAGCCTTGTCTTGTCCCTGATTTCAGTGGGATTGATTTAAGTTTCTTTCCATTGAGTTTCATGTTGGATGTAGGCTTGCTGTATGTTTCCTTTACCATGTTTAGGTATGTGCCTTGCATCCCTGATCTCTTCAAGATTTTAAACATGAATGGGTGCTGGATTTTGTCAAATGCTTTTTCAGCATCTAAGGAGATGATCATGCGGACACTACATTTTAATCAAAGAAAAAAAATTACCCAATATGACATTTCAGCTCTTAACCTCCTTGTCCCAATCAAATGGGCACCCAAGTTTGTAAGAGAAGTACTACTATAGCTTTAATCACATATTAAAAATCACACATTGATAGCGGGAAATTTCAATACATACACCCCAACAATGAACAGGTTATCAAGACAAGAACTAAACAGAGAAGTACTTGAACTAACAAATATAGCAGATACATCAAAAAGATCAACTATGATGATCAAGTAGGTTCTATCCTTGGGATGCAGCGGTGGTTCAAAATATGAAAGTCAATAAATGTCACCCATTACATAAGCAAACTGGGAAAACCCACAATCATCTCATTAGGTGTAAAAAAGATCTTTGACAAAATTTAACATTCCTTCACGATAAAAGTTCTGGAAAGACTGGGAATACAAGGGACATACCTAAGCATAATACGCAACAAGCTTATAACGAACATGAAATTAAATAAAGAGAAACTTAAAATAATTCTGCTAAATCAAGACTCTTTTCAGATTTATTCAATACAGTACTTGAAATTTTATCTAGAAAATAAGTCAACTGAAGAAGAACAAAGCAGTACAAACTGGGAAGGTAGAAGTCTGTGTACTATTATTTGCAGATGATATGATAGTATGCATAAGTGACCCTAAGGATTCCACCAGGGAACTCCTTCAGCTGCTAAAAACTTTCAGCAAAGAGGCTGGATGTAAAAAAATCAGAAGCTCTCATATATATATATATATATATATATATATATATGACAAATGGACTGAGAAAGACATCGGTGAAACTACACCTTTTACAATACCCTTGAATAATGTAAAATATCTCGGAGTAACGCTAACCAAGTAAGTGAAAAACTTCAAGTTTTTAAAGAAGGAAATTGAAGAAAATAACAGAAAATGGATAGACTTTGAAAGGACAATTCTTAACTTCATATGGAAAAACATAAATCTCAGGATGGCTAAAACAATCCTGGACAATAACTGAGCTGCTGCATATCTTACTGTGCTGAATTTCAAATTATACTACAGAGTTATGGTAATGAAAACTGCATGGTATAGGTACAAAAGCAGACAAGTTGACCAACAGAACCAAGTTGAAGACCTAAACATAAACCCACATACATACAGGTACTTGAATTTTTGATAAAGAAACCAGAAACATACACTGGAAAAAAGACAGCATCTTCAACAAATGGTGTTGGTCAAACTAGCTATCTTCATGCAGACAAATACAAATATATCCATGTTTATTATCCTGCACAAAACTCAGGACTATCTGGATCAAAAGCCCTAACATAAAACCAGAAACAGTGAACCTGATAGGAGAAAAAGTGCAGAATTGACTTTAACTCATTGGCACAAGAGACAACTTTCTGAATAGAATACAGATAGCATATACACTAAGATCAGCAATTAATTAATAGGACCTCATGAAACTGAAAACTTCCATAAGGAAAAGGACATTACTAATAGGACAAAGCCAGCAGCCTACAGAATGGGAAAAGATTTTTAAAAATCAATTCCACATCCAATAGAGGACTAATATCTTATATGGCTATTATATATAATGGAGGACTAATATCCTATAATGGATATTATATATATAATATATAATGGATATTTTATATAATATATAATATAATGGTTATTTTATATAATATATTGAATAATATAACTCAAGAAACTAATTATTGAAAAACTAAATCTCAAAACTATCAAAAAAACCCATTTAATCCAGTTAAAACTAGATGATAGAGCTTAACAGGGAATTCTCAACAGAGCAATTTCAAATGCATGAGAAACATGTAAAGAAATGTTCAACATCCTTAGCCATCAGGAAAATGCAAATCAAACTTTCTTTGAGATTCTATCTTACACCTGTCAGAATGGCTAAAATCAATAACATAGTTCATATTGGCAAGAAAGTGGTGCAAAGTGAACACTCTACCATTGCTGGTGGGAGTGTCAACTTGTATAGCCACTATGAAAATCAATATGGCAGTTCTTAAGAAATTTGGGAATCAATCTACTTCAAGACACACCTATACCATTTTTTGGCATATACCCAAAGGATGCCAAAGGATGCATCATCCTACCACAAGGACAGTTGCTCTAACATGTTAATTTCAGTATAATTCTTAATAGCCAGAAGCTAGAAACAACCAAAATGTCTTTCAACAGTAGAATGTATAAACAATATGTGGTACATTTACACAATGGAGTAATACTCAACTGTTAAAATAATGACGTCATGAAATTTGTAGGCAAATGGATGAAACTAGAAAAAAAATCATCCTGAATGAGGTAACTCAGATCCAGAAAGTCAAATATGTGTGTATTCACTTGTAAGTGGATATTAGCTATTAAATAAATTACAACCAAAGTATAATCTGAAGACTCAGAGAGGTTAGGTAAAGAGGAGTGTCTAAGGGATTCATGGATTTCCCTTGGAGAGGAAATAGAATAAATTTTACAGGAAGTCTGCAGGTGGGTGGGAACTGGAACAGGGGTGGGCTTGGGGGTGTGGTGGGTCAGATTGAGGGGGAGAGGTAGTGGAAGGGGTTCTGGGAAAGCAGTGACAGCTGGCAGTGGGGGTATTTGGGTGGTGGTGTAAAAAAAATCCCGGAATCTGTGAAGGTGATCCTAATGAGGACTTCTAGCAGTTGGAGATTTGGAGTCACAACTAGCCATCATGTGTTGCCAGGCAAGGGTTCCAGTGGCAGTACTGGGTTGCATTCAATTGAGCTTTTGGCCAAGAGGGTACCATGGAAGTTTCCAAACAACCAGGCTGTTGCTAAGGCAAAAGTCTTACAACTCATTGAACACAAAGAAGTTGAGCTTTCAACCACTGAAGCTCTGAAGATCTCAGATCTCAGAGGAAATGCCTAACACACCTAATGGAAATACAGCCATTGCTGGATTAGGCAACCAGAGCAAACTTTCCTTCCAGCCCAGGATTTCATGTGGCACCAACAAAACCTGCACTCCCCTCTGGGTTCTTTGGAAATGCTTACAAAAATGTGGGGCTTCATAATACTACTATTCCAAGCTGTCCTCTAATTAGTTACCTTTTATTGGTTCTTATTCCTTGTAGCATTGGAGTTTGAGCCTAGGTTTTCAGACATGCTAGGCAAGAACTTTATCATTCAATTATATTTCCAGTCCTTGTTTTATGGATACTGATTTTTAATTTTTTTTTAATTTCCAGTAGAGTTCATCCGTGGGAAATGTTCTCATTCTTTTATTTCTTTATAAAGTTATTCACATTTCTGTATGCTGACCCTCGATAACCAGGTGTTTGGATCGTTGACCATAGCACTTAATTTGGTAACATGTCATAGACGAGCTTGCTGGACTAAACACTAGCCACTGGTCACGGGATTCTAGATAATTCTGGGAAGTTCTCAGTTTATAGTTGCATTGCAAGCTACAATTGGATGATGGAGGCTGTAACTAGAAGTTGTTAACTTATATTTTTATGCTCTGTCCGTTACAGGGCTCCACTCAGTACAGAAGTCTCTGAGAATAGATAACAAAGACGTTCAGAGGAAACACTTGTACAGTGTGGAAACACGTCTATATTTGATAAGCAACATGTTGGTATAAACAAATTTGTTCAAAAATACTTTGAACATTAGAAAAAGGTTTCCATAAATATTCAAGGACTCATTTATTTATATGCCTTGAAATTTGGAAATCAGTATCATAAATCTCTGCAAAATTCTATGAAATTAGCCACTTCCTAGTATACCATTGCCTATTAAAGTTTTTATGTAGATTCCTTAGGGTAAATTTTATTATTTTAATTTCAGACATGATAGATTTCAATTCTTATCTCATTTTTCCTAAAATACTATTTTATTTATTTTATTTTTATTATTAGTTAAATTTTGTTAACTCTGTATCTCAGCTGTATCCCGCTCCCTCATTCCCTCCCAATCCCACCCTCCCTCCCTCATCTCCTCCCTGCCCCTTTCCAACTCCACTGATAGGGAAGGACCTCCTCCCATTTCATCTGACCCTGGTTTATCAGGTATCTTCAGGACTGGCTGCAAAGTCCTCCTCTGTGGCCTAGCAGGGCTGCTTCTCTCTTGGGGGGGGCGGGTGGAGAGGTCAAGAGCCTGCTATTGAGTTCATGTCAGAAATAGTCCGTGTTCTCCTTACTAGGAAACCCACTTGGTTACCGAGCTGCCATGGGCTACATCCAAGCAGAGGTTCTAGGTTATATCCATACATAGTCCTTGGTTGGAGAAACCGTTTCATTTAAGACCCCTGTGCCCAGATATATTTGGTCCTTCTGGAAGTCCTATCTTCTCCACATCATACTAACTCCCCCTTCTTTCATATGATTCCCTGTACTCTGCCCAAGGTTTCGTTATGAGTCTTAGTATCTGCTTTGATACACTGCTAAGTAAGGTCTTTCAGAAGCCCTCTTTCAAAAACTCAAATGACAACACATGCTGGAGAGGTTGTGGAGAAAGGAGAACCCTCCTCCATTGCTGGTGGGAATGTCAACTGGTACAACCACTTCGGAAGTCAATCTGGCACTTTCTCAGAAAATTAGGAATAGTGCTTCCTCAAGACCCAGCTATACCACTCCTAGGCATATATCGAAAAGTTGCTCAAGTACACAACAAGGACATTTGCTCAACCATGTTTGTAGCAGCTTTATTTGTAATAGCCAGAAGCTGGAAACAACCCAAATGTCCTTCAACAGAGGAATGGATACAGAAATTGTGGTATTTTTACACAATGGAATACTACTCAGCAATCAAAAAGGAGGAAATCATGAAATTTGCAGGCAAATGGTGGGATCTAGAAAAGATCATTCTGAGTGAGGTATCTCAGAAGGAGAAAGACACATATAGTATATACTCACTCATATAGACCTAAAAGATATAATAAACATAATGAAATCTATACACCTAAAAAAGACAAGAAACAGGACCTGGGGTAAGATGATCAATCCTCACTTAGAAAGACAAATGGGATGTGCATTGGACGTAGGAGAAAACAAGTAACAGGAAAATACTATTTTATAATGTATCTTAAGAAGTTAATATATTTCAATGGAATGCTATTAATTTAAAAATATTTCCTATTGCCTCTTTCTTAAAGTCTCTGCTATATCTATTTAATAATTTTGTTTTCATAATTATTCTATAAGAAGGCTACTATTATTTTTCTGGCAAGAAAGCACTATGATAATTGTGTTTATGTTGTATAAAATTGGATGCCATTAGCAGAGGAATCCTTTTCAGCTTGTCCACACTTGTCTACCTACCTAGAACATGAAACAGTATTACGTCTTTCTTGTTGTAAAATCTCCAAAGTCAGCAATTTGCACTGTGCGCACAGCTAAGTAGTGCTAGAGCCAACCATATCTACCACAGGTACTGTGGCAGAACAACTTGATTAGACATTACCTGACTTCGCAGTGAGATTGTCAATCCCTTCAGAAATTCATGGAACTAAGAGAGTGCTGAATTGGGGTCTTTATTCATGTCAAAATACATTCTTGATACATAGCACAAATTTAAGTGGATATTAGGTCCTTACTCCTTATGTCCCTTCCTCTAGTTTATTTCTTGAGCATGAAACTATAACATTCATAATTAAAATTTATTGTTTTTTTTAGTTTTCTTTTTTACATGCAAACATCTGATAAGACAGATGGAAAAATATGATCTCTAGTATATTATTCACGTGATGACGAGGAGTAAGAATGCACTTGAAGATGGTGTACCCATGCCTAGAACTATGCCTTTTAACTAAGGCCATTGTGCAAGAGTGAAGAAAACAAGTTTGGTTGATGATCGGATATAAAAGTTATCTATATAATATGCCAACTCACTGCCCCCAAACCACTGTGCCCTCTTGAAATTG
Organism: Psammomys obesus; assembly: GCF_907164565.1. Lineage (NCBI taxonomy): Eukaryota > Metazoa > Chordata > Mammalia > Rodentia > Muridae > Psammomys > Psammomys obesus. The sequence goes on from NW_026596069.1 coordinate 26,701,331, forward strand.
ATCTTCGTTGTACACTGAGTAGCACAGAAAGGGATAACAGAAAACCAGTCAAGCTCTGTTGAGTACATTTATTGTTCAATGAGAAAGCTGAAATCACTTTGCTCTCACAGTTGACTTTCCACTGAACTCTGAAAAAAGTAAGCAATTACTTGGTTCATGCTCTTTAGTAGACTGAAAGCTTGCTTAGTTTATTTTAAGCTTCCAGATTTGCTTTGTCACAGCAGGAATGATAATATCCCTAAGCAATTACAGCATTTGTCATTTGTTGTTCTATTGTATATTCCTCTAAGCTCCAGATGAAAAATAAATCTCCTTTGTGTGCTCCATGTATAAACTATCTGGGGATAGCAATAGCAGGAAGAACTTCTCACTGCTGATGGGCTCTGGCTAATGGGAGTAATCTGGACTTCTTCCCTCTGCAGTACTCAGCCCACAGTCCTGCAGGTGGACATGTGGCACTGAGTGTGCTTCAGATCAGATCCGTGCTTAAATGCTGAAAGATAATGCCATGGGTTGCTCATTGCCACTCATTGCAGAAAATCAAAAGATTTAAATATTTTTGAGTTCAGAACACCATTTTTTAAATTTAAAATTTAAATTTTAAATGGTGTTTTTAAAAAACACCATTTTTTAAATTAAAACAATGAATTGCTTATTTTCTTACCTACCATCACAATTTAATATTTTCCTTAATTACAATTGTTGAAATCAAGACATTGTCTAACCTGTAAAAACACAATTCATGATTTTTTTAAAAAATTACATAAGATAAAGATGAACTGACAAAATTAATTCACCCATTTTTTTCCTGTTAGAAATGTAAATTTAAATTTACAAATGAATGCTATAGAACATGAATTACTTGGAGGAAAAGAAATCATTGAATCCCAAAGTAGTAAGAAAAATAAAACAAGAAGAGTTGTTGTTGTTGTTTATTAAGGGGGCTGTTTCTGATGCTTTTGTCTCCTTTTGAGACCCATGTCCTCCTACTGGGTTGCCTTATCTAGCCTCAGTAAGAGGGGAGGTGTGGAATCTTACTGTAACTTGATATGTTATGCTTGCTGCCAGTCCCTGGGAGGCCTGTCCTTTTCTGAAGGGCCACTGAGAGGGAGTGGCTGGGGAGAGAGGAGGTTTGGGGGGTTGGAGGAAGAGTAGAGAAACTGCAGTTGGGATGTACTGAATAATAATAATAATAATAATAATAATAATAATAATAATAATAATAATAAAATAATAAAAATAAAAGAAAGAATGACAGAATTTCAGTTCTTTCTAAAATATGTAACTCCATAAAACTGAACACTAAAGTGGTGGTTTTCAGGTGTGGAGAGTGTTATTAACTAACAGACACAAGGCTTCAGATAAATAAGGTGCATGGGCCGGGCTATACGAATGAGCTGTTATGTGGTGTCCACCCTCATTTATGTTTTACAGAATATTTGTCTTCTGTTGTGCTTCCCCAATACATGTTTTATAAAGGAAAACTTTTTTTTTTTGAACTGCATACATAAGTGGTAATAAGGGTTTTTTGACAAGTAGAATTGTCAGTTACAAAGCAGGGTAAAGATCAGAGGTGTGCCTAAAGCTATGGTATTAATTCTGGAACTGTGAATGTAATAGCTATTGTTGTCTCTATTAAATAGAAATGTAACTTTTCTGATAATGCTATTTCCTACCTAAAAGAAAAATGTTATTTATTTTTTTAGAAACTAATGTTTTTTTTTCTGATATTTACTGAACATTGGAAGGACAACAAATAAAACTTCTAAAAAAATTATATCCAACTTTTAAAGCTATTGGTTAATAAAGCAGCATCATATTTTTATATTCACAGAGCATACAAATAAAATTCAGGACCTTATGTTTGCATTTGAAATGCTCTGCCCTTTCCCCGGCTGCAGAAATGAAGATCTTAAAGTTCACAACATAACTGAAAAGAAGATGAGTATTTTCCACATATCCCTTTCTCCCATGTCTTCACAGAATCACCACTGTCAACATCCATCAAAACAGAACATGCATTGCAACTGGTGGATCTATAATGACACATCATACTTATTATCCACACACCGTAGCTGATATCTGGATTCACTTTTAATACTAGACTCTTTATGTTTAGACATATGTATAATGGCATGCATATATATGTAGAGTGAAAAAGACAGAGATAGAGAGACTGAAGTATTTTTTTTCTTTTTATTAATTACAGTTTATTCACTTTGTATCACTCTTGTAGTTCCCTCCCTCCTCCCTTCCCAATCCCACCCTCCCTTCCTCCTTCTCCACCCACGCCCCTCCCCAAGTCCACTGATGGAGGGGGTCCTCCTCTCCTTCCTTCTGATCCTAGTCTATCAGGTCTCATCAGGACTGGCTGCATTGTCTTCTTCTGTAGCCTGGTAAGGCTGCTTCCCCCTCAGGGGGAGGTGATCAAAGAGCAGGCCAATCAGTTCATGTCAGAGACACTCCCTGTTCCCATTACTATGGAACTGACTTGGACACTGAACTGCCATGAGCTACATCTGTGCAGGGGTTCTAGGTTATCTCCATGCATGGTCCTCGGTTGGATATAAGTCTCAGAAAAGACCCCTGTGCCCAGATTTTTTTGGTTCTGTTGCTCTCCTTGTGAAGCTGCTGTCCTCTACAGGTCTTTCATGTCCCCATTCTTTCATAAAATTTCCTGTACTCTACCCAAAGTTTGGCTATAAGTCTCAGCATCTGCTCTGATACCTGCAGGGTAAAGCCTTTCAGAGGCCCTCTGTGGCAGGCTCCTGAGACTGGAGTATTTTAAATATATAAAAATACCCTGACAATGTATCATACACAGTTTTTCCTAATGCTTTAATCTTGTCTTCAACATCTTTCTGACTCATACATCAGTGTGTTTATTAAAGGCTATTATCTTCCCTTAAGAAGCTTTGGTTATGGAGACAGACAAAGATGAGGAACATACTAATTTAATTAAGCATGTTAATAACATTAGCTTTTATTTATTTTCCCTGAAAATTGTTAGTTTTTATTTATGTCTCCTGAACTTTTTGAGACATTTTAACTACAATAAATAAGTTCAATTAAGGTCAATTTTGTTTGGCTTCTTTAGGAGTACAGATTTTAGTATGTTTATCCTATCTTATAGGTCTAGTATCCACTTATAAGTGACTATATACCATGTGTGTCTTTCTCCTTCTAGGATACCTCACTCAGGATGATCTTTTCTAGATCCCACCATTTGCCTGCAAATTTCCTGATTTCCTTGTTTTTAATTGCTGAGTAGTATTCCATTGTGTAAATGTACCACAATTTCTGTATCCATTCCTCTGCTGAGGGACATCTGGGTTGTTTGCAGATTCTGGCTATTACAAATAAAGCTGCTACAAACATGGTTGAACAAATGTCCTTGTTGTATACTTATGCATATTTTGGATATATGCCTAAGAGTGGTGTAGCTGGATCTTGAGGTAGCTCTATTCTTAATTGTCTGAGACAGCACCAGATTGATTTTCAAAGTGGTTGTACAAGTTTACATTCTCACCAGCAATGGAGAAGGGTTCCCCTTTCTCCACATCCTCTCCATAATGTGTTATCACTTGAGTTTTTGACCTTAGCCATTCTGATGGGTGTAAGGTGAAATCTCAGGATTAGTTTGATTTATATTTCCCTGGTAACAAAGGACAGTGATCATTTCTTTAAGTGGATCTCTGCCATTCAATATTCCTCTATTGAGAATTCTCTGTTTAGCTCTGTACTCCATTTTTTAAATTGGATTACTTGATTTGTTGATGTTTAACTCTTTGATTTCTTTATATATTCTGGATATTAGCCTTCTGTCAGATATAATCTTAAAGAATCCAAACAAGAAGGAAGAGCCTAGGGAAGTTGCTCAATTCTCACTCAGAAAGCAAATCGGATAGACATCAGAAACAGGAGAAAACAGGGAACAGGACAGGAGCCTACTACCAGAGAGGGCCTCTGAAAGACTCTACCCAGCAGGTATCAAAGTAGATGTTGAAGCTCCTAGCCAAACTTTGGGCAGAGTACAGGAAATTTTATGAAAGAATGGGGAGATGAAAGATCCGGAGGAGACAGCAGCTCCACAAGGAGACTAACAGAACCAAAAAATCTGGGCCAAGGAGTCTTTGCAAAGACGATACTCCAACCAAGAACCATGCATGAAGATAACCTAGACTGCTTGCTCAGAAGAGGCGCAAAGCAGCTCAGCCTCCAAATGGGTATCCTAGTAAGGGGAGCAGGGACTGTCTCTGACATGAACTCAGTGGCTGGCTCTTTGATTACCTCCCCGTGGGGGTAGTGCAGCTGTACCAGGTCACAGAGGAAGACAATGCAGCCAGTCCTGATGAGATCTGATAGGCTAGGGACAGATGGAAGGGGAAAAGGTCCTCCACTATCAGTGGACTGGGGTAGGGACATGGAAGGAGAAGAGGGAGTGAGGTTGGGAGGGGACAAGGGAGGGAGCTTTAGCTGAGATACAAAGTGAATAAGTTGTAATAATAAAAAAATAAGCTAATTAATTAAAAAAATCAAATTTGTTCTATGTATTGACAAAATAAGAGATTTAAAGGGTCCATTTTAATGTTGGCTAAAAGTTGTGACTATCAACAGTTATGTAGTATGTGAACATTAATAAGACTCTGGTTATCAAAGACCATGTATCTCTTTAATTTAAGGGTCCTAATTATAATTGTAGCAGTAGATTTATTCATTTCTTTTTCTAGTCATGATAAGGAGTTATCTCTTTTTACATTCAGTTAGTTCTCATTATTTAGTCATATTTTGGATAAATCTAAACTATTAGAAATGTTATTAATAAATGTCTGGGTTTTATGCCTATTGATACTGTAATAGTTTCTTCCTAGGCATTGATTCAAGAAATGGCAGTTGTTTTGCATGCAGTTCTGAGGAAATATCAGGAGTTTCTTAGCATCACTGACATTTCTATAGTCAGTTATTTTTTTCTACTCAAAGCTGATATTCATAGGTTATAATACCTTATATATGGATGCCATTTGCAATTAATTTACAATAATTTATATTAAATGTTATTGAGGATATAATTTGAATACATAAAAGTTAGGTATGTTTATACCGTCATATATTTAACAATATTAATAATCTTAAGTCATATTTTTGTGATAACTTTTACCTCCCCCTGAGGTATGGAGCCTGACCAGGCCACAGAGGAAGACAATGCAGCCAGTCCTGATGAGACTGGATAGGCTAGTGTCAGATAGAAGGGGAGGAGGACCTATCAGTGGACTGGGGGAGGGGCATAGGGAAGAAGAGGGAGGAAGGGTAGGATTGGGAGAAGATGAGGGAGGGGGCCTGGATACAAAGTGAATAAATTGTAATAAATAATAAATAAAAAATTAAAAAGGGTGCACTGTATATGACAAGAAACATTTCATCACTAACAAAATATCCCCTTTTAAAATATGAAAAGCACAGTAAAAATTCATATAAAATAACACTGAATGACTCTTGCATATTTGTAACACAGTGCAGCCCTACTTTCAAAGTTGATCTGTGATTCACTGTAATAAGATATACTCCAACTGTTAGTATTTTGGAACACAACCTGCTTCTGGGTTACCCGGCAACCTATGATGTCATCATCATGTGTAGCCAGCCAGGTGGCCACACCTGGAAGGCATGTTTATTGTGCTCCCTTAAAGGACTGATACCCACACATGCTCCCTCTTTTTCTCCTTCTCTTATTTTCTCTCTCTTACACTCTTCTCTTTCTCTCTCTCTCGGGGCGCCCCTTTTCCCTTTCCCTTTCTCCCGCTCTTCCCCCACCATGTCCCGCTACCCACTTCCTCCATACCCCCCTAATAAACCTCTCGCAGAGAATATCGGTTGTCTCCCTGCATCTTCTTCTTTTTAATTAATAACACCAACTCTTCCAGTAAACCTCAAGTTCTACTACCTACTTTGAAATGCCAAGTATTGAATTCTAAAACCTTCATGGATATTTGCTGGCTTCTTGTTTTAAACACAAAGAGAATAAAACATTTTACATGATATTAAAGATAGAACGTAAAATTTGCTTTTTAAGTAAAATTGAGAAAGATGTAAGTTTTTCTTATAAACATAGCAGAAACTATCAACAGTTAAAAAGGGTTTATTCTATTTGTAGGAAATAATTAATTTTATTTATTTCCTGAGGCTAGGTCTTCAATTTAACCAGAAAACATTTTGATAGTTGAATATTCTAAAAGGAATCTTCATTATTTCAATTGAGTTTCATAACTTTTTTGTTTTGTTTTTTTTCTTTCTTTCTGGGATTATATTGGATTCTCTTTTACAGAAAAGGAAGCAGAAACCATAAAACAGTAGAGATCCAGGGACTTTAATTTTTCTAAGTAACAAAAAGCAACATTGCACCAATCACGGATGTTATGGTTAGTGTCTGCAGAGCCCCAGTTCATGATGGTGAAGATGTGTTACGTTCTTCAATCCTCTGTCTGTGTGCTTCAGCCAGCACTTCTCTACTGTTTGCTCATTTAACTCAGCCATCCACCCAATTTCTCCCACAGAGAGGGAAACACAGGATGAAGGCCTCTTCTGTATGCCTGGAACTGGGGAACAAGATGCTCAAGTTGGGTTGGCATGATAGAAATCTCACCTATGTGCTGTATGGAACTTTGAGGAAACAAAGCTTAAGTCAGGGCTGGGCGGGGAAACCCCCACAGCCAGTCAAGCTTTATGGACTTCCCAGCTCTGTGTGGGCTGATGCTCTGTAATCAGTAAGATATGGAGAGCACATCCTCCCAAGTTACATCAGAAGTTCTCACTGATTCTGGGGTAATGTTCATAATCATGGCATCAATAAAGAGGTCATTATATGCAAAGTGCTTAAGGCATCTTGTCTCATTTTAGGAAAAGATGTATGGGGAAAGAGAATCAGTTCTGAAATAGAACTCAGAAATTTCTAGTTTCATATTAACTGAGTACTTCTGAGACAAACTGGATATAATCAGAATTAGATAATGAAGTAACTCTTGAAAATTAAGAAAATACAATAAATTTGCCATTTAATCTACTGAAGCCCAAACCTTTTTCTGTTGTATATTCTTTCTTATACTCTACATGTGACTGACAAAGGGAAACAATGCTTTAAGGAACATGGCATAAATTAGTCATTATCCAAACCCATCTGAGCTAAAAATATCAGAGAAATTTTGGATATTACAAAGAAAAACAGATATTTCACATTTTGTGTAAGTGAGATAATAAAATGTACAAATGATACACTTACTCTTTTGTTCTATGTGAGAAACCACTAGGTGACAGTGTAACTTTAGAGCAAAATGAGCAACTTTTTCTGAATTCATAATAACTCTAAGATTGAGAATTTACAGTAAAATAGTAATTTGAAAATTAAACATTTGTTTTGAAAGACAACAAAAATTACCACTTACAAAATTACTTCCAGGTGGCGCAGCTCTGTACAAAGCCATGACACCTGCCTGCTTTTGTGAGGTCTGATTCAGAAAAGTAGAACTTTTCTATTTTCTTCTTTCATATACTGGTGAAAGGCCTCAGCTTTTTTTTTTTTTTTTTTTTGATACCACTTGTCTTTCTTACACTTTCTCTGAAATTTTCCTCCCCTTCCATCACACAGCTGCTAGCTAAGGTCCATGTCCAATGTATAAAAAGCATCATTTTCTCTCTTCTCTCTTTTCCCACTGCTGCCAAGATTTACAGTTTGCGTGCCTTTTGATTTTTTCTCTCAAACGCTAATAAAATGGTCCTTGAGCTTCAAAATTAATTCCACATGAAAAAATCAAAAGGATGAAATATTTGTTTTGTTCTTAGTAAACTTTCTATCTTCACAGGGCAACAAGGTTTACAGTGATGTGCCTCCTGTCACGCAACAGAAAATCCTCATATGAACAATTCTTCACTGTCGAAAATGACTGATAACGACTTCTAGATCCTACTCCTACATTAAGTCACTATATACTATCTTCACTTGCCACACATCTAAATAGTAAAAACAGAATGCTATTTCCCACTCATCTATATATTTTTTAGAAAAATAAACTAAAATGACACAATTTCCCTTCAATTTTATTTTATGGTTATTGCAGCAGTTTTACTCTATTACTGAAAGATGTGGTCTATTTGGATTAGTAGTTTATATAGACTGTTTGCAGAAATCTCAGAGATCCATTCAGCTTCTCTGTTGGAATTCTTTTCTCTTGTAGAACTTGGGATGTATAGCTTACCTCATGGCAATATACACAATGTTAAAACAAATATCTATATACAATAAAGGAATCAGTTGGCCTCTGACCATGCATCTTGGAAAGTAGTTTGTAAATCCTCAGAAGTTTTTGGCTGATTGGCCTGCCTTTATCCTTCATGGCAGGCTTTAAGGCTGTAGCTAACAGTTTTGTGATAATGGGTTCCTCCATAGTTAATATTAACATATCTAGTGTCTGTGGTGGGGAGCTGATCACTACAGAAAGACAAATATGATTAGAAAATCAAGAGTTGAATAATTCAATATCAGATAATCCCTGGGGAGAGGAAGAGACCTCAGAGACAAGCTCCCATGTCCTGGTAGTAATTCAATCAGTGTTGAATACAATGAACGCCCCACAAAGCTCTGACTCAAAGTAAGGGCGGCTTCCCTGGCTGTACCATTACACACTAACGAGGGATTCTTCTTGAGGAGAAGACAGCTTCATAGATGGAATCTCCTCTGATCTTATCTGTCTCTTTCTTTCGCTGTGTTTTTTTTCCAGTATCTTCTTGTAATAGTAAAATTGTAGCCATAAGGACAGCATGTTGAGCTCTATCAGTCTGAGATAATTGCCAAGGGGGCAGGGGGCTCTTGAATTTTTAGGTAGCTTGGCATGAATAAGGGATGTTTAGAGACTGTTAAGTTTATGGCTGGTCTCTGAAGTGAGGGAGTCTTTGCCCTTAACTTCAAGTTTGGCAAACTTACAAAATATCAGATTAAAAATTACACACTTCAAATTAGTATAATATACATTGATTGATGCTTGAGCTGTTTCTCAAAAACCACCATTTAATTCTTCAAAATCCCTCAGGCATTAGTGAAACCTGCCTGTGAATAGCTTTCCAATTAATCATTGTGTCAACTCTATTTCTTCAAAATAATAAGCTATCCTATGACTTACACATGAAGATATTGATATAAAGACTGACAATTGCAAAATGAGTGGATTGTGGCATCTCATTTTTGAAATTATGGCTGTTCTATTTTATGTCCTTCCTTTAGAGAAAGTGTTTTAAGGCAATATGCTAAGAGAAAGTATTTCAAGTCAGATCTATATTAGTGTGAAGAGGACACTTCTGATAATCTGAAAGCAATGACAAGGTTAAACTGCCATTTTAGGCTGTGTCTATGCCGAAGACAGAGGCAACTTGCCGTCTTTTGATCTAATCTCAGATGTCACTTCTTTTTCTATTATCATCTTGATAGCATTATATGCAGCATTTCCTAGTTGATAGTAGACTTAATGGGGACGTTAGGACTGTCCTCACCCTTTCATTACTGTAACGCACTGAGAAAAGCACACACGGCAATAGCATGCTCTACTGTGATGGCAGAGCAAAGAGAACAGGTGTAAGTCTGTCTCCTTTCTACACCCAAACTGTTCCTCTTTCTCAGGTTTTACATATTGTTTAAATTTTTCTAATGAACATTTTCCCCTTAAGTAGGCAGTCAGGTTTTGTTGACTATAGCCAAGAATCTTGACTCATAGGGTTTTCAGAAAGTTACTTTTTGTGCAAAGTTAAGAAAATTTCTCAAAATAAGATATATTCTGTTAGTAATTATCCTGTATAAGAGTATGATCATGAGGACTAAACTGGTGGTAGAAGGGTTGTTAAAGTAAAATATTGAAATGACCCTAACAATAGGCACTCATGGCACGGGGTGAATCAAGAATGGTCAGGAAGGACATAGGAATCAAAGGGTGGGTACACAGTAAATGATGGAAGTTAGAAGTAATCGGGTTCCAAGATGTTTCAACCTGAAGTAAAAAAGTGAGGGTTAAGTCAAAATATGTGTATGTGAATGAAATCATTGTTTTCCCATTTGAAAGACATTTACTAAAGAGCCAGCACATCAATTTCTACAACAGAACAAGAGAAGTATGCAGTAATTTCTCATAAATGATATTTTATATAAGAAAAATCATTTAAGGGAAGGGTAGCTGAAATGTCCTATGGAATATAGAGTAGGCATTTTTTTTTCTTTCCGGTAGGCTGTAATTATCAGCATAAATAACTGTGGAAAATCCCAATACTATTGATAAGTAAGCATTGGTAAGAAGAAAATTCTTTTAAGTAAACTTTGACTTTCTAACATCGTCACTTACCACGTGGAAAATGTGGCACCATCAATATCTTGGAACTTAAAGGAAAGCAGAATCTAAGCCCCACTTCAACTTACTCAGACACACTCAGTATCCCAGTGTGGTGTGTATTAGAGGTATTAGCATAGAATAGAGAACAAATGTTTTATTGACTCTAAATCTCCTCGTTTCTAAGCTCTCCTTTATAAGTCAATAAGTCACTTTTGGAACAGGAATTAATTGCTCAGTTCACTAGCATTTATTTAATCTAGTACAGGTCCAGGCTAAAGGAATTAATTAAACTGACAAATTATATTCCAGGTTGAAGCTATGTGATCATTGGAATTAATCTTCAGGCTCATATCTAGACAATTAAAATGCTTTGAGCAAAGTTAATTTTCCTAGATCATGGCACAGAGAATAAAAAGAATAAAAGCTAGAACGTCCTGATTTTAAACATAAGACCTTTATGCAGACATGAAAAAAACTAATTCACTGTAATAAGAGTGTAGAAACTGTTTTTAAACCACCATTTTTAAAATTTTTTAATTATTATTATTAATTACACTTTATTCATTTTGTACCCCCCATAAGCCCCTCCCTCCTCCCCTCCCGATCCCACCCTTCCTCCCCTTTCTGCATGCATGCCACTCCCCAAGTCCACTGATAGAGGAGGTCTTCCTCTCCTTCTTTCTGATCTTAGACTATCAGTTCTCATCAGAAATGGCTGCATTGTCATCTTCTGTGGCCTGGTAAGGCTGCTTCCCCCTCAGGGGGAGGTGATCAAGGAGCAGGCCAATCAGATTATGTCAGAGGCAGTCCCTCTTCCCATTACTATGTAACTCACTTGGACATTGAACTGCCATGGGCTACATCTGTGCAGAGGTTCTAGGTTATCTCCAGGAATAGTCCTTGGTTGGAGTATGAGTCTCTGGGAAGTTCCCTGTGTTCAAATTTTCTTGTTCTGTTGCTCTCCTTGTGGAGTTCCTGTCCTCTCCAGCTCTTGCTATTTCCCACTTCTTACATAAAATTCCATTCACTCTGCCCAACAGTTGGCCATCAGGCTCAGCATCTGCTTTGATAGTCTGCAGGGCAGAGGCTTTCAGAGGCCCTCTGTGGCAGGTTCCGAGGTTGTTTCCTGTTTTCTTCTTCTGGCTTTCAGAGGCCCTCTGTAGCAGGTTCCTAGGTTGTTTCCTGTTTTCTTCTTCTTCTGATGTCCATCCTCTTTGCCTTTCAGGATGGGGATTGAACATTTTAGTTAGGGTCCTCTCTTTTGCTTAGTTTGTTTAGATGTACAGATTTTAGTGGGTTTATCCTATGTTGTATGTTTATATGAGTGAGTATAAACCGTGTGTGTCTTTTTGCTTCTGGGACAACTCACTCAGGATGATCTTTTCCAGGTCCCACCATTTACCTGCAAATTTCATGATTTCCTTATTTTTCATTGCTGAGTAATAGTCCATTGTATAGATGTACCACAATTTCTGCATCCATTCTTCAGTTGAGGGGCAAGCTGTTTCCAGCTTCTGGCTATTACAAATAAAGCTGCTACAAACATGGTTGAGCAAATGTCCTTATTGTGTACTTGAGCCTCTTTTGGGTATATGCCTAGGAGTGGTATGGCTGGATCTTGAGGAAGCGTTATTCCTAGTTGTCTGAGAAAGCACCAGATTGATTTCCAGAGTGGTTGTACAAGTTTGCATTCCCACCAACAGTGGAGAAGGGTTCCCCTTTCTCCACAACCTCTCCAGCATGGGTTGTCCCTTGAGTTTTTCATCTTGGCCATTCTGATAGGTGTAAGGTGAAATATCAGGGTCGTTTTGATTTGCATTTCCCTAATGGCTAATGAGGTTGAGCATTTCTTTAAGTGCTTCTCTGCCATCCGATATTCCTCTATAGAGAGTTCTCTGTTTAGCTCTGTTTCCCATTTTTTAAGTGGATTACTTGGTTTGCTGCTTTTCAGCTTCTTTAGTTCTTTATATATACTGGATATGAGTCCTCTGTCAGATAAAGGGTTGGTGATGATTCTTTCCCAATCTGTAGGCAGTCGTTTTGTTTTGATGACAGTGTCCTTTGCTTTACAGAAGCTTTTCAGTTTCATGAGGTCCCATTTATTGATTGTTGCTCTTAGAGCCTGTTCTGTTGGTGTTCTGTTCAGGAAGTCTTCTCCTGTACCAATGAGTTCTAGGGTATTCCCCACTTTTTTTTCTAGTCAATTTAATTTGTCTGGTTTTATGCTGAGATCTTTGATCCACTTGGACTTCAGTTTTGTGCAGGGTGATAAGTATGGATCTATTTGCATTTTTCTACATGTAGACATCCAGTTGGACCAGCACCATTTGTTGAAGATGCTATCTTTTTTCCATTGTATGGTTTTGGCATCTTTGTCAAAAATCAGGTGTCCGTAAGTGTGTGGGTTTATTTCTGGGTCTTCTGTTCGATTCCATTGATCCACCATTCTGTTTCTGTGCCAGTACCATGCAGTTTTTATAACTGTTGCTCTATAGTACAGTTTGAGATCAGGGATGGAGATACCTCCAGAAAATCTTTTATTGTAGAGGATTGTTTTTAGCAATTCTGGGTTTCTTGTTATTCCATACGAAGTTAAGAATTTTTCTTTCCTATTCGTGGAGATAACCTAGAACCCCTGCACAGATGTAGTCCATGGCAGTTCAGTGTCCAAGTGGGTTACATAGTAATGGGAAGAGGGACTGCCTCTGACATAATCTGATTGGCCTGCTCGTTGATCACTTTCCCCTGAGGGGGGAGCAGCCTTACCAGGCCACAGTAGAGGACAATGCAGCCACTTTTGATGAGAACTGATAGACTAAGATCAGAAAGGAGAGGAGAACCTCCCTTATCAGTGGACTTGGGGAGTGGCATGCATGCAGAAAGGGGACGGAGGGTGGGATCGGGAGGGGAGGAGGGAGGGGCTTATGGGGGAATACAAAATGAATAAAGTGTAATTAATAAAAAATTAAAAAAAAGAAAAAAAATAAATCAACTGAAAATAAAAAAGAAAAAAAAAGAAAAAAAAAAAGAATATTTCTTTCCAGGTCTGTAAAGAATTGTGTTGGCAATTTGATGGGAATTGCATTAAATCTGTAGATTGCTTTTGGTAAGATGGCCATTTTTACTATGTTAATTTACTATGTTAATTACTATGTTAATCCTGCCAAGCCATGAGCATGGGAGATCTTTCCATCTTCTCATACCTTCTTCTAATTCTTTCTTCAGAGACTTGAAATTTTTTTCATACAAGTCTTTGACTTGCTTGATTAGGGTTACAAAAGGTACTTTATGTCATTTGTGGCTATTGTGAAGGGTGTTGTTTCCCTAATTTCTTTCTCAGCCCTTTCGTCTTTTGTATACAGGAGTGCTACTGATTTTTTTGAGTTAATTTTGTATCCAGCCACTTTGCTGAAGGTGTTTATCAGCTGCAGGAGTTCCCTGGTAGAGTTTGGGGGGTCACTCATGTATACTATCATATCATCTGCAAATAGTGATAATTTGACTTCTTCCTTTCCAATCTGTATCCCCTTGATCTCCTTCAACTGTCTTATTGCTCTAGCAAGGACTTCCAGCACTATGTTGAAGAGATATGGAGAGAGTGGGCAGCCTTGTCTTGTCCCTGATTTCAGTGGGATTGATTTAAGTTTCTCTCCATTGAGTTTGATGTTGGTTATAGGCTTGCTGTATATCACCTTTACTATGTTTAGATAAATAAATGCCTTGTATTCCTCATCTCTCCAAGACTTTAAACATGAATGGAGGTTGGATTTTGTCAAATGCTTTTTCAGCATCTAGGGAGATTATCATGTGTTTTTTTTCTTTCAGTTTGTTAATATGGTGGATCACATTGATGGATTTCCGTATAATGAACCACCCCTGCATACCTGGGATGAAGCCTACTTGGTCATACTGGATAATATCTTTGATGTGTTCTTGGATCCGGTTTGCAAGTATTTTATTTAGTATTTTTGCATCAATGTTCATAAGGGAGATTGGCCGAAATTCTCTTTCTTTGTTGAGTCTTTGTGAGGTTTAGGTACCAAGGTGATTGTGGCTTCATAGAATGAGTTTGGTAATGTTCCTTCTGTTTCTATTTTGTGGAATAGTTTGAAGAGAATTGGAGTTAGCTCTTCTTTGAAGGTCTGGTAGAATTCTGCACTGAAGCCATCTGGTCCTGGGCTTTTTTTGGTTGGGAGACTTTTGATGACTGCTTCTATTTCTTTGGGGGATATAGGACTATTTAATTGATTTACCTGGTCCTGATTCAGCTTTGGTAAGTCAAATTGATCAAGAAAATTGTCCATTTCATTTAGATTTTCAAATTTTGTGGCATATAGACTTTTGAAGTAAGTCCTACTGATTGTTTGGATTTCCTCAGTGTCTGTAGTTATGTCCCCCTTTTCATTTCTGATTTTGTTGATTTGGGTGGTGTCTCTCTGCCTTTTAGTTAGCTTGGCTAAGTGTTTGTTGATCTTGTTGATTTTCTCAAAGAACCAGCTCTTGGTTTCATTGATTCTTTGAATTGTTTTATTTGTTTCTAATTGATTGATTTCAGCCCTGAGTTTGATTATTTCCAGCTTTCTACTCCTTCTTGGTGTGTCTGCTTCTTCTTTTTCTAGGGTTTTTAAGTGGGCCATTAAGTTGCTTGAATGAGCTGTGTCGAATTTCTTCTTGAAGGCACTTAGTGCTATGAACTTTCCTCTTAGCACTGCTTTCATTGTGTCCCACAAGTTTGAGTATGTTGTATCTTCATTTTCATTGATTTCTAGAAAGACTTTAATTTCTTTCTTTATTTCTTCCCTGACCCAGCTGTCATTTAGTAACAAGTTGTTCAGTTTCCATGTATGTGTAGGCTTTTTGTCATTTCTGCCATCTTGCCCCGCCTCCCCCTTAAACCACCATTTTAACTATAAAAATTTTAGTCACAGACACACATCTCATCTTCCAGACTCTTAAACACATAATCCTGATAGTTACCTTCCATACTACATGCACAATAAAGTACAGTGGAAAAAATATGCTTTCAAGCCCTGGTTATGGAAGCTTGGGCAGCTCTGGCATGCTGTCTAGAATTCCATACTAGGAAGAGGCTAGGCACCATGTGGCAAGAATACTCAAGAAGCCCAATGGAGCGTTTGGGAGTTCAGCTTAGCGATTCAGACTATTAGCTGTTCCCGCATAAGATGTAAGTTTAGTTTCCAGTAAACACATGGTTGCTCACATATAGGTGAGAGTCTAGTTCCAGGGGATTTGGTGCTCTTTACTGGCTTCCATGGGCACCAAACATGCATGTGGTGCATGCATATACTGCTGGAGAAATATTTATACATAAAAATAAATAAATATTTTCTTTCTTCTTTCTTTCTTTCTTTCTTTCTTTCTTTCTTTCTTTCTTTCTTTCTTTCTTTCTTTCTTTCTTCACTTTACATCCTGATCTTAGTCCTATCCCTCCTGATCTCTCAGTCCCACCCTTCCTCCTACTCCTCCAACCTGTCTATTCCTCAACAAAGGGGATTCCCTCCCCTTTCCTGCCTACCCCAGCTCATCAAGAGATGTGTCCTGGCAAGGTAGTCCCTCCAGGAGGAAGTAACTGAAAAGCTGGCAAAAAGACCAGAGAAGACCCCTGCTCCCCTTTTTAGGGAACTCACATGACACCTGAGCTGCCCATCAGCCCCTTCTTTGTAGGGGCCCTAGGTCCAGTAAAGAAATAAGGGGTTCACATGGATAAGAGTTCAACCAGCACCAACCTGCCTGTGGCTCAAGACTGCATTCCAGCTGGCAGGCTGACTGCAGTCTCATAAAAGAACCTAAGAACTGTCCAGTAAAGCCAGGTCTAAACCTTTAGCAACTGAGAAACACTTACTATTTTCTTTGAAGCAATTTGATATGCATGTGCAATTATACTAGGCACAGAAAATTTATTTAACAGAGAATAGTACTGTATTAAGTCACACATCCCTGAGTGTTTAGTGTGACATGTTCTAAAGTTACCATAAATGTCTTCACAGAAAAACTGCTTTTGTATCAAGGATAAAAGGGTTGTACAGTAGAGAAATAACAGGTTTTAAGTATAATGTCCCAAGGTCTTCAAAACAAAACATATAGCACAGACTTAAGATCTCAATTTTCCCGTTTGTTTCATTAGTCTTTTTTCATTTTCTTTTTGTTGGGATTGGGAGAATTCAGAGGTTTGAGTTTCTGTCTAGTAGTGTTATGGGACGTGATGAGAAGTTGCTAAAAATACAAGTTTCTTTTGTAAGATAGTATTTCCCTCTTCTTGATGAAAGCTTTTACCAAATAAAAGTTATTTTATTAAAAGTAAGCAAGGAAAAGCCAGAGTTGGTCAGAGTTAATGTGGTTGAATTATAGAATTATTGTATATAATTCTATAGACAATACAAATTGTGGGCAATCTTACATGTCATTAGCAAAGATACATGTGGGTAGGCAATCATCTTGTCGAAGTTATTTTTCAGTAACTGTAGAAGTTATTTTCTAATTGTTGTGACAAAGTGCCATGAGCAGTGCAAGTCATGAAAGAAAGAAGTTGTGGCCGCATAGTGCCAGCATCATGTGAAGCATGGCTGGAGTTAGACAGATGAGGCACTGAGAGCTTCCATTTTGAGACATGGCTGGGAAGCAGGAAGAACCAGCTGGGAAGGGGAGGTGGCTTTTAAAACCTCAAAGTCTACCTTAGTGGCATATCTCCTCCAATAAAGCCACATCTCTGAATTCTTCCATTTTAATCTCCCTTCCCCCCAACTGGGGCCAAGCCTGAGGAAGTTCACCTGTCCTGTTCCCAGCTTTCATCAGTTGCCTTTAGATCTTTGTGGAGGGCTGAGACCTTCTAAGCCTTATGGGATTTTCTCCATGTAGTTTATCATTTTCATTGGTGTCATCCTGGTTCAGTACATATTGGGGCTGTCATGTTGGTGATACTTTTTGGGTGTAGTTTCTAGTCTGACCAGAAGATACGGTCTCAAAGCAAACTCCACAGTCCTTCAGCAATGTTCCTTGAGCCTTAGGTGCAGTGCTTTTTTTATTTATTTATGGTTCCTACAAATAATTTGTTTGAGTTAACTATATAACCCAAGGTGATCAGCCGTATGAAGTCTGAGGTGAACAGCTGTCCATACATCAAATGCCCTTTATCTGGTTGTTAAAATAAGGACTAACTGTGACAAAATCCTGCAATAGCTATGGTTATCAGGAGAAGGTCTATGCCCACGTAATATTGGACTTCTAATATAGGTACGATCATTTGTTGCTAGTTGCAGTGGTCTTAGGTGATAAGTCCATCTCATCAACAGGTAACCCATAGCAACATGTGTCTTCTTTTATTCTCAGGTTTGTGATGACCTTTGTGACACAGCTTTTGATAATGATGGCTCAGACCTGATATAAGAGCCCAAGACTGGGCTATTCACAGTTATTTCATACTTCCCACTCTTTCAAAAATCCCAGTGTTTTCCACTGAAGTGTTTGCCTCATCCTATATGCAAAGTGTGGTAAAGTGTGGTTTGTGGAGATAGACTTCCCTTTACATAAAGCTTCTGGTTCATTCTGAACAGCATGCAAACTGTAGACTCTGGAAACACTGATAGGGCTTGCCTTCAGCAGCAAGGATAGTGACATCATACCCACAGCACATTTTAGGCAGACTTGGTGCAATCCAATTCAAAAATAGTGGAAGCAAAATCAGGCTCAAAGAAAATAAACATCCTGCTATGAATTCTAAAAAACAAGACACAAAGTAAGATTAGCAAAACGAGGATTAGTAATACATTTTTTTTTTTAATGTTTAGAACTTGAAGCCAACAAGCATCCATGGCATTCAGCAAACTAGGACATCATGTAACAACAAAAATGACATGCCAGAAACTGATTAGATAGTGATGTGATGGGACAACTCTGAGAATAAGAATTTAAATAGCTGTCGTAAAAAGACTGAATCATCAGGACTGTTTGCATTGTCTTCCTCACAGAGAGAGAAGTGTTTCAATATCTTTGCAGAGAAATTTAGCAAAGAGATAGATTCAACTTTCAAAAGAATCAAACAAACTACTGAGTTGAAAAATTTTCTAGGAGAGTTGTAAATGTAATAGATGTGATGGAAGAAATCAATATCCAGAAAGACTGACTAAACAAAATTATTGGTTCAAAATCCCCTTATTTGAAAATATCCTGGAGGGTTTACCGAAAAAGAACAAGAAAGAAAGTAAGAATGTACAAGAACTTCAGACGCATTACAAAAGCAAAATCTGTAGCTACTAGCATTCAGCAAGAACAGGAGAATGCCAGTGGGGTTTTCTCATTTAAAGAAACAATAAAGAAAATTTCCCAGATCTTGAAAATGATACGACTTTCCCTATATAAAATGGTTAAAGGTTGCCAATCAGAATGAAATCAGCCAGTCTACCTTAATGTATCACATAATAAAGACGTTAAATATGAAAGACAAAGGACATCTTGAGAGTCACAGGAGAGTAGAGAGGGAAAGTACATATTGACATCTCAATTTGCATCACAGCATATTTGTCCTTACAGGCCAGGAAGAAGTGGTGTGAACCACTTACCATACAAAAGGAGGGGCAGGGGATGCCATCAAAAAGACTGCAAAGCTGTTAAAGTGTGATAGAAAGATTAAAGAGACAGACCCTGGGTGATGGTATCTGCATGAGGTCTGTGGGATCTTGCACTGTAAGTAGTGCAAAGGGCCATTCTTCAAACTGATGGCGGTATGGAAGGAGTGAGAAGAAAACATGGGTGACATCAAGTAGGTAAGAGTAGGTATGCAGATAAATTCAGAATGCAGTAATACTGTAAGCATGTATGTAAATTGTCTTCAGTATGAAGGCTGTGCATGGTTTTCTGGGAAGAACTGCAGCTTACATGGGACAATTCTACAAGGCTCTGATTAGAATTTGAATAACTGTAGAGAGGTTAGAATTTTGCTGACCCGCAGTCTAAGTATAATTTACCTTCATCTCTATTTAGCCTCTTTGATAGCCATAGCCATTCCTTGCTGACTTCTGTGGCTGACTTTAGTACCTCTGTGACTAACAGGTAAAGCATCTTGAAATGTGTTAGTTTAACAGACAACAAACTTCTACTAACCAAAAGGCTAAGAATGTTGTCAGAAAATATATGAAGCCTGTAGTCTCATCATAACTAGAATGTAAACAGGTTGATTTCATAGAACTTGGTATAGGGTAGCGAATAAGAGGGGATGAGATAAATTAGAGCTTTAGCAATGAAACAAAGTTTAAGGAAGACAGGAACAAAAAAAAAATGTTGGTAGACTACCACACAATAAGGTGAGTACAGATAATAATAATAATAATGTGCCATGTATTTCTAAAAACCCAAAAGAAAGGGTTTTGAATATTTCCATCATATGTTTATATGTAATAAAATGTAGTTAATTTAAAAGAGAATTTTAAAATTCCAAATTAGTAAGTATATCCAAACTTTAATGTGGTTGTTTTTTTTTTTTTTTTTTTTTTTTTTTTACCAGAAAGGCAAAATATTGCAACAAGATTTGGCTAGTAACAGACTAGACAAATAAGAGTATTGTCTACATTTTGTTGTCAAGCTACATGTATAGAAGATTACAATTCACAGTGAAAATTCTTGGGTCTAATATAATTGCCATCCCTCAGATTGTGCGCGCACACACACACACACACACACACACACACACACACACACACACACGCTTGCCCACATCCAATTATTTTCCATGTTTGCTCTATAATTTTCCCTTGTATAAAAGGAGCATCCATACATTTTCGTGTTACAACGCTTCCAGTATTTGGTTAAGATGTCATTATTAGGAAGGTCTCACATGCTTTAGATACGCATACTGTCCCGCAGAGTGGGGCACACACTAACTTGCTCCTTTTTCCAAATAGAGATTTCCCACTGCCGCAGAACTATTTTTGTTGTTTAAAAAATCACCTGTGAGGTTTCAAACATATTTTATGTTTTCTTCACAATACTTTTCTTAAAATGCCGTATAAAAACAAGCCTCCTTGTGTAACATTGTATTACAAAATGGATATGTGCTTTTCACATGATGTCCAAAAGTATAATCTATTCACTTACTAACTAGTCCTATCCACAATATTTGCTAAGCTTGTGCTATTTGTGTGACTTGCCCTTGGAGTTGGGGTTATAGAACTGTAGAACTCAGTGCTCCTGAATCATTTTGAAGAACATACAGACCGTGAAGGCACAATTATGTGAGACACGCTATGAAAACTGCTGTAAAGAGTCTTTTTTATCAAGTACAACATGATCAGAAGAGAGGAAATAGCTGAGACTGCTTAAGAGCAGAAACTGAATTAAACAAAAGCAATGACATAAAAGCAATATTTCCTTTAGAGTGAAATGCCATAGCACACATTCTGGGTATCCTGAATATACTTCCCAGATATGAGGGCTCATGGAACTGAAGGACATTAAGAAGCAGATGAAAGATACTTCTTGGTTTCCTTCTATTTCCCTAAAATTAGAATCTAGATTTTGACCTCCATTACTGAGTGATGAGGACTCAGGTTCCTACCACCCTGGAGCTGATACCAGAGGACTGGCATGTTTTCCTTTTTTTTTTTTTTTTTCAGATCTGGAGGTATGGCCATCATTCGTTTATGTTCACGTCAAGGGGAAGGCCTACATGAAAGGTAACGCTGAAGGCCATTGGCCCAGGGTGCACATCCCTAACATTCAAGTGTTTGAGACGGATGTTCTAGAGCATGGATTTTGAAATCTGGATTCTCAAGACCATGATGGCCTTTCACTGCTCAAAGATCTTAATGTCTTCATGAGACTCTAGGTCTATCTGTGTTGAGGCAGGTGACTGCTTTAAGGCAGGTGACAGGACCATCGGCATTCTACATAACAGATGAAACCTTTCGTGGCTGCAAAGTCTTGAATTCCTGAATGAACTGCTACCATGGGCTTAGGTTTTATAAGACACTTTTGGCTCTGTGAAGTAGTTCTCCCAATTCTTGGACTAGAATCTTATAAAGCTGCGACAAGTTACAAATGGCTGCTGAGTTCATGCCTTCTGGAGATGAGGAGAAGCGGTCTTGTTCATCTCATGGTGCCGGCTTGGTCTCCACGGCCGAGCTCACAGGCAGGTGCCCTGCACTGCCACAATGCTCGCTTGTGTCTCAACAGCTGCAAATCCCTTTCTCTTTCTCATTTGGCTGGTCTGCAGAGGTATGGCCATTGGATTGCACCACTCCTTCTGGGATCCAGGACTTGTCCACACACCTTTCCATCCGCTTCATAATGAGGTCCAAGAGCGTCTCAATGGCTTGGCTAATGTTTGTCCCGTTGGCAGCACTGGTTTCAAAATAGGGGATTCCATACTTCTCTGCCAGGTCCCTGGCCTCCTCCTCTTTCACCGCCCTCTGGTCTTCCAAGTCACTCTTATTTCCACCCAGCACTATATCTGGGTTTTCACAGTAGGCATGCATTTTTAGCTGGCTCATCCAGTTTCGGACATTGAGGAAACTTTGCTCATTTGTCAGGTCGAACAGAAGCAGGAAACCCATAGCGTCCCTGAAGAACGCGGTGGTCAACCTACGAAACCTCTCCTGCCCCGCCGTGTCCCATAACTGCAGGTGGATTCTCTGGCCTCGGCCCACAGCTCCTTCCGGTCCATTAGCTCTGTATACCACCCTCTTTTCCCTGAAATCAATGCCCACTGTGGTGATGAACTTGGAGTTGAACTTCCCATCTGTGTACTGGTAAAGTACACTGGTCTTCCCGACTCCGGAGTCTCCCAAGGCTAAAAACTTGATGAGGTAATCATAATCTCCATCTGACATGATGGAGGGCTCTGCTTCACCTAGAGGACAAGTTGTGGTCAACACAGCTATTACAGTGGCATGTTTTTCTAATCAGCTTTGGTCTCGCATTTATTTGCTTCCCACAAGTTGACACCCATGGAAGCTTAAAGGACGTTTGCTCTATTTTCTCACTTTATAAATGTTATTATTTGCTGACAATTTTATATAAACTAGGTTTTAAAAACATCTCTTTGTGGGCTACTTATATACTGAGTATTTCATATACACATGTGTGTATATATGTATGCATGTATGTATATATAATATTAAATTCTGTTTGCATTTCATTTGTTTATCTGTATTGCAGTCAACCAAGAATATATGGGAGCTAAAGAAAAAAAAAACTTACCCTTCATTCCTTATGACTTTCTAGTGTGCAGTCAAATTCTTTCAAGTATAATTATTGTCAACACTGTCAGATATAAGAGCTAAGTGCTTAGAACTAAGGATCTAAGAAAGTTATTGTTGGCCAATGTTACATGGCTGGTGGTTAATCTAGTGGGGTAAGAACCTGCTCTACTGGACAGACTAGTATTAGTATGCCAGGGTGAGGAGGATTTGGGAGCAAATACATGGATAAAAGATTTCTTTCCCGTTGTAGATATGTGACTTGATTTTGGAGATGATGTCTCATGAACATTTTATTTCACATATTGCTGTATTTAGGATCTGGAATGTTTCACCAATGTCTGTATGTTCTTAGGATATGATGCTATTTGTATGTGGTAGAATCTTTAAGAGATAGTACTCAGTGGAAGACATCTTGATGATTGGAGACATGCCCTTGAGGGGAATTGTGAGCTCAAATCTCTTCCATTGTCACTTCCTATGAACTGAGAAGTTTTCCTTTGCCATGAGCCTCTGTTGCAATGTGCCTCCATGGGTGAAAAGCACCTGGGTCAACTGACCATGGATTGAAAGCTCTAAAACTATGAGCCAATATAAGCCTTTTTTTCTTCATAAGGTGGTTACCTCAGATAATGACTGAAGCAATGGAAAGGTGATTAATATATAATTAACAATATTTAAAATAATCTTGAATATTAGTCTGAAAGTTAAGACCACATGAAATTAAAATCACTGAAATTTAGGGAAATTTTCATACAGATTTCAACAAACAGGCTACAGAAAGTTCAGAGAAATGGATGTCAAATAATTACCTTAAGCTTCAATAAAGACTTTTAGGCATTTAATTGATTAAACAGACTAACCCTTGCCTGTTTAGACACAGGAAAAATTGCTCACCAACAGAGATTATAACTTGTAGAGTTTTTTATTTTTATTCATTATTTATTACAATTTATTCACTTTGTATCCAGGCTTATCTCCTCCCAGCCCCACCCTCCTCCATCTTTTCCCCCTATGCCCCTTCCCCTTAGTCCCCTACCCTAAAAAGGAGGTCCTTCTCCCCTACTATCTGATCCTGCTCTATTAGGTCTTATCAGGACTGGCTGCATTGAATTCCTCTGTGGCCTGGCAAGGCTGCATCCCCCAGCGGGAAGGTGATCAAAGAGCTAACCACTGAGTCCATGTCAGAGACAGCCCCTGCTCCCCTTACTAGGAAACCCACATGGAGACTGAGCTGCCCATGGGCTACATCTGAGCACAGGTCTAGGTCCTCTCCATGCATGGTCCTTGGTTAGAGGAGGTTTCTGCAGGACCTCTTGGATATGGGGAGCCACTGGTCTGCCAGGCTGCTTTGTTATTTAGATCTCAGCAGAAAGACATGCTTTCATCCTGGCCTTCACTGGAGCCAGTGATAAGCTACTGAGTCTATCTCTTTTGTTTGAAACAGCAGGTGGGATGTCTTGTTAGTTCACATGTTTTGTTTATGTGAAGATCACACAGACAGATGGTCAAGGTAAAGAAGTTTTGACTTCCCTGTGAATTCATTAATTGTACTATGGAGCTTTTGCTTTGACTTAAAAGGGAGTCTAGAATAAAGCAAGACATCTAGCTTCTACTAGAGCCCTCTCGGAAAGATCCCATGTGTTGTGTGTTGGTTTATTAATTTTTCTTTCAGTCCTCACTCCTGACTCAAGAACTATTCGACTCTGCCTGCGGGCTCCAGCATAGTGTGTTGGTTTATTAATCTTTCTTTCAATCCTCACTCCAGACACAAGAACTGTTCAACTCTGCCGGCATGCTCCAGCACTTGGGCCTAGATTTTTGGTTCTGTTCATCTCCTTGTAGAGCTCCTGTCCCCTCCAAGTCTTTTTATCTCTCCCTTCTTCCATAAGATTTCCTGCACTCTGCTCATCTGATTCTTTCATAGTCCCTCTGTGGTCGGTTCCTGCCCTGTCCCTGTCTATCGTTTTTGCATTTCTGAATGAGGATTAAGCAACTTCCCAGGGTCCTTCTTGTTGTTTAGCTTCTTTAGGACTATAGATTTTAGTATGTTATCCTATGTTATATGGCCAGTATCCATTTATAAGTGAGTATATACCCTGTGTCTTTCTGTTTCCGGGTTACCTCACTCAGAATGATACCACTCCTAGGCATGTATCCAAAAGATGTTCAACCATACAACAGGAACATTTGCTCAACTATGTTCATAGCAGCCTAGTAATAACCAGATTCTGGAAACAACCTAGATGTTCCTCTACTGAGGAATGGGTAACAGAAATTCTGCTACATTTACATAGTGGACTACTACTGAGCAATTAAAAACAAGGAAATCATGAAATTTGCAGGCAAATGGATGAAACTAGAAAAAATAATCTGTACTATTAACTGCTACATTTAGGAACACACTGGTTAAAGTAATGCTAAGCATTACTCACCCACAGGAACTAGTTAAATCCTCTGCTTTCTCTGGAAATGTTGAAGAACTGAGATAGCCAGGACAATTTGACTCTGGAAGAAAAAGGCAAAAAAAAAAAAAAAAAAGTATTGCTCAAAGGGGTACTCTTCCAATAGAAATACCTGGCATAGGACTTCATCTCAAGAAATTTTGCTTGCATTTTCTTTTTTTTTAATTTTAATTTTTCTTTTTAGTTACAATTTGTTAACTCTGTGTCCCAGCTGTATCCCGCTCCCTCATTCCCTCCCCCTCCCCAACTCCCTCCCTGGTCTCCTCCCTGCTCCTTTCCAAGTCCACTGATAGGGGAGGACTTCCTCCCCTTTCATTTGACCCTGTTTTATCAGGTATCTTCAAGGCTGGCTGCAAAGTCCTCCTTTGTGGCCTAACAGGACTACTCCTCCCCTGGGGGGGAGGTCAAAGAGCCTACCCTTGAGATCCTGTTAGAAATAGTCCTTGTTCCCCTTACTTTGGAAAACTACTTGGTTACTGAGCTACTACCACGGGCCACATCCGAGCAGAAGTTCTATGTTATATCCATAGATGGTCCTTGGTTGAGTGTCAGTATCAGAAAAGACCCTGTGCCCGGATATATTTGGTACTTGTAGAGCTCCTATCCTTTCCATATCATACTAACTCCCCTTCTTTCATATGATTCCCTGCACTCTGCCAAGGTTTGGTTATGAGTCTTAGTGTCTGCTTTGAAACATTGCTAGGTAGAGTCTTTCAGATGCCTTTTGCGGTAGACTCCTGACATACATTCAATGTACATCCCATTTGTCTTTCTAAATGAGGATTGATCATCTTCACCCATGTCCACTTTCTTGATTATCTTCTTTAGGTGTGTAGATTTCATTATGTTTATCATATCTTGTAGGTCTATATAAGTGAGTATATACCAAGTTTGTCTTTCTCCTTCTGGGATACTTCACTCAGAACGATCTTTTCTAGATCCCACCATTTGCCTGCAAATTTCATGATTTCCTCCTTTTTGATTGCTGAGTAGTATTCCATTGTGTAAAAATACCACAATTTCTGTATCCATTCCTCTGTTGATGGACTTCTGGGTTGTTTCCAAGTTCTGGCTATTACAAATAAAGCTGCTACAAACATGGTTGAACAAATGTCCTTGGTGTGTACTTGAGAAAATTTTGGGTATATACCTAGCAGTGGTATAGCTGGGTCTTGAGGTAGCACTACTCCTAATTGTCTGAGAAAGCGCCAGATTGACTTCCAAAGTGGTTGTACCAGTGCTTGCATTTTCTCACTCAATATTATACAGGCAGACATGAGCATTTGAAATAGGCTACTACAGATCATAGGAAAATCTGTCTTCTCATCCAAACTCTCTTTTGTAGCTTTGAGAAAAACCACCTAGGTTGTTGGTCTCTGTAATGAAAGTACTTGGAGGATCAATTCTTAATAGCTCTATAAAAGAACACTCTACCTGTGGGATAAAAAAGCTTTGATGCTCTCAACTCTAAATATTTAATTTTTGCCTGAAGATATTTCTGGACTTTTATTAGGAGTATGTTTTAGACTTAAGCATGAGATGAGGTGGAAGAGGTTCCTGGTTAGAGATTAGTTTAGAAGATTCAGGATAGAAACTTTTAAATATCTGCACACATTTCTTTCTTGCTTTTATTTGTTCTTGTTTTATTATTACAAACATTTTGGCAAAATCCTCAGTTAACTTTTTTCTTTCTCCTTTGCTTTTGTTTTGTTTCAGGTTAGAATATGGCTGTGTAAACTGAAGTTCCCAGAAAATGCTGCATCGACATTAAATTTTATACAAAGATGATTGGATGATTAGAATGTCAGTGTTTATAGAGTTAAAATATTTCAGTTCTCCAGAGCCAAATGGTCTTGGACTTTGTCCTGCCATAACCATCAGTTATCTACTTCTTTGTGAGACTTAATACCCTTGTGACTCTCATCTGGCAACATCTGGGGCCTTTAGAAAGATTTCCCTATTTTGCTATACTGGTCTACTTGATGTTTCTATCAATGCACTTGAAAATGTCTTGATTTATGATTTTATTTTCTATTTTACTATAAATCTTTGTAAAATCGTAACCGCATTTGAACATGGCAATTGGGATAACCTGAATCTGTTGCTAAGGTATGACCTCACAAGTTTGACATAAGAGCAAACTTTCTCTTATTCTGCTTGAGGAGAGGGCTGTGTTTTGTACCAACAGCTGTCAGTCATACTCAAGTTAAACTTTGTCACAACAGATCTTTTTATACCATGGAATCCTTAGATTCTAGATATAAACTAAAAAGTTAGAAACAAAGCTATCCTATCCTTTATGGTATATAAAGAGTGGAATGAGATAACTATGTAAGTCTACAAATCATGGTGTTTTATGACTATCTAGAAATTACTAAAAAAACAAAAAACAAAAACAAACAAACAAAAAAACCAAACCAAAACAAAAAAAAACCAAACCCCCCCAAAACAGTCTGCTTGTACAGTTACATTGTAATGTAAACAGTGCTTTACAAATACATAAGGAATTATGTTTCACACTGTAGAGCAGCCAAGGACTTTAGTTAACATTCAGCTCTATTCTTCAGTTTCTTGTTCTTCTCATTATGATAGTTTCTCAAATACGGGATAGAGAATTAAATGCACAGAGTTACTCTTTGAGAATTAATATATTCAAGGACTAAAGTAAAAAAAAAGGAAGGCAGATTATTATAAAACTTTTGGAGTTTTTTAAAATTAAGATAAAAAGCACATAATATTCACAAATTTCTACCCATCCCCTTTCACATTCCTTCAAAAACTCCAAATTTCAGTACCTCTAAAGAAATTAAATTTAAAATTTAAATTCTGGAGGTGGGGGTGACCTTTTCTCCCTGAGCCTTTTCTTTTATAGATAATGAGCCTTTCCTTTTATAGATAAAGGACAAGATGAATGTCTTTGTTCCCAGTTCATTGTCCTGAAAATGAAACCCACTGTTAGGTGAGAAGTGTTCTTTTTAAACCACGGACCTAGTTGTGGAGCCTGAGCTTATTGAGAAATAACCCCCTAAAGTTTTCTGTTTCTCATTAACTTTTAACGTCTTGCTGACTACGTGCACTCATTACTGGGATGTAAATGATGTTTGAGGAGAATGATTCCAGCCTACTCAGTGCACAAAGAGATACAAACAAGCATCTGAAGTTGCTTCTCCAAGGTGGTGCGTGGGACAATATGGAGGTGAGTTACCAGTATGGAAGCCTGAAATCCCTGAAGTCTCAAACCACTGAAAAACAAACAGGAGATGAAAATGTGTAATTTGTTTCATGTTGACTCTCTCACTTCCCACTAACATATTAAATGTAGCAGCAGATTTCTTTTTCCTCAAAGATAATGTACCCCACGAAAAACTGTCTTCTTCCTTCTGCCAAATTACTTCTTTCTTAAGGCCTGAGCTTTGTTAACTATTTATTATGGTATTAATAGCACAACACTTCATGATGCTGGCCACTGAATAATGCTGGCTGTTGAGGAAACAACACAGATGTGACCAAATTGAGCTCTCTGTGCGTTGCCATTTGCAACAAATCTTATCATATGCTTGGTCATTTATATACTTATCCTCTTATCAGAACAACACAGGGGTGTTTAGGTGTTTACCGAGAAGACAGATTTCATAGTCACAAGTATAGCTGTCTGTTTCTAATGGTTTTTCAAAACAGCAATTGTCCTATACAGAAAGCTTTATTCCGTTGCCAAATGTTTTCTTCAAAGTAGAAGACTATCTTTTAAAAAAGATACCTTCCAACAGAAGGGTACAGTTTTCTAGAGGGTGAATTAGAAGCAGGCAGCGTACATAGAGAGGGCAGCAGGAACCATGCATCCTGCCTTAATCCTGCAGACAGGCAGAACTGTGGTGATCATGGCAGCGAATGACTGCAGAAAGCATGCTGGAAATACCTGGCTGGAAATACCTAGCAGAACTGGCAATACCTGCTGTGTAAACACCGTATACTGAAAAAGTACTCATTTTAAGAGAGATTACCTTCATGGCCTCTCCTATCCCCTCATTGTTTCTCTAACTGATGCTTGCTTCTCAGTTAATAACTGGAGGAAGAACAAAACCAAAAACAAACACAAACACACAAACAAAGAATAAAGCAACTACTTATGTCTAGCTGAGATTCTACCAGAGAAACCAAGTTACTCCAGGTGAACCTCTGGCACCCAGCCCTCATGTTGCCTCAGAAAGCACTGTTTCCAAGCCACTGTTAAGTTCTAGGTTTTCACTGGTCAGTGAGAAGCACGCTGAGGTAGGCAGTGAGCTAGATCCTGTGAGAGGTCTCCATTGCTAAGACTGCTCTTCGTCCTTTGAGTTCTTTGCTGCATGGTTACTATGCTCATGTGAACCATGCTTCAGAGCACTTTTCAAAGCCAGTGTGCGTTTGCTGTACTGTGCAAAGGTGACACTGATGTTGACTGGGCCATCAGGTTTCCCTGGGTGATACCATGCCTCTTTTTCTTCCAACCGCCTCTCCTGTGCTACACATGCAATGTTTTTGTATCAGCTGTTCCTACTTCTAGCCCAGTATCTAGTCCCTTAAATTTGGGCAATTCCTAGGAAGATTATTTCAACCCAAAGAAGTGTGAGTTATTTTCCCAAGTTAATTTATGTTTTTAGCTATGGTTTTTATTTTTAATGTATTTTTAATAGGGGCAGGTGGAGTTAAAAACTGAAGCATTAATGTTTGTTTTCCCTTTGAGAAGAAAGAAACATATGCAGTCCTTCCTTTCTAGTTAGGATTCCAGACTAGGCCAGAGTTCACGTCTGAAAAGGTACAGATTTGATCCATTGCTTTTTCATGTTGTCTGTAGCTATCAAAATATACTATAATTGGTCCATACTTTTCTAGGTAACTCAACTTCAAGTAATCTTTACTGGTGATAAAGCCATGGAAAGATGAAGTAAAACTTTTTGTCTTGGAACCAATGCTTTTCCATCTTCTTCTGAGATTGTGACTTTGGGAGAAAATAAAAACTCCAAATGTTTATTTTGAGGATTAAATGAGATAAAATAGGAGAAACATTGAATAAATATAATTAAACTGATAACTGTATCATAGGAGAAAAATTCATTTATAATAACAATGACAAAAATTAAATACATAGTAAACTCAACAATAAATATACAAAACACAAATGTAGAAAACTTAAAAATTCTCTTGAAAGACAAGACAAGCAGACTTGAGCAAATATGAAGACACAATTAATATATTTCAATGAACATCCCGAAGATGTACTGTTACTTTACAAATGTGAAAACTCCAATAAAATACGGTAACAAAAATCAATTGAGTTAAGTAAGTTTACATTAAAATCCAGGAAGAAAAACTGATCATTCAAGATTAACCACATACTGACTAAAAGTAATAATGCTAAGAGTGGGATTAGAACTAACAAGCATCATAATATACTATATACTTTCATCATTAAAACAGTATAGTACTATCAGAAAACTAAGTAGACACTTCAGTGTCATAAATTAGAAAGCATGTAAACATACTAAGTATATACACATTAGTCTATGACTAAGTAATGTCTCCAATAACAAAGATAAAATGACTAAGTTTATATTATTATGTGCAAATTGCAACTATTAGCCTTTAATACATGAAAAGATTCTCATTCAAATATTGCTGGAATTAAAAACAATAACAACAACAAAAATGTAGTGATAAAACCATTCCATTATACTCAGAGAACAGTGTTTTATTTGGCCATCATCAAAGAAACAGATGGGAATAAATACAGAGACCCATAGTCAGACATTACAAACACACACACACACACACACACACACACACTCAGAGAGAGCAAGAGGGAGAGAGAGGAAACTCAATCCTAAATGTGATAACTCCATCAAATCTCTCCCCACAAAGCTCAGGAAACCATGCAGAAGAAGAGGCAGTAGCATCAGAGCCAAAACGGATGGAGTACACCAAGAAAAAACAAAACAAAAACAAAAAGCAAAAACAAACAAAAAAATTCTTCCTCTAAATCAACACGAGGAAAGCTCCTAAGAACTCACAGAGACTGAAGCAGTATGCACAGGGCCTGAATGGGCCTCACCAGGTCTTCTGGGTATGTATTATGGCTTCCAATTTAGTATTATGGGGTTTCTGAATGTGCTAATGAATGGACGAGGACTCTTTCACCTTCTCTCCTGCTCTTCTTCTTCTGTTGGTTTCTCCTGCCCAACTTTGATGTCAAGGTTCTTCTTTTATTTTATTGTGTTTAATTTTGTTATGTTTTATTATTATCTGTCCGAAGCCTGTTATTTTCTAATGAGAAAGGGAGTGGATTCAGATGAAAAGGGGGGTGGGAAGGAACTGGGAGGATGAGTAGAGAGAGGGAAAACTGTAATCAAACTATGTTATGTAACATAATAATCTACTTACAATAAAGGGAAAAAAGAAATGAGTTGAAAATAAAAGAAAAATGAAAATTTTAACACTTGAGTAGTTAGTGCTGCACATGAAATTAGAATTAGGTGAATATATTTTTGTGTTTCCTGGGCTAATATTAAAGATTATATGGTCTCTCTGCTTACCCTTCCTCCCCTCAAAAAAGTACTTTTTGTGTTTGGAAGCTGACAGATGGCCCGCCTACCTTCTCATCTCAGAAAGTATGTGCCTCTTTCTTACCCTGTCTTTCTCGGGCATCCTATAGTCAAACCCTACGGAACCACATCTTTTTCTCCCAAACATTCATAGACACTAACATTCTCCTAAATACACAGTCCTGCTTTAAATACTCTCCATTATATTGTGCTGTATTTTTTTGGTCTTTTTATGAATGATAACACTGCCTTTAGCCTATGTACTTTTTCAGTGTATCCATATGGGGCTTTCTCTAATGGTTGGACTTCAGCTTATTAGCAATAAAATGTATTTTATACATGTTATTTCAAATAGTCTTGTACTCATTAGAAATAAATTTAATTTCATTTCCACTAATAAAAATTTGGTAATTTGTTGGTAGTATGTTGTACAAAATTTAAATTTCTGGTATGTGATTTCTTATCAAGCCAATTGAAACAGCTTCTTGTAGATATTTTTTTTCTTTTTTTATTATTATTATTTTTTATTAATTACACTTTATTCATTTTGTATCCCCTCCATAAGCCCCTCCCTCCTCCCCTCCCAATCCCACCCTCCCTCCCCTTTCTGCATGCATGCCCCTCCCCAAGTCCACTGATAGGGGAGGTTCTCCTCTCCTTTCTGATCTTAGTTTATCTTCTTGTAGATATTTACATTTTTATTTTATATATATATTTATAAAGAAAACAATATCTTTCTTTATAAATACAGATATACAAATTATATATTTTAAAAATTCAAAAATGGAACATGAAATGACGTTACAAATTTTGACTGAAAGGGCCAAAAGTTTTCCTAAAATCCTGGACATACAGTACTTTCTTGGTTGAAAGAAACACAGCTGAGCCTGCATGTGAAAGCGTCTGGAGAGCGTCATCGGCTTGGCCTCCACATCTCCTCAGATGTGCCTGTGCCCTCTGGCCTTCCCTTGTACTTTTAGCGTTGTTCTGTCAGCACCTCCCATGCAGGTTCTGACCCTCCAGCCTTATTTCTCATAAGAGCTCAGGAAAGGGGCAGTTGCTGATCAGCCAGCAGGAACTGTCAAAGTATCCATCATTCTGGCCTTCCACTCAAGAAACAAAACAAATCATTCTCTCAGCCAGGTTCCTCTGTAACCTCCGGTCCTGGGTCTGAAACTATCTGAACTCTCCCCGACAGGTGATTATGTCATTTCATCAGGAAGCCACTCAAAGGGCATTTTCTCAGTTTGATTTATGGTTCCATTTTATCTCTAATATGCTTCCAGGAAGTCTTTCATCGTCCTTTGTTATCCATTGCCTGCTCAGTTTCCTGTTGTTTGTCTTCATTTTCCACATTTAATTTATTTACTAGATCGAAGGGCAGGGAACGTAGCAAACATTTTTGTTCATTGTAGATCTTATACTATCATATCAAACATTCTAGTTTTTGTATTTGTATGATTGCTCTATGTGTCAAGCAAATTACACATGAATTAGACACTGCATTTATCAAACCTTTGTACATTAAAAAATGAAAATTAACTTGTATTTATATTTCAGAAAGAAGCCATTTATGAATATATAATATCTGATGATTGAAGTACAATATATTAAAATGTAGTCATTATTTGGAAATGGGAAAAATGGCACATGAAGTCAGTGATGGTTCACCTTGTTCTTCTCTTGGTGAGACACACAAGTTTTCATAAACAACAAAAAAGAATGCTCTAAAATTATGGCATCAGAGAATTTTCATTTTGGCCATATTGGCAAAGGAATAGATGTTGAATTTAGAACACAGAATTCAAACCTTAGAATTTAATTCCTAAAATGTTAGATTGACAGAAGCCTCAGAAAAGAAGGAGAATTTTATAAATGACATTAAAGATAAGGGGGAAAAACCCCAAACAGTTTTCATGTGAGAAATCCTCAGAGGAAAAAAATGGATTTTGTTTGTTTTGCATTTGATTTTCTATTTCATGTTCATTTTCTTCTTACCAACATCATGACATTAAATCAATCCAACTTTAGAGTGAAAGTAACTCCTTAATCTGGCATGTGGATTTTTTGAAAAATATTCCTAATGAATGACTAGAGACAATTTATTTCCAGGGAAAGAAGGTTCTTTTTATCCCTGCCAATTACTGACTAACCCAACAGACTTTCTTCAACTTCCCCCAAACAAGCTAACAAAATACCATTTGTAATAATTAACTCTGAACTGGGCATGTGGGACCATATTTAAATCTCAGTTCTTACCAGGCTAAGACAGGAGAATACCCATAAGCCTAGGACAAGCCTGGGTTGCATAGTGAGTTTCAGGCTAGCCTGAGCTAGAGTGTGTGCTACAGTCTCAAAGCCAAAGCAAAACAAAGCTAACTGTGTGGTTAGTTGATGTAGACTCAGATCTCAGGGCTCCTTTCATCTTTGTAAATGGTGTAGAAACCCTGGCGACAGTGGAAAGAAGGTGTCTGAGTAGATGATGGAGAGATATTCATTAAAATATAACAGTATGAAAGATGTCATGGGACATATTATTCACACATATTATATTATGTATGAATAATATAATATAATATAATATAATATAATATAATATAATATAATAT
>NW_026596069.1:26735559-26761816 GCF_907164565.1 Psammomys obesus
ATAATATAATATAATATAATATAATATAATATAATATAATATAATATAATATAATATAATATAATATAATATAATATAATATAATATGTAATATAATGAATATAATATAATAAATATAATAATATAATATTGTAATGTAATGTAATATAATATAATAATATATATGTTTTATATGTAACATATGTATGTTATATATTCTATTGTTTCTGTGTGTATATTATATATAGATATATGTGTATATAACATGTATACCTAAATTATATAGTTAACATGTATATGTTATATACATGTATCTCTATATATAATATACACACACATAAACAATAGAAAACAACTAGTACGCTCTTTGCTTGATTTAGTGAGACAGCATACTTCTCATCATAGATCCTGAAGGTCTTAAAAGGCTCAGACCT
Source organism: Psammomys obesus (assembly GCF_907164565.1). Taxonomy (NCBI): domain Eukaryota; kingdom Metazoa; phylum Chordata; class Mammalia; order Rodentia; family Muridae; genus Psammomys; species Psammomys obesus. The sequence continues at coordinate 26,735,973 of NW_026596069.1, forward strand.
GATGTACATGAACCAGCCAAAAGACATCATTAGTGATTATATCACTAACTAATCAAGTCAAGATAGTTATTTTACTTGATATATATATATATATGTATATTTATTTATTATCCTTAATCAGAGTCATTCACTTTCTAGTCAAATTTAGCACATGCCTGAAAGACTTAGACAATCTGCATGCGCCTTTGATTAATTTACCTGTTTTTTTCTGGATATTATAATACTGACTATACACCTGCCATATGCTAGTTTCTTATGAAGCAGAAGTGGAAAGTGTAGGTAAAGGTTGTAATTTCATCATTATTGTATTTTTATCTAAAACCTGTTAAATCTTGGTAAACTAGTGGTGGTATCTTTCGGTTGTTTTGCCTCAATAAAAGGTGTATTTATTTTAAAATCAGAATAAATGTACTATGTGCAGGACACAGAGATATAAATGTGGACGCTAGGGAGTGCTCCGACTCTTCTGATGTTTACTGTTCTTTGTTGCTGTGTATTTACCTCTCACCTGTGCTTTTGTTCAGAAAATTGGCACATCTGACCGAAATCAACAAGGGCCATATTACACTGAAAATTACTTATTAAGGGGCTGCATTAGTAATCAAGCTACCATTTTTCATAAATCCAAAGAGACAATCACACCAGCCCCTCCTAGCACTAGTCTGGTCAGAAAACAAAACAAAACAAAACAAAACAAAACAAAACAAAACAAAACAAAACAAAACACCAAACCAAACCAACAACAATAAAAAACCAAGCCAAACCAAACCAAACCAAAACAAAACAAAAAAACCTAGAAAACTAGTGGTGTCAAACAAAACAAAAAACTAATGGTGTCAAAACAGAGTAAGTGATTGCCTGTATCTCTTGTAAATCGTTGCATCCCTCAAAGTATTTCTTTAGAATTTTGTGTCTCACAGAGCTTGGGTGATAGTTATGTGAAAAGTTGAATCAGACTTTCCACTTCATTTGTTACTTCATATTCTTTGTAAGGCATGGTGTTGTTGGCCAGAGCGGTGACAAGAAATATATACAATATATTCAATTGTGCTTTCCACTATACAGCTGATTCTGGGAAAACCTAAAAAGAAAATAAAACAGCTGCTATCCCTCTTCAGGGAGAACAAATCCCTTTGCAAGTCATACTGCAAAGTCCTCACATTTAATCAGAATATACTGAAAAAGTTCAGCCATTGTCACGGAGTCAGTATAGAATAAGAGCTACTAATTGTACCAACTTACAGTTAGTGATTATTTGAGCACAAAAGAAGAAACTGGTTCATCAAAATGTCTTTTATACATTTTTCTTCACAATACTTGATTTTCATTATTATTTTTTATTGATCTCACCTTGTCCATGACCATTGCACTGATCTTCCTCTTTTATGGCCTTCTGGGAAGCCATGGTAGCAAATTTGACAAACAAAACCAAAACAGCAACAACAACAACAAAAAAAAAACAAAAACAACCCCCGCCAAACCCAAAATTAAATAGATTTAAAAAAAAGACCTGAGGTATCTTTGTGAATGCAATATATATGAATTTAGAAGCCACTGTGGCCAGTTTCTTTCTTGTTGCTCTAAATATGTCTACCATTATATTTGGGTGAAATTGATACGTAGCTGAAGTGAAACTGGATGATTCAATTCTAATGTTTAAGCCTGTAGTGAGTATAAATGGATTACAGTGAATCAAAACTATCTAAAGCCTAAGAAATTCCTTCTGTGGTTCTCACGGGATGCTCCTAGGCTTATCTGCAGCTACAAATATTTATTCAGAGAAAAGCATGGTTACTCTAGGAAAGATCTAGCATTTTTAAAATTTTTATTTGATGTACTCTCTATATAGCTTGTAGCTGCATAATCAGCATTAGGTGAAAGTAATTAAAGCTACTAATTTCATGATAAGTAGAAACTTTTTGCACTTGTTTAACATTTACTTGTAAAGCATGTTCCGAAGTGCTGTATATAATTATTTTTAAAATTAATTTTTTGAGATCTTCTAAGGATCAACACATCCCAGACAAACTATGAAAGGTTCTTTTCAAAATGAAATAATTTTGTGCCCCATTATCCTTACATCTTTATGAGAAGATGAGTGTTCTTAGAGGCTGGAGAAAGAGGCCTGTCTTTCAATCTACAGAAGGCTGAAATACAAAGTTCCAAAGAAAAACATTTTCTCCTAGGAAACAGTCAAACCAAGAATTGTTTTTTATAGCATTAAAGAGGTAGAAGGTAAAAATGACACTAAATTAGTATATTGAGAAATACTAAAGAGATAAATATATACTACAAAGTTGTAAGAAAACAAACAAGGGAGAGATTGGGGAGGCTAAGATCAAGCTTGGTTGTGACGACCTAAAGGCAAATTAGTGAATTTTATTAGGATTTCACCGGACTCTCACTCATAGTCATACAGGGAGAGAAAAGAGAAGGAGGGATAAGAGAAAGGTTGAAGGAGTTTCAGAGTGTCCTGAAGAGAACAGATGGCTTTGTATTGGTAGTGTAAAATCTAAATATTTTCTAGGAGTGAAGAAAAGATATGAGTGTTTAAGTTGAAAGTACACTTTTGATATACAGGAATAATGAATATGTACCATGGATCCCTAACAGGGTTATTGTAGAATATCAATAAAGAGAACACTACTAAAGTGTGGGGAGTAGGAGGGAGAGAGGGAAAGGAGGGGAGTAGAACAGATTCCAGCTAACTGTTTATCAGCAACAACAGATGCTACAACACAACAGAGTGACGGCTTCAGTAGCTGAAGAAAGATTACTGTCAACACGGAATTCTGTATCAGCCAAATGACTATTCAAGAGTCTGAACAAATTAGGATATTTTCTGATGCAAGATGACAAAGCCCTTCAGACAAAAGCGTTTATTTAGGGAGATGAAAAAGCAGCAGAAGGAGCGTCCACAGTAATCGAAGTGAGAATTAGCCACAGACATGCTAGACAGAGAGAGAACAGAAAGGGCAAAAACACATTGAGCATATTTTTAAATCCTTTAAAGGATTTTTTTGAGCGGAACCTTCTAGTGTAGTGGCTGCTGGTTATAGGTAGCTATTTATATACACATTAATTAAAATAAAAATGATTAGAATTCTCAGGTCTCTGACAGTACTCAGTGGCATGTGTGTGATGATTTTTATAGTGGAGATTCAGCTAGAAACTTGCCTATCTTTGTTCTATTAACAGCACCGGGGAGAGATTAAGCATACCAAGAAATTACAGTTTCTCCATTCTGGTTTTTCTTTTATTAAATCTGTTATTTTGACAATTTCACATATGTATGTAGTGTCTTCTGACTACTGTCAGCCTCATTCGCTGTTTATCTCCCTCCCATTTCTAAAATGTCTCTCAAAGTACCTTTCCTTCATTCATGTCTTGTTCTGAGCCCCAATGTTTTAACCAAGGTATACTGTATGGTTATGGGTTTGCTACTATTTATTGAGGCATATTTGCTTCATCAGTGGATACATAGGGGGAGACAATGTCTGTCATTCCCCAGAATTGACCAATAACTCATAAATTATGAAAGGAGTTGGAAGGTTCTCTGAGCTTGTCCTCATGATTGCTGCTAGGCTCAGTCTTGTGCAGGTCCATTGTTATAAGATCCAGACTGCACTGGTTGTATCATATTGTGCCCAAAGGATAGCCTTCCATAGCTCTTCTCCCTGTTTTTTACATACTTTCTATCTCCATTCCATATTGTTCTGTGAGCCTTAGAAGTAGGCAGTGCGAATGTCTTGCTTAGGGCTAAACATTAGAATTTCATTTTCTTGAGTAGCCATGCCTCACTGCATAGGCTGCTTTTCATTATGAAGAAAAGTTTCTGTGATTAAGGCTGGGAGTATATGGGTATGCCTATGGGAATAAACACTAGTGTTTAGAAGGCAGCTCAGTTCCTGCTTTTGGCCTATGACTTTATTCCAAGGCTTCCAAGTAGTTTATAGCACAAGGTCTGAATTTCCTCTTGTGAAGCAGTTCTCAATACTAGTCAGAAGGCATTTGGTTGTCCTTCCCTCCACTCTACAGTCATGACACTACAGTACCAATGTGCAGATCTTGCCTGACAGTTTGTTATTGCAGTTTGTAGGGTTCTCAGTTGGGTAAGACTATGGATGCCTTTTCTACCTGTATGGCACTGTCTTACATTATAAAAGTTGACCAAAAGGTTACACACATCTGCTTTGGTTTTTCTGTGCCCTAGACTAAATGTGTCTGGTTCTGCTATACAACCCCAATAGAGATGGCAAGAGCCTTATATCCTGGGGAAGCTCTAACATCTGTGGTCTACAACTCATAAGGAGGCACTCCACACTGGGCACTGGCATATTGGATTAATAACTCTAGCTATTAAGTCCAGATTTCCAGCTATGAAGACTATCCTAACGAATATGCTTTTTAGTTAGCTTAAAAAGTAGTAAACTAGGGAACCCACTTGAATACTGAGATGCCATGGGCTACAACTGAGCAGGGGTTCTAGCTTATCTCCATAAATGGTCCTTGGTTGGAGTATGAGTCTCAGAAAAGACCCCTGTGCCCATATTTTTTGGTTCTGTTGCTCTCCTTGTAGAGCTCCTGTCCTCTCCAGGACTTACCATCTCCCACTTCTTTCATATGATTCCCTACAATCTGCCCAAAGTTTGGTTAATAGTCTCAAAATCTGCTTTTATGCCCCGCTGAGTAGAGTCTTTAAGAGGCCCTCTGTGGTAGGCTCCTGTCCTGTTTTCTCCTTCTTCCAATGCCCACCCTGTTTGCCTTTCTGAGTGAGGATTGATCATCTTACCCAGGGTCCTCCTTCTTGCTTAGCTTCTTTAGGTATAGAGATTTTAGTATGTTTATCCTGTATCATATGTCTAGTATCCACTTGTAAGTAAGTATATACCATGTGTGTCTTTCTGCTTCTGGGAACAGGGACTGTCTCTGACATGAACTCAGTGGTTGGCTCTTTGACACCCCTTTCCCCTGAGGGGGGAGCAGCCTTACCAGACCACAGAGGAAGACAATGCAGTCAGTCCTGATGAGACCTGATAAGCTAGAGTCAGATGGAAGGGGAGGAGGACCTCTCCTATCAGTCGACTTGGAGAGGGGCATGGGAGATGAGGGAGGGAAAGTGGGATTGGGAGGGAATGAGGGAAGGGGCTACAGCTGAGATACAAAGTGAATAAATTAATATAAAAAATAAAAAATTAATTAAAAAAGATACTGAAGCTCCAAAACAAACAAACAAACAAACAAACAAACAGACAAACAAACAAACAAAAAACAAAAAAAAAAACCAAACAAACTAGTAAATCTATTGTCAATAAAAAATAAATAATTTAAATCTCTACAAAATGGGGAGTCTAAGATGGCGGTGACCAGCACACATTGTATCTGAGAGGCACAGGATCCAAAACTCCGAAATTGGTGAGTGGTGGGGCAGCTGACGTTGAGGCTTCCTGGGCTAGAGGGGGGAATCCGTGTGCTGGAACAGTTTGGATTCAGGTCACCAGTGGAGGTCTCCGGGGACTGATAGTGGGGAATACTCAACCTTCCTGCACTTCCCCTTGCCCCAAGTATGGGTCTCCCTGCTCTGCAGAGAAGATAGTGGTGGCCCCAAACGGTTGCCTCCACACTCAGGGACTGAGAGGGAGGAGGCAGTGGCGGTATGGGCCTCCCAGGTCTGTGGCTGTGGCAGGGCAGCAGCTAGCCCTAGAAGGAACCTCCATGTTCAGTGACAGAGAGGGCAGAGGCGGCTGCCCAAGTATAGGTTTCCCTGTCCGGTGGCCAAACAGTGGACACCAATGAGCTGACAGATCTCCTACACTCTCATTTGTCCTTGCAGGCCAAATCTGAGGGTAGAGAACATGGGGAACCCTTGTGCTTTCTGATTAAGCCTGCAAGTGAGTGTTTGCAGAGCCCCAGATCTAAGGTCACTATGTGCTAACAGCCAGTTATCAGATCCCTCCTACCCGGACTCCCACTGTGGGCAACATAGGGATCCTTGGGACAGTGTTCTCAACATTGAAGCCCCTATTCTGTGGGTCTACCAGTGGAGTCCAGGGAAACAATTCCTGGAACCCAGACAGATCTGAAAACCAGGAAGATAGTACGCTAGGCCTGTAGGCCACTGAGGTATTTAGGGCACCTGCACATTGCATTGCGTCCACAAACAGTGCCAGCATATCCTCCTGCACTTAAGCTCCACCCTTCCAGGCATCTACATGCTCTGTCCTTCAAGGCACACTCCAACACACATACCAGTGCTTGTGCACATGCACCTGCAACCTTCCTCTGTTAGCTACAGCCGAAACACCAACATTCACAAATGAACCCAGTGGACTTCTCTCATATTCCTGAAGAATACTCCAGACATCAGAGACAGAGAGACCCAGTTTGAAATACAAACTCCAAGAACAAACAGTGAAGGCTACAGATAAGCAAATGGCTAGAGATTGGCATAAGAAAAATCCCACAAAATTTAGGACATCAGCAACCCCCAAAATCAATGGATATTCTAATTCATCTGAAACACAGGAAAATTATCTCAAATCTATGCATATCAAGTTATTAGAGGTACATAATGAGGAAATGAACAAAGTTCTCAAAGAAATACAGGCAAATTCAACCAAACAAATAGAGGCACATGTAGGGACTCAAATAGAGGCATATAGAGAGGAAACAAACAAACAAAAAAAAATGAGGCCATCATGGAAAGACAGGAATCCACATTCAAACTGATGGAGAAAGTGGTGCAAGACATGAAAATGGAATTAGAATCAATAAATAAAACACAAACAGAGAAAACCCTGGAGCTGGAGAACTTAGAGAAAAGAACAGGAACCACAAAAGTAAGCATCACCAACAGAATATAAGAGAGGGAAGACAGATCTCAGGCACTGAAGATACAATTGCAGAAATTGATACATCTCTCAAAGAAAAAAGTAAAATCAGAAAAGTTCCAAACACAAAACATCCAAGAAATCAAGGACACCATGAAAAGATGAAATCTAAGAATGATAGGAATTGATGAAAAAGAAGACTCCAGGCTCTAAGGTCCAGAAAATATTTTCAAGAAAATCATAGAAGAAAAATTTGCCAACTTAAAGAAAGAGATGTCCATAAACATATAAGAGGCCTACAGAACACCAAATAGACTAGACCTAAAAAGAAACTCCTCATGTTACACCGTAGTCAAAACACTAAATCTACAGAACAAAGAAAAAAGTATTAAAAGCAGCAAGGGAAAAAGGCCAAGTAACATATAAAAGCAGACCTATCAGAATCACACTGGACTTCTCATCAGAAACTATGAAAGCCAGAAAGGCCTGGGCAGATGTCATATAGACTCTAAGAGACCACAGATGCCAACCCAGACTACTATACCCAGCAAAGCTTTCAATCAACATAGATGGAGAAACAAAATATTCTGTGACAAAACTAAACTTAAACAATATCTACACAGCAACCCAGCCCTACAGAAGATGCTAGAAGGAAAACTCCAATCTAACAAAATCAACTACTCCCAAGAAAACACAGGATATACATAACTTCACAACAAAAATTTAAAAGAAAACAAGCATATAAGTACAGTAACACCTCCACAATAAAAGGAACTAACATTCATTGGTCATTATTATCTATCAATATTAACAGGCTAAAATCTCCAATAAAAAGACACAGATTAACAGAATGATTGCAGAAACAGGATCTAACATTCTGCTGCATCCAAGAAACACCTCTGCAACAAAGATAAACACTACCTCAGAATAAAGAGCTGGAAAAATGTTTTTCAAGCAAATGGACCCAGAAAACAAGTTGGGGTAACTATCCTAATGTCTAATAAATTAGGCTTTCAACCAAAAATAATAAAAAATGATGAGGAGGGACACTTTATTCTCATCAAAGGAAAAATCCACTAGGAAGAGATAACAATCCTGAACATCTATGCTCCAAATACAAGAGAGCCTGCATTTGTAAATGAAACATTATTAAAGCTTAAATCACACATTAATCCCAACACTTTAATAGTGGGAGACTTCAACGCTCCATTCTCACAAAAGGACAGATCATCTAGACAGAAACTAAACAGGGAAATAATGACACCTACAGAGGTCCTAAGTCAAACGAACCTAATAGATGTATACAGAAATTTTCACCCAGACTCAAAAGTGTATACCTCCTTTTCAGCACTTCACGAAACTTCCTCAAAAATTGATCTTATAGTTGGCTACAAAGCAAGCCTCAACAGTACAAGAAGATCAAAATAATTACTTGTATCCTATCAGACCACCATGGCCTAAAACTACACCTCAACAACAACAGAAACAACAAAATGCCTACATAAACATGGAAACTAAACAACTCTTTAGTCAATGACAGCTTGGTCAGGGAATAAATGAAAAAAGAAATTAGAGACTTCCTAAAATTCAATGAAAATGAAGGCACAACGTACCCAAACTTATGGGGCACAATGAAAGCAGTGCTAAGAGGAAAGTTCATAGCACTAAGTGTCTTCAGAAAGAAGTTTGAGACATCTCATACAAGCAACATAATGTCATACCTAAAAGCCCTAAAAGAAAAAGAAGCAAACACACCCAAAAGGAGTAGATGATTGGAAATAATAAAATTCAGAGCTGAAATCAATGAATTAGAAACAAAGAAAACAATTCAGAGAATTAATGAGACCAACAGCTGGTTCTTTGAGAAAATCAACAAGGCAGACAATCCCTTGGCCAAAGTACCTAAAACCCAAAGAAAGAGAAATTATCCAAATCAGCAAAATCAGAAATGAAAAGGGGGGCATATGACAGACACTGAGGAAATCCAAACAATCATTATGTTATATGGGTCTATTTGCATTTTTCTTTTTTTCAAGTTTATTTATATTTTTATAAAGTACAGTTTATTCACTTTGTTTCCCCTCTGTAGACCCCTTCCTCATCCTGTTCCAATTTCTCTAGCCCCCTCCCTCACTACCTCCCATGTCCCTCCCCAAGTCCACTTATAGAGGAGATACTCCTCCCCTTCCCTCTGACCCTTGCTTATCAAGTTTCATCAGGACTGGCTGCATTGTTTTCCTATGTGGTCTGGTAAGGCAGCTCCCCCATCAGTGGGAGGTGATCAAAGAGCCTGCCACTGAGTTTATGTCAGAGACAATTCCTGTTCCCATTACTGTTCTCATTTCTAGGGATTCTAGGGATTCTAGGCTAACTCCATGCATGGTTCTTGGTTGGAGTATCAGTCTCAGAAAAGACTCTTGTGCTCAGAATTTTTGGATCTGTTGCTCTCTTTGTGGAGCTCTTGTCTCCTCCAGGTCTTCCTATCTCCCCGTTCATTCTTTCATAAGATTCCCTGTACTCTGGCTGTGAGTCTCAGAATAGCTTTGATACCCTGCTGGATAGAGACTTTCAGAGGCCCTCTGTGGTAGGCTCCTGTTCTGTTCCCTGTTTTTTTCTCTCTTCTGATGCCCATCCCCTTTGCCTTTCTGTATGAGCATTGATCATCTTACCCAGGGTCCTCTTCCTTCCTTAGTTTCTTTAGGTGTGCAGATTTGAGTATGTTCAGCCTATATTATATGCCTAATATCCACTTATAAAGTGAGTATATGACATGTGTGTCTTGCTGCTTCTGGGATACCTCACTCAGGATGAATTTTGGGCAGGGTGCAGGGAATCTTATGAAAGAAGGGGGAGAGAGAAAGATCTGGAGGGGACAGGAGCTCTACAAGGAGATCACCAGAACCAAAATATCTGGGCAAAGGGATCTTTTCTGAGACTGATACTCCAACCAGGGACCATGCATGGAGATAACCTAGAACCCCTGCACAGATGTAGTCCATGACAGCTCAGTCTCCAAGTGGGTCCCTAGTAATCGGAACAGGGACTGTCTTTGATATTAACTCAGTGGCTGGCTCTTTGATCCTCCCCCTCTGATGTGGGAGCAGCCTTAGCAGGCCACAGAGGAAGACGAGACTTGATAGGCTAGGGTCAGAGGGAACAGGAGGAGTATCTCCCTTATCAGTGGACTTGGGGAGGGAAATAGGAGGAGATGAGGGAGGAAGGGTAGAATTGGAAGGGGACCAGGGAGGGGACTACAACTGGGATACAAAGTGAATAAATTGCAATAAAAATAAATTTAAAACATTATAAAAATGAATGTCTACAAAATAACCAAATATTTATAAATATATAATAAAAAATAAAGATCTTTCCTTTTTTTGAAGATAATCATTACTACAGAAAGCAGTAGGTTTCCATGTTGCTTTTGTGTTCTCTTTTTGATAAGTCTTCCCTCCTTCACTCGTCAGGAAAGAGCACAAAAGTATACATAAATCCTACAACCTCTGACTTTAAAAATAGCATCTTGGCTCAATTTACAAGATCTTGTCAGTGTACAGTTTAAACATATGCAAATTTGTCATCTCTGTACTCTGTATGGCAGTCAGTAGTTGGAATAAACAAGTTTTAAACATTTTAAACAAAAAACCCTCATGCTTGCTGTGGTCTTGTTTTTTATTTTTCTAATTTCATTTATTCATTTATTTATGTATGTCTGTATGTGTGTCTGTCTGTATGTATTACAATTTCCTTTGTATCTCCGCTGCAACCCCTCTCTCATCTCCTCCCAGTCCCACCCACTCTTCCTCTTCTCCCCCTATGACCCTCCCCTAGTCCACTGTGGTCTAGTTAAGCTCTGGAAATCTGCCTTAGTTATCAAAACCTTTAAAAGATAATCTAAAACGAATAGATCTGTAATTGTTAGGCCCAAAGGTGGGGGGGGGGGGGCTAACTTCCTGAGGGGCATGAAGAGAAGTCAGGAGAGCAATCATCGATGCAATAGCAAGAGGTTTAATTCAGCCATCGTACGATGGGGCTGACCCCCACAAAAACAGGGAGGAACAGCCGGAGAGACAGAAGTCTGAGAGTTTTAAAGGAAGGAACGTGGGAATCGCGGAAATTGCGAGCTTGGCGACACTGGATTGGGTTATTGACTTTTAAAATGATTGGTTCATTTTAGGCACCAAGTCCTTCTGGTCCTGCCCCGATCTGGGTTGGGGAACTGTGACGTCTGGACCGATTACTAAGCAACGTCATCTCATATTGCAGATCTGGACACTCCTCCACAGCCGGGAGGAGACCTTTCGCATTCCTTTGCAATGGGTCTTGTCTCAATTTATCCGCTCCTCCTCCTGCCTTCTGTAAAAGTGCTGGGAGAATTTAGTTTAACTTGGGGTATAGAATTTATAAAGAAACCTGTAGAGCTAGCCTGTTCCTTTTATAATGATGTTGGTAAAATTGTAATCATGTTAAAATAATTTATACATTTTTAGACTCCGTCTTAGTGACTGTTCTGTTGCTGTGAAGAGACACCATCACCAGGGCAATGCTTATAAAAGAAAGTATGTAATTGGGGGCTTGTTTACAGTTTTAGAGGTATAGTTCATTATTCTATGGCAGAAGCATGGTAGTTTGCATGGGGCTGGAGCAGTAGCTCAGAGCTATATCCTGATATATAAGCAGCAAAAGAGAGGAAGGGTGGGGAGGGAAAAGAGGTGAGAACGGGAGAGAAAGACTCATTTGGGTCTGATGGGGTTTACTTTTGAAAGCCCAAAGTATCCTGCCAATGACAACCTTTCTTCAACAGGCAAATTCAAATCTAACCAAGCCACTCTTCTGATCCTTCCTGCCTTCCAAACAGTTCCTAAACTGGGGAAGAGGCATGCAAATATACACACCTACAGCGGCCATTCTTATTTAAACGACAACAGACTACAAAGAACCAAACCCAAAGAAAGCAAACAACAAATCATCCATTGATTTAACATGCATCACCCGTAAGAGAAAGCTGCACAAGGCAAGCAGATTCTTGTTAAACCTCTATATATTTTGATCACCAATTGTTCGGTTGACTATTCCAGCTTCACTTTCCTACAATGTATGAAATTTTCTTCTGGTTCATTCATGATTTATTTTACGTTATTTTTATTTACATATAAATTAGCTGAGTTTCCCCTGTGCTCCAGTCACTATGGTAAGCCTTTGTAATTAAAAATCAAGACAAATCCTTGCTTTTAGGAATTGTATTATTTATAGTAAGAGACAAACTAGATTAGGTCTAATATGGCTATAGGTGTAGCTAAAAGTAATTGGATGTTGGTAATTTCCTATGTTTGATTCAATGACTAGACAATTGTAACAGAATAACATACATAATGACTATAAGCATATACTTTAAAAAAAGTGGAATACATACTTGCGACACAAAATGGCACAAAAAATACATTACCATCTCAAAAGGGAACAAAGGCAGAGTGAGGAAATACTAGACCAAACCCGCAGAATAAATGCCAAATTCAGTAGCTCTATGTCTAGTGTCAAAGAACTTTAACAGCCCTGCCCTCCTGTTGCTGCTGGTTACATACTGCTCTCTTTCATGTGCTAAATATATTCCTGGCATGAAGTGCTTATTGACAGATATCTCATGGCTAAGGCACCTCAGACTTCTTGGGATCTTCAACTACATCCCAGGCTTTACTTCTACAGTTTCACCCAATGGCTGCTCTCATCGCTTTCACCCAGAGACTCCTCTGCCATGCATTGCCTGGCCTTAATGGCTCTCTGAAAGCATGGAGGAAGGATTCATCGCCCTGCAACTCTGGCATCTTTCAAAACTTTTAAGCAGTACCATAAGTGATATTATCAAGTTCGATGGCCAGCTTTGGATGGACCCTGGTCTTCTTGTACCACATTAATGGCACCTTTTGTTTGTGGTTGCTTTAAAGGACCGTAAAAGTTCTTAGTCCTTTTTCTTTCACAGTTTGGAATCTTAGTTCTCTGAGAGCATCCTTCCTTTTATTTTAATGGAAACCCTGAGATCTCTATTTAATGGTTCTAATAAGTTAAGCCATTTCCCATCACAAACCTTGTTTGTAACACCAGGTTTACCAGTGTCCTTTTTCTTTTCAAAATCCATGATTTGTATTTCTTGCTGCCTCATTTGCTCATTTTCACTGTTGACTTGCATAAGACCAATTTACTAATGATCATGTGACAGAGTAAATACTAATCTGTCTTACAATCTCATTTGCCAAAGAAATCAGTCCATTTCTTTTAAAATTAGCTTTAAAAGAGTTCTTGGGAGGGGAGCTAGAGATATTGCTAGGAGGTTAAGAGCACTGGCTTTTCTTCCAAAGGTCCTGAGTTCAATTCCTAGCAACCACATGGTGGCTCATAACCATCTATAATGAGATCTGTTACTCTCTTTTGGCATAAAGGCATACATTCAGGCAGAGTACTGTATAAATAAATAAATCTTTAAAAAAAGAGAGAACAATTAAAAAAAGATCTTGGGCATGAGGAGAAAGCAACATCATTTTAAACAAAATATATCACAGGGAGGGGTCTGTAGACCAGCTGCTAATGTTGTTGGTCCCTTCCCACGCCTCTGAAGCTGGACACCCACAGTCTGCATAACTGCAGAAAGTATGCCTGCCTTTCCAACTCCAACTAGGATGGCTCATTAAGTTCCACTTGAACTGTTCAATTGCTTTTCTAATCCAAAGTTTCAAAAGCTTCCATATTTTACCAGAAACAAAAACCCAGTATAGTCAGGTTTGTCACAACAATAAGTTTGGGTCTATGTACCAGCTTCTGTATTAGTTATTTTTCTATAGCTGTGATAAAACACCATGGCCAAGGCAACTTATTGAAGAGTTTATTTGGGTTTACAGTTCTGCAGGATACGAGTACATCATTGGTTGGGTAATATGTCAACAAGTGGCAAGAATGGTGGGAGAACTAGGAATTTGAGGGCTTGTGAACTTCAAACACAGAGCAGAGAGAAAACTAGAAATGGTGTGAGTATTTAAACTCTCAATGCATACCTCAGTTGGCATAGTTCTTCCAAGAAGTTCAGAGCTTCTAATCCTCTCCAAACAGTATCACCATCAGGGATCAAGTATGCAAATGCCAAAGCCATAGGGAAGTGATTCTCAACAGTCCTAATGTTGTGACCTTTTAATACAGTTCTTCATGTTGTGGTGAACCCCAGCCATGAAGTCATTTTCGTAGCTACTTCATAACTGTAACTTTTCATACTGTTACAAATAGTAACATAAATATACTTGTTTTCATCATATGGTCTTAGGCGACCCCTGTGAAAGGGTTGTTCGATTCCTGAAGAGGTCGTGAAACATAGGTTGAGAACCACGCTATAGGGAATAATCTAATTCAAGCAAGCACATAAATAATGATATTATTAATTTTAGAAAAAGTCTTTGATAAAATCCAGCACCCATTCATGGCAAAAGCTCTGGAAAAAAAATAGAAAAAGGAGGGGTGTATTTCAACATATAAAACTAATTTATAGCAAACTTATAGCCGATATCATTCTAAATGGAGAGACAGTCAAAGCATTTCCACTCAAATCAGAAAAAAGCAAGAGTATCTACTTTCTCCATACCTATCTCATACAGTGCCTAAGTCTTACCTAAAACAATAATTAAAAAAAAATTGTTGTGTGATAAAACTTTTCTTGGGGAGAAGAAACACATACCTACTTACCCCAAAGAGGGAGCTCAAGACAGATCAGAGCACAGATACTACCAAATTTCAACTTGGTGAACTGTGAGCTTTACTGGGATCCTTACAGGAATATGGGGGAGGGGTTACTTACAGAATCCAGAATGAGTGACAGCTCACAAAATCTGGGAACCTGGGAACCTGGAGTATACTCTACAGCATACAGGCAGCTCCACTGGCTGGAAAGTGTCCTTTCCAAGTGACTCTGTTGTTCTAAACGTCTTCCATGCAGCTTGGCTTGTTTCTGCTTCTTTTAGGTAGCTGATCTGGTTTCAGAGCCTTTTTGCAGCTTGGTTCTACTCTTTTGAAAGGGACTCTCAGCTTTTCTTGCTTACTCTGGCAAGGAGGGAGCTAGTGAGTCAGGTCAGTTTCAGGGACTTCCTAAAGCTATTTTAAATTCTTTACTTTGCTGCTTGAGGAGCTTTCCTGAAAGATGAAATGCTTCAGTCTGGAAGGAAACTGTTACACAATACAAATGAAGGAGATAGAGGAATAAAAAGAAGAAAAGGAGACCTACAAATGTTATTATTCACAGGTGACATGATTTGGTATATCATTAAAGCTTTTACAGCTTTAAAAACATTGAATAAAGGAGCAAGTTACAAAATCAGTAGCCTTCCTGTATACAAGTAGCAAACATGCTAAGAAATAAAATTCACAACAGCCTCAAAACTGATGCAAAATAAATAAAATAAAATGATCATATATTACACAAGACCTCGGTTTGAGATGAGAAGTTTGTATTTTCCTTTTGGTCTCTATTGGGTTTCTCTGTTAGCAGGACAGGACCTTTTGCTTGCAGAAGAACAGAATGTAACTTTTCATTCTTTGCCTTTATAAACCCCTGACTGATGTGGCTAGGCACTACATTTGGAAATCCTGACTCCCTGGTGTAGAGCCTGCACCAGTATATGTGTAAAAGCCTCTTTGTTAAAATTTATTCATGGTCAGACTGGTGACTCTCTAAATGACCCCAGACCCATAGCAGAGACCACTGTTATAACTTTGCTTTTCACATTTAGTTAGAACTGAATTAATTTAGAACAACTTATTGATATTGCCACAAAAATTGTACTGGCATTTTATTTTGGGGCATAATCTTTTCAAATAACTAGTGTATGAAGTTTTCAGAGTTTTTCAATACATTTGTTTGGTGGCCCTCATGCAGTTAGTAATGTTGCTATTTTTACCATGGTAGATAGTAAAATGTCAAGAATAGCTGTGCATCATATATTTGCATTAACTTCTTACAAAATAAAAAGTTCAGTGCATTGTATTTTTTTTACTTAGCATGTCTCTTGCTTTTGTGGTTTATTATCATAGGAAAAGATTATTGGAAACAGTTTTTAATAAGCATTACTATCAATAATGTATACAGTTTTAGATTTATACTGTACTAAATGACCAAATTATAAGGCTAAAGCTTTCACAGTTTCTCTGTTCTACAAACAAATGACTGGCTCCACTTCACACTTGTGTTTCACTTACAACTGCTCTTTAATTTTTCTTTTTTTCTACCTCTCAGTGCACTGTTGGTCAGCCTTACAACCTTGCATCTCAAATTCCTAATCCCAAGGTGTGGGCAGGACAGCTGTTGGCTCTACTTTCCCGAAGAGTGACACCTAAGGGTATAGCTGTCCCTAGCTCCCTAGCAGCATTTGTCCCTTGGTTCTTTGTTTTATAGTAGAAACTCAATATTCTGTCCTTGAAAGAAACTTGTTAAGTTGTATATGGAAAAGCTTGTGAACAGAGAAAAGAATGGTCATATATGAAGTTGAGAAATGTATTCATTAGACAACTGTTAATACCCCAATTCTCATTTCAGTTCCAGAGGGTCTATAAAACTGCTATGGTAATTCTTGACAATTTTGGTTATTTTTACTGTTGGCTCTAGTGATAAAGTTTTCAGTTATTTTTCCTGCAGCTAACAACACCCAGCCATGCTTCACTATGCAATCTGTTTATTCATCCTTAATTGAGGGAATCCCATTCTTCAATCATTGAATCCACATTGACAATTGGAGAAGCAAGAGTGTTGAAAGCAAAGGCTGAGAAATACTGCAGTGATAAGCATTTCTGAGAGGGACAAGGAAGGCTGCTCTTTTTTAGGCTAGCAAAAGGTACATATTAACAAACTTAAAGGAGAATAGCTTTCAAATTCACATTTATTTTTTAATTTATTATAATTTATTCTCTTTGTATCCCAGCTGTAGACCCCTTTCTCATCCCCTCCCAATTCCACCCTTCTGCCCTCCTCTCCTCCTGTGTCCTTCCCCAAGGCCACTGATTGGGGAGGTCCTCCTCCCCTTCCATCTGACACTAGCCTATCAGTCTCATCAGGACTGGCTACATTGTCTTCCTCTGTGGCCTGGTAAGGCTGCTCCCTCCTCAGGAGGAGGTGATCAAACAGCCAGCCACTGAGTTCATGTCAGAGACAGTCCCTGTTCCCGTTACTAAAGAACACACTTGAATACGGAGCTGACATAAGCGGCTACATCTGTGCAGGGGTTTTAGGTTATATCCATGAATGGTCCTTGGCTGGAGTATCAGTCTCAGAAAAGACCCCTGGCCCCAGATTTTTGATTCTCTTGCTTTCCTTAGGAGCTCCTGTCTCTTCCAGGTCTTTCATCTCTCCCTTCTTTCATAAGATTCCCTGCACTCTGCCCAAAGTTTGGTTATGAGTCTCAGCATCTGCTTTGATACCTTGCTGGGTAGAATCTTTCAGAGGCCCTCTGTGGTAGGCTCCTGTCCTGGTCCCGTTTTTTTCCCCCTTCCAATTTCTGTCCTGTTTGCCCTTCTGATTGAGGATTGAGCATCTTACCCACGGTCCTTCTTGCTTAGCTTCTTTAGGTGTACAGATTTTAGTATGTTTATCCTATATTATATGTTTAATATCTAATTATTAGTGAGTATATACCATATGTGTCTTTCTGCTTCTAGGATACCTCACTCAGGATGATCTTTTCTAGTTCCCACCATTTGCCTACAAATTTCATGATTTCCTTGTTTTTAATTGTTGAGTAGTATTCCATTGTGTAAATGTACTACAATTTCTGTATCCATTCCTCCTGTGAGGGAGATCTGGGTAGTTTCCAGTTTCTGGTTATTATGAATAAAGCTACTATGAACATGGTTGAGCAAATGTTCTTGTATACTTGAGCATATTTTGGATATCACATTTCTTTAAAATGCCCAGATGGATATGTAAAACATCTATATTTGCCAACTTCTACCCAGGACCCCTAAGAATACGATCTGTAAGCTTAACCTTTCATTCACAGATGATGAAATAGGTACCAAGAAAATTTAAGTGACCTAGCCAAGGGACATGGCTAATCAGTTGGAACCCTAGGATCAAAGGACACATATTTCTACCAGGTGGCTGAAAACAATGCAGATTGCCTTGAGAGGCCATTGGTAGCCATGACATTGATAAATGGTTCCAAATAAGTTTTAATGAATTTGTGTTATACAATAAGACTTCTGTTGAAGTAATGTGTCTTATAAATTAAATTTCCCTCTTTGTAAAATATTACATTAATCTCACACTGGCCAAAATTGCAACCCTTCTGAGTAATACAACTCTCTGAGGCTAAAAGGAAGGACTTGCTGATTTTCTCAAACCGATCTTGATCATATTGTTGCAAATTTGGCCCTTCTAAATATACCTCAGCAAGGACAGTGCACTGATTATGCAAATGAATTCACTATTTTCTAGGTCACAGTAGGCAGAATTCGACAGAGAATGTGCCAGCAGGAATATCAGAAGGCTTCTGTTGCCAGAATGTAAATGGCTTCTGACAAAATTTGACTGAAGTAGAAAAGAGTATGCTCCCAAGGCTTACTTGGAGGGGCTGAAATCTGAGACTCTGCTGCAGTAGAAAGGACTCCATGTTGCTTGGCCACTCAGATACTTGAGTAGGAGGATATGAGCTAAATTTGACTCATTCTGTTCTGTCATTAACTCTGCACGGCCTTGGAAATTGTTTGGATCTTAAAATCATCTGAATAAATTTGCTTATTTTAAGTGAGAGCAGAGGACAAATATTAAACTGTAATTGCTAACTCCTTGTTAACATAGCCTGGAAAGACTTAACTAAATAATTCTGGATAATTGGTTTCTTCTGATGCAAAACAAATGCCAACATTGTTACAAATTTATGATTTTCAGGAGGGTTGATATATACTTAAATGTAGGGACAGTTCATTTGACATTCTAAGTTAAAGCATTTCATTATTTTCCAAGTTCTCTTCCACTACAGATCAAAATTATTATTTGAAGGTACATATTTATACTGAAAGAGGAATGTAATCTGGGAACCATGGTATAAATCCTGGGTTTACACTACTGGTAATTTCATTCTGGGACCCTAGAAATGCTCTGAACCTTGCCAAAGCTTCAGTTATCTCCATGGGAGATAAAGTAATTATAAGATAATGAAAGGACATTGCTGCTGTGCTAGATGTTTAAAAACTCAAGACATCATTGTGCTAGGGGATAAGAACCATGGCTCCAGATCACTGTAGTCTCATTAACATATTTTCCTGTTTCTTCATTTTGTCTGTAAGCCTATCTTTTTGGTATATTTTAGAAAAAAAAATTTCTGCCTAGAAAGGTTCCATTTAAGGTGTAATAAACGTAAACCAAGCAATTGTACTGGCTTAAGATAAAAAGAGTTTTAGATATCTAATATATAGCATGGTATATATAATCTAATATCTAATATATAGCATGGTAGATATAGTTAAAAATAATGTAAAATATACTTGAAAATATCTAATGGATGTATAGTAAGTTCTCTTATTATATATTGTCACATGTATAGAAAATTGTAAGATGAAGTATATGTTAAATTATGATAGTTATTTCACATTACATAAATATAAAATATAAAATACCATTATATATTTTTATTAAATATATTTTAATAATTATATCTCAATAAAACTATGAAAGATATCCTATAGTAACTTTATATATGAATAGTAACTTTCATTTTGTACAATTCTTTTTAATTTGTTCTGTACTTTCAGAGGCATTTCATTTGCTATTCACTTAAAACTCAGATACTGTGCTCTCTATTACTTTTTTGTATGTATAGCAGAGTGTCTCCAAATACAAAGCTCACCTCTGTATTTTTCCACAGCTTGTCCAGTCATTTGCTGGCCTTGCTTCAGATTACTTGCTGTCTTTGAGCATTGGCATGACTTGTTTCAAAAACTTACAGACCTTTCCTTTGCTCCTACAGCTGTATACTTTATAAAATGAACACAGAGTGGAGACAGGTGATTTCAAACACTGCCCTAACATTCTGTGTGATCCTGATCAAGACCTTGGCTCTTTAGAAACTCATTGTACTAACAGTTAGTGGTAATTACACTCATGGGGAGAAAATGAGGTCACAGAATAAGCAGAGCTCTGTACTCAATAATGCTTGGCATAGGAAAGAAACTCAAGAGTTGCTCACTATCCTATATTTAAATAGCTTTTAGAAATGGCAAACCTTTCTCTTTTTTTTAACTTTTTTAAAGATTTATTTATTTTATGTATATGAGTATTCTATCTGCATTTACACTTGCCAGAAGAGGGAATCAGTTCACATTATATATGGCCACCATGTGGTGACTAGGAGTTGAACTCATGACCTTTGGAAGAGCAGACAGTGTTCATAACCACTGAGCCATCTCTCTAGCCCCCCTTTCTTTTTATTACATAAAAATTTTACGTTTAGTCACTTGGGAGTTTCCACAAGTAGTTACTTAAGAGCTAATAAAAAATGTGAAAAACATCCTGAAAAGCTAGAGATACTATTACATTAGAAAACACATATGTTTATTGTTTTCTTTTTTTCACTTTTTAAATAAAAATTTATTTATATTTTTCTAAATTATAGTTTATTCATGTTTTATCTCCACTGTAGTCCCCTCCCTCCTCTCCTCCCATTCCTACCTTCATTCTGCATCTTCTCCCAAGCTCCTCCTGAAGTCTACTGATAGAGGAGGTCCTTCTCTCCTTCCATATGACCCTAACCTATCAGGTCCTATCAGGACAAGTTGCATTGTCCTCCTCTGTGGCCTGGCAAGGCTCCACCCCCCTCAGGAGGAGGTGATCAAAGAGCCAGACAATGAGTTCATGTTACAGTCCGTGTTCCCATTACTAGGGAATCCACTTGGAATCTGAGCTGCCATGGGCTACATCTGTGTAGGGGTTCTAAGGATTCTAGGGGTTCTATGTTATCTCCATGCATGGTTCTTGGTTGGAGTATCAGTCTCAGAAAAGACTCCTGTGCCCTGATTTTTTGGTTCTGTCGCTCTCCTTATGGAGCTCCTGTCCCCTACAGGTCTTCCTATCTCCCTCTTCTTTCATAAGATTTTCTGCCCTGTGTCCAAAGTTTGGCTATGAGTCTCTGCATCTCCTTCGATACATTGCTCAGTTAAGTCTTTCAATGGCCCTCTGTGGTAGTCTCCTGTCCTTTTTTCCCTGTTTTCTCTCTCTTCCAATGTCCATCCCCTTTATCTTTCTGCATGAGTATTGATCATTTTACCCAGTTTCCTCCTCCTTGCTTAGTTTATTTAGGGGTACAGATTTTAGTATGTTTATCCTATATTATATATCTAATATCCACATATAGGTGGAGTATATACCATGTGTGTCTTTCTGCTTCTGGGATAGCTCACTCAGGATGATCTTTACTAGTTCCCACCATTTGCCTGCAAATTTCATGATTTCCTCATTTTTAATTGCTGAGTAGTATTCCATTGTGTAAATGTACCAGGATTTCTGTATCTATTCCTCTGTTGATGCACATCTGGGTTGTTTCCAGATTCTGGCTATAACAAATAAGGTTGCTATGAATATGGTTGAACAAATTTTCTTGTTGTATACTTGAGCATGTTTTGGATATATGCCTAGGAGTGGTATAGTTGGATCTTGAGGTAGCTCTATTCCTAATTGTCTGAGACAGCACCAGATTGATTTTCAAAGTGGTTGTACAAGTTTACATTCCCACCAGCAATGGAGGAGGGTTCGCCTTTCTCCACATCCTCTCCAGCATGTGCTGTCACTTGAGATTTTTATCTTAGCCATTCTGATGGGTGTAAGGTGAAATTCCAGGGTCGTTTTGATTTGCATTTCCCTGATGGCTAGAAATATTGAGCATTTCATTAAATGTTTCTGGGCTGTTTGATATTCCTCTATTGAGAATTCACTCTTTAGCTCTAAACCCCATTTTTAAATTGGGTTACTTGTTTGTTTTGTTGTTTAACTTCTTGAGTTCTTTATATATTCTGAGTATTAGCCCTCTGTCAGATATAGGGTTGGTGAAGATCCTTTCCCAGTCTGTAGGCTGTCGTTTTGTCCTGCTGACAGTGTCCTTTGCTTTACAGAAGCTTGTCAGTTTCATGAGGTCCCATGTATTGATTGTTGATCTTAGAGCCTGTGCTGTTGGTGTTCTGTTCAGGAAGTTGTTTCCTGTGCCAATGAGTTCAAGGGTCTTCCCCACTTTTTCTTCTAAGGGTTTTAATGTGTCTGGTTTTAGGAACTTTTGGTGTTGCTCATGCATATAATCCTATCATCTGCAAATAGTATACTTTGATTTCTTCCTTTCTGATTTGTATCCCCTTGATCTGTTTTAGTTCTCTTATTGCTCTAGCTAGGACTTCAAGTACTATGCTGAAGAGATACAGAAAGAGAGGCCAGCCTTGTCTTGTTCCTTAGTTCAGTGGGATTGATTTAAGTTTCTCTCCGTTTAGTTTGATGTTGGTTATAGACTTGCAGTATGTTGCTTTTTCTATGTGCCTTGTATCTAGGATTTCTCCAAGACTTTAAACATGAATGGGTGTTGAATTTTTTTCAAACACTTTTTTGGCATCTAAGAAGATGATCATGTGGTTTTTCTCCTTCAGTCTGTTTATGTGGTGGATTACATTGATGTATTTTCATCTATCAAACCACCCCTGCATGCCTGGGATGAAGCCTACTTGGTTGTGGTGGATGATATCTTTTATGTGTTCTTGGATTTGGTTTGCGAGTATTTTATTGAGTATCAAAGTTCACTACTAGAGAGATAGATCTGAAGTTCTCTTTTGTCCTTAGGTTTTTGTGTGGTTTAGGCATCAAGGTGACTGTGGCTTCACAGAATGTGTTTGATAATATTCCTTCTGTTTCTATTTTGTGGAATAGTTTGAAGAGAATTGGATTTAGCTCTTCCTTGTAGGTCTGGTAGAATTCTGCGCTGAAATCATCTGGCCCTGGCTTTTTCAGGAAGGGAGACTTTTGATGACTGCTTCTATTTTCTTGAGGGGTATAGGACTATTTAATCTATTTACCTGATCTTGATTTAGTTTTGGTAGATGGAATCTATCAAATTAATTGTCAGTTTCACTTAGATTTTCAAATTTTTGGCATATAGGCTTTCATAGTAAGATTTAATGATTGTTTGGATTTCCTCAGTGTCTGTTGTTATGTCCCCCTTTTCATTTTTGATTTTGCTGATTTGGACAGTTTCTCTCTGTCTTTTAGTTATTTTGGCTAAGGTTTTGTCTATCTTGTTAATTTTCTCAAAGACCAACCTTTTGGTCTTATTGATTCTTGAATTGTTTTCTTTGTTTCTATTCATTGTTTTCAGCTCTGAGTTTCATTATTTCAAAATCATCTACTCTTCTTGGGTGTGTCTGCTTTTTCTTTTTTTCCCTAAGGCTTTTAAGTGTGTCATTAAATTGCTTGTAGGAGATGTCTTGAACTTCTTTTTGGAGGCAGTTAATGCTATGGACTTTCTTCTTAGCACTACTTTCATTGTGTCCCATAGGTTTGGGTAAATTGTGACTTCATTTTCATTGAATTTTAGGAACTCTCTGATTTCTTTTTTCATTTATTCCCTGATCAAATGTCATTGACTAGAGAGTTGTTTAGTTTCCATGTGTATGTAGGTTTTTTGTTATTTCTGTTGTTGTTGATGTCTAGTTTTAGGCCATGGTGTTCTGATAGGATACAAGGGATTATTTTGATTTTCTTGTATCTGTTGAGGTTTGCTTTGTGACTAACTATATGGTCAATTTTTGAGAATATTCCATGAGGAGCTGAAAAGGAGGTAAACTCTTTTGAGTTTGGGTGAAAAGTTCTGTAGACATCTATTAGGTCCATTTGACTTAGGACCTCTGTAAGTGCCCTTATTTCCCTATTTAGCTTCTGTCTATATGATCTGTCCCTTGGTGAGAGTGGAGTGTTGAAGTCTCCCACTATTAAGGTTTTGGGATTATTGTGTGATTTAAGTTATAATATTATAAGTTATAAGTTATAATAAGTTATAAGTTATAATAATGTTTTATTTACAAATGTAGATGCTCTTGTTTTTGGGCATAGATGTTCAGGAATGTGATATCTTCCTGGCGGATCTTTCCTTTGATGAGAATGAAGTGTCTTTCTTACTCTTTTTTTTATTATCAATTTCGGGTGAACATCAATTTTATTAGATATTAGGATAGCTATTCCAACTTGTTTCCTGGGTCAGTTTGCTTAAAAAACTTTTTTCCAGCCCTTTACTTTGAAGTAGTGTTTATCTTTGTTTCAGAGGTATATTTCTTGGATGCAGCAGAATGTTGGATCCTGTTGCTGCAACCAGTCTGTTAGTCTGTGTCTTTTTATTTGAGAGTTGAGTCCATTGGTGTTGACAGATAACAGTGACCAATGATTGTTGGTTCCTTTTATTATGAGGTTGGTGGTCTTACTGTGCTTATATGCTTGTTTTCTTTTAGTTATTTTTTTTTTGTGAGTTTATCTGTATCTTGTGTTTTCTTGGGTGTAGTTGTTTTCGTTGGATTGGAGTTTTCTTTCTAGTATCTTCTGTAGGGCTGGGTTGCTGTGTAGATATTGTTTAAGTTTAGTTTTGTCGTGGAATAGTTTGTTTTCTCCATCTATGTTGATTGAAAGCTTTGCTGGATATAGTAGTCTGGGTTGGCATCTGTGGTCTCTTAGAGTCTATATGACATCTGCCCAGGCCCTTCTGGCTTTCATAGTTTCTGTTGAGAAGTCTGATGTGATTCTGATAGATCTATCTTTTTATGTCACTTGACATTTTTTATGTCATTTGTTGCTTTTAATGTATATTTTTTTTGTTCTGTAGATTTAGTGTTTTGACTATGATGTAATATGAGGAGTTTCTTTTCTGGTCTAGTCTATTTGGTGTTCTGTAAGCCTCTTGTATGTTTATGGACATCTTTCTTTAAGTTTGGAAAATTTTCTTCTATGATTTTCTTGAAAATATTTTCTGGACCATGGAGCCTGCCTGGGATTTTCTCTTTTATCTATTCCTATGATTCTTAGATTTCATCTTTTTTTTTTTTAATTTTTTTTTATTTTTGAATTTTATTTTTTTCTTATCAGTTACATTTTATTAACTCTGTATCCCAGCCATATCCCGATCCCTCATTCCCTCCCAGTCCCTCCCTCCCTCCCTCAACTCCACCGTGCCCCTTGCCAAGTCCACTAATAGGGGGACCTCCTCCCCATTCATCTGATCCTGTTTTATCAGGTATCTTCAGGACTGGCTGCAAAGCCCTCCTCTGTGGCCTAACAGGACTGCTCCACCCTTGCGGGGTGGGGAGGCCAAAGAGCCAGTCATTGAGTTCCTGTTAGAAATAGCCCTTGTTCCCCTCACTATGGGAAACCAATTGGTTACTGAGCTACCACAGGCTACATCTGAGCAGAGGTTCTAGGTTACATTCATACATGGTCCTTGATTGCATGTCAGTCTCAGAAAAGACCCTGTGCCCAGATATATTTGGTCCTTGTGGAGCTCCTATCCTTTCCCCATCAGACTAACTCCCCTTCTTTCTTATGATTCCCTGTACTCTGCCAAAGGTTTGGTCATGAGTCTTTGCTTTGAAAACACTGCTAGTTAGAGTCTTTCAAATGCGCTCAGTAGACTCCTGTCATACGTTCAATGTATATTCCATCTGTCTTTCTAAATGAGGATTGATCATCTTACCCCATGTCTGCTCTCTTGATTATCTTTTTTAGGTGTATAGATTTCATTTGTTTATCATATCTTATAGGTCTATATAAGTGAGTATATACCGTGTTTTTCTTTCTCCTTCTGGGATATTTCACTCAGGATGATCTTTTGTAGATCCCACCATTTGCCTGCAAATTTCATGATTTCCTCCTTTTTGATTGCTGAGTAGTATTCCAGTGTGTAAAAATACCATAATTTCTGTACCCATTCCTCCGTTGATGGACATCTGGGTTGTTTCCAGGTTCTGGCTATTACAAATAAA
>NW_026596069.1:26781816-26805656 GCF_907164565.1 Psammomys obesus
TGTTTCCGTAACCATTCTGTTAGCCTGTGTCTTTTTATTGGTGAGTTGAGTCCATTAATATTGATAGATAATATTGACCAATGCATGTTAGTTCCTTTTGTAATGGAGTCGATGATCTTACCCTGTTTCATTGCTTGTTTTCTTTTCATTTTTGTTGGGATATTATCTGTATGCCCTGTTTTCTTGGGTGAATTCGTTTTCGTTGGATTGGAGTTTTCCTTCTAGTATCTTCTGTAGGGTTGGTTTGCTGTATAGATATTGCGTAAATTTAGTTTTGTCATGGAATATTTTGTTTTCTCCATCTATGTTGATTGAAAGCTTTGCAGGGTATAGTAGTCCGGGTTGATATTTGTGATCTCTTAGAGTCTCCATGATGCTTGCCCAGGCCCTTCTGGCTTTCATAGTCTCTGATGAGAAGTCTGGTGTGATTCTGATAGGTCTACCTTCATATGTTACTTGGCCTTTTTCCCTTGCTGCTTTTAATATCTTTTCTTTGTTCTGTAGATTTAGTGTTTTGACTATGATGTGACGTGATGTGTTTCTTTTCTGGTCTAGTCTATTTGGTGTTCTGTAGGCCTCTTGTATATTTATGGACATCTCTTTCTTTAATTTGGGAAAATTTTCTTCTATGATTTTCTTGAAAATATTTTCTGGACCTTGGAGCCTGGAGTCTTCTTTTTCATCAATTCCTATTTTTCTTAGATTTTGTCTTTTCATAGCATCCTTGATTTCTTGGATATTTTGTGATTTGAACTTTTCTGATTTTGCTTTTTCTTTGAGAGAAGTATCAATTTCTGCAAGTGTGTCTTCAGCTCCAGAGATTCTCTCTTCCATCTCTTGTATTCTGTTGGTGATGCTTACTTTTGTGGTTCCTGATCCTTTCTCCAAGTTCTCCAGCTCAAGAATTTTCTCATTTTGTGTTTTCTTTATTGATTCTAATTCTGTTTTCATGCCTTGCACAATTTCTTTCATGTGTTTGAATTTGGATTCTTGCCTCTCTACGATGGACTCTATTTCTTTGTTCATTTCCTTTTTATATGCCACTAATTTTTTCTCTACTTGTACCTCTATTTGTTTGGCTACGTTTGCCTGTGTTTCTTTAAGGGTTTTTTCTATTTCTTTCTTTACCTCCAATTGACTGGCCAACTCTTTGAAAGATTTGTTCATTTCCTCCTTATGAGACTCAAATAATTGAGCAAGCATGGCTTTAAGGTCATTTTCCTGTGCTTCTGATGAATTGGAGTATCCATCGATTTTGGGGTTTGCTGGTGAAGTCATGATATCCTGATTTATGTTGGAAGTGTTCTTTCACCTACCCCTGGCCATTGGCTTATCTGAGACCTTCCCTGTTTGTTTTTGGATTCTCCCGATCAGACTGGTACTGTCTCTCTCTCGAGTCTGGAGAATTCTTCAGGAAGTTGAGAGAGGTCCCGTGTCCTTAGCGTGTGCTGAGGATTAGCTGTACCTGTGGGAGGAAAGTACGCAGGCGCAAACAGAGGCAAATGCAAGCGTGCGTGCGTGCGTGTGTGTGTGTGTGTGTGTGTGTGTGTGTGTAAGTGGGCGTGGGCATGTGTCTCGAGGGACAGAGTGATGGCTAATGTTGAACCCTTGAGTGTGTGGGAGGGGCTCTGCAATGTATATGTCGCAGGCGCTAGTAATGATCACAGCGCAATTTCTGGCATTAACTGCCTTAACTCCTCAATTAGACCCACAGAGCAGGAACTTCAATGTTCCAAGTGCCCCTCTGTTTCCCAAAGTGGGTATATGGGTGGGAGGGTGTTTGATGCCTGGCTTCTGTTTTAGAAGGACCCAGGATCAGGGGAGCTGCAGATTTTCAAGGGTGCACTCACAGGCAGGTCACTTGGCAGAGATCGGCGTATCTGGGCTCTCTGTTCTCTGGTTTGGCCCTGCTTCTTTGATGTGCTCCGCCAGTTCCATGCTGCTGTCACTGCCAGGTTATGAGGTCTTGCTGCAGCTGGAGATTTCAGGGTGGTCACATCAGTAGGAATCGGGGTAACCAGGCTTTCTGTTCTCTGGTTTGGCCCTGGTTAGTCTTAAACTGGAGGGCTGATGTGCCCCGCCAGCTCGGTGCTGCTCCGCCGCCAGGTTAGAAAGTCCAGCTGTAACTGGAGACTGGGTCGCTAGTCCAGATGCTTTCTGGGAAGTCCTGGGGTCTCTTCACTGTGCTCTCCAAGCTTCGGAGGCCCAGCACCTCGTGTGTCTAGCTTGTATGGCGTTTCTGTCTGGTTTTGGTGAGTATATAGCGTATTCTCTGTCACTGTGGGATTGGGCGGGGCGGGCCGTACCTTCAGTGATGGCGCTCCTGCGGAGGTAGTATGGCGTCTAGCAGACTCAGGCCCTGGGAGGATGGTGCCTCCGCCGAGCGAATCTGGGGCTCCAAGACACAGTACTGCTGGCCTTTGCTGATAAAGTTCTTGGGGCTCCGCTTCAGTGGCTGCAGGCCCCAGGCAGTTAGGTCTGCACTGAGAAAGGCGAGTCCGCTGTGCCGAGGAGGAGGGAGCTCTGGGGGAGGGGAGTGCTGAGAGATCAAAGGATTTCTCACCTTCCCCAAACAAGTCCCTGGGTGACCCGAGACCAAGGTTTTCACCTCCTGCGATGTTCCCTGTTGTTTAGAAAGTCTCTCCTTTGTTTCCCTGGCTTCAGAAGTTCTTCCACTCATCAACTCAGAACTTTATCTCTTCCACAGCTCGCAAACTGTGTGTGCTAGTCGCCATCTTGGCTCCGCCCTCGAGATATAACTTTTATAGAGACAAACTTTGGGAAGAACTAACAGAAAACAAACTTGTATTGAAATGAGATTCCAGAGGTTAAGGACTGTCCAACCAACTTCAAGGATCCTGGCAGCATGACTTTTCTATCTTTGTAGGATATTATGTTCCAGAAGGATTAAAAATAAACATTTGAAAAGTTTAATAGGTATATTTGCATAGCTATAAAATAAATATACACTATAATTTTCAATTAATTTCTAAACAAGAGAAGGAATAAGGTTCAAAAAGACTTTTAAGAACAAAAGCATGCATATCCAGGAATGTTGAAACAAATTTGCTAAGACAGACAAAAACTCTGCTGGGCAATATAACATGATATTTATTTTATGCTTTCAACCAGAGGAATTAATTCAATTTTGCCACTAAAGTAAATTTGTATGGTCATTTATACCGGTATTTGTATTGCCATGTAGAGATTCTTTCGAAAATTTACTTTTATAGTTTAATCCATAGTCTACCAAATATTCAATAGCCTTGTTAATAGAGCATTAAGATTATTTCTCCTAGAGAATCAGCTTATCCTTAGAGCATCTATTGTACAATTACCAACATGCTGCTAAACAGCCACTATGGCATCTTTTGTGCATTTCCAAGATCAGAAGTTTCTCAATCATGGACTAGAAAGGTCATGATCTTTAGCCCTGAACTGCATCTAATTCAACATCAATAAAATTGTTTGAATCAGAAGAGACTCTAAGAGACAGGAGAAGGCCAACAAGAGGTTAGGATGTAAAAAGAATTAATCAAATGTAAAAAGGATGAATGAAAAGAATATACACTCAAAGTACATTATGAAGTAGAAAGAAAATATCCATATGACATCCAATATTATGTACAGTGAATATACATGAGTAAAACTAAATATTTTAAACTGCTTAGATTTTCATTAAGGTTCAGAATTGATATTTACATTTGAAAGTCACCATTTTTTATTTTTATTTATTTTTATTAATTATACTTTATTCACTTTGTATCCATCCATAAGCCCCTCCCTCCTCCCCTCCCAATCCCACCCTCCTCCCTCTTCTTCATGCATGACCCTCGCCAAGTCCACTGATAGGGGAGGTCCTCTTCTCCTTCCTTCTGATCTTAGTCTATCAGATCACATCAGGAGTGACTGCATTGTCATCTTCTGTAGCCTGGTAAGGCTGCTCCCCCCTCAGGGGGAAGTGATCAAAGAGCAGGCCAATCAGATTATGTCAGAGACAGTCCCTCTTCCCATTACTATGTAACCCACTTGGACACTGAACTGCCATGGGCTACATCTGTGCAGGGGTTCTAAGATATCTCCATGAATAGTCCTTGGTTAGAGTATGAGTCTCTGGGAAGTTCCCTGTGTTCAAATTTTCTGGTTCTGTTGCTCTCCTTGTGAGGTTCCCGTTCTCTCCAGCTCTTACTATTTCCCACTTCTTACATAAGATTCCATGCACTCTGCCCAACAGTTGGCCATAAGTCTCAGCATCTGTTTTGATAGTCTGTAGTGCAGAGGCTTTCAGAGGCCCTCTGTAGCAGGTACCTAGGTTGTTTCCTGTTTTCTTCTTCTTCTGATGTCCAACCTTTTTGCCTTTCAGGATGGGGATTGAACATTTTAGTTAGGGTCCTCTCTTTTGCTTAGTTTGTTTAGATGTACCGATTTTAGTGGGTTTATCTTATGTTGTATGTTTATATGAGTGAGTATAAACCGTGTGTGTCTTTCTGCTTCTGGGACAGCTCACTCAGGATGATCCTTTCCAGGTCCCACCATTTACCTGCAAATTTCATGATTTCCTTATTTTTCATTGTTGAGTAATACTCTATTGTGTAGATGTACCACAATTTCTGCATCCATTCTTCAGTTGAGGGGCATCTGGGCTGTTTCTAGCTTCTGGCTATTACAAATAAAGCTGCTACAAACATGGTTGAGCAACAAATGTCCTTATTGTGTACTTGAGCCTCTTTTGGATATATGCCTAGGAGTGGTATGGCTGGATCTTGAGGAAGCGCTATTCCTAGTTGTCTGAGAAAGCGCCAGATTGATTTCCAGAGTGGTTGTACAAGTTTACATTCCCACCAGCAGTGGAGGAGGGTTCTCCTTTCTCCACAACCTCTCCAGCATGAAAGTCACCATTTTGAAATGGTATTTTCATTTTTGGAAATATCTAAAATTGAGAAAAGAATGATTCTCATTCTTTAATAACTAGTAGGATTTTGTAAGGTTTATTTTATGATTTATCTCTCTTTAGAGAAGAAGTATCAACATATTCTGTAGGACAAAATTAAATATTCCTTTTATGGTATCATCATGTAAGGGACATATGTATGTACCCAACTGCTTATGTAATGTGACACTTTGGCCTTAAGTAGCTCTAACTTTCTGTCTCCCATCTGCAGACACTATTCCTAGTTTTTGGTGCTGTGCAGTATAATGTAGGCACTACATTGCATGTCAAGCTGGAAAAGAGGGTTTGGAGTGAGGGAGGGAAGAAATAGAATTATGTTGTAATCTCAGAAGATAGAAGTATTCAAAGAAGACATAGCCAGGCCACTGCCATAAGACAATGACTCAGTGCTGCAGCCCACCACAGACAATTCATGGCAATGTTCAAAACTGTGGACATGAAAGTGACATTAATGAGTACTATGAAATATAGGTTATAGTTAGTCTCAGAAGGTCAAATTCAGCATTTGAAAAGGTTTCAGTCACAAATGATGCTGACAGGAATTGGAGGTATGACCATTTCCGTATTCAAGGAATAGAATCTAGCTCTGGAAGGGAAGGTCGTGGAGACTAGCAGCATCCCTAAGGAAAGCACGAAGCAGAACAGACAAAGTATAAAACATCAAGAGGCAACCTTGGCATAGGTATAGACATTTGGAAGGGTTGCTTTGGGGGAACAGAGCAAAGGGTTAATTTTATCTATATATAACTGGCTTAAGAAAAACAAATATGTGAGCCAGATATAGTACTGCAAGCCTTTAATCCAAAAAAAGCACTTGGGAGTCTGTGAGTTTGTGGACAGCCTGGTCTACAGAGTTATATAGAGTTAGTTCCAGAGCATCCAGAGTTACATAGCAAGACTCTATCTTGAGAGAGAGAGAGAGAGAGAGAGAGAGAGAGAGAGAGAGAAAGAGAGAGAAGAGCAATTGAAAAGTCCTGAAAAGAATTTCAATTCTTTGAATATTAGTTAGTGGATATGCTTGAGTGACAGTAGTGGGACTGGGACTTGATTAATAAAAATGTTAGAACTGGGGTAGGAACAATAGAGTTACAATTAGATTATCCTAAAGGACAAGGTACATGATAAGGCCTAAAATGACAACTCTCATTATTTTGCTGTCTTTTCATTTTGAGCAAAATTTAAGAGTCTTGTGACCATTTTATCTATCATTCTGGGTTGCCTTTGGATAACTATGAATATGGACATACTAGTACATACTAACTTTCATTCATTCTATAATGTCTATAATATTCTCTTGATATTAATTTTCTGGAGGTTAAAAGATGGCAACAACCAGTGTGTACCATATCTAAGGGGCAGAAGATCAGAGAAGATCCAGGTAGTTGAATCCAAAACTCCAACTTTGGTGCTTTCTGGACTGGAGTGGACACCCTGGGAGTTGGGAACAATCAGATCCAGGCCCCTCATGGCTGTCTCTCAGGTCCAGGAGTCATGACCTGTGAGTACCTGCCTTTTCTGATACTAAAGAGAGGGATTGTCTCCAGTTCCAGGGACTCTCTCTGCCCCAGCAGCTAGACAATCAGTCCCTTCACATACTCCCAAGGGCAGGATCTGGATTCCTGGGACAGTATCTCAACTTCCAAACCATGGTTCTATTAGTCCCCCGTGGAAACCGGATCCAAGATGGCAGAGCGCAGATGAATCTGAGTTCCCGGAGCACAGTGTCTGGTAGGCCTGTAAGCCACAGCTCAGCTGACTCCTGAGGCATTGGATCCCTGGTGGCTGCACCCTAATGTGGATTCCTCTCTTCCCACTCCCACAACTGCCACCTGAGGCACCCTTGTCCCACCCTTCAAGGCACCTACACCCTTGCTTTTCAAGGCACCTTCACCTGTGTCCTGTCTTATGAAACACACATCCCAGTGTCTCTGCATCCAAAACGCCAGCCCCATTCTTGTCTGCTGGACCTCTCTCATCATTCTAAAGACTATGCTAGACTCCAGACTCCAGACATGGGCAGATCCAGTCTTCTGTGCAGGTTCAAGGAATAAACAGCTAAGACTATGGAAAACCTCATGGCTAAAGCCCAGTGTAAGAACACAATCAACATAAGATGAAAGTAAAAAAAAAAAAAAAAAGAACACAATCAACAAAAACCAGGACATCATGGTTCTAGCCAAACCTCCCTTCCCCCCCACCGAAAAAACAATGGATATTCTAATGCAGCTGAAACACAGGAAAAATGACCTTAAATCTATGCTTATGCAGTTATTAGAGACATATGAAGAAGAAACAAATAAATCTCTCAAAGAAATACAGGAAAATACAACCAAACAAATAGAGCCATCAAGGACAGACAGAAAACCACAACCAAACAGGTGAAGGAAATGAGTAAAACTGTTCAAGACCTAAAAACAGAATTAGAATCAATAAAGAAAACACAAACCAAGAAAACCCTGGAGATGTAAACCTTAGAGAAGAGATCAGGAATCACAGAAGTAAATATCAACAACAGAATACAAGAGATGGAGGAGAGAATCTCAGGCTTTGAAGATACAATTGAAAAAAAATCAATACATCTCTCAAAGAAAATATTAAAATGGGAAAATTTGTGTCACAAAACATCCAAGAAATCAAGGACACCATGAAAAGAAGAAACCTAAGAATTATAGGAATAGACAAAAGAGAAGATTACAGGCTCCAAGGTCCAGAAAAAAATATTTTCAAGAAAAAGCATAGAAGAAAATTTACCCAAAGCTTAAGAAAGAAATGTCCTTAAGTATACAAGAGGCTTACAGAACACTAAATAGTCTCTATCAGAAAAGAAATTTCTCCTTCCACATAATAATCAAAATACTAAATCTACAGAACAAAGAAAAATATTAAAAATGGCAAGGTAAAAAGGCTAAATAACTTATAAAAGTAGACCTATCAGAATCACACCAGACTTCTCAACAGAGACTATGAAAGGCAGAAGGGCCTGGGCAGATGTCATGTAGACTCTAAGAGAACACAGATGCCAACCCAGATTACTATACCGAGCAAAACTTTCAACCACCATAGACAGAGAAAACAAGATATTCCATGACAAAACTAAACTTAAACAATGTCTACACATCAACCCAGCCATACAGAAGATACTAAAAGGAAAACTCCAATCTAACAAAATCAACTACACCCAAGAAAACACAAGATATAGATAATGTCACAACAAAAAATTAAAAGAAAACAAATACACAAACACACTATCACCACCAACTCCACAAAAAAGGAACTAACAATCATTGGTTGCTAATATCTATCAAAATCAATGGACTCAACTCTTCAATAAAAAGACACATGCTAACAGAATGTTTGTGGAAACAGGATCCAACATTCTGCTGCATTCAAGAAACATACCTCTGCAACAAAGATAGACATTACCTCAGAGTAAAGGGCTAGAAAAAGGCTTTCCAAGAAAATGGATCCAAGACGAAAGCTGGAGTAGCCATCCTAATATTTAATAAAATAGACTTTCAACAAAAATTAATCCAAAGAGATGGGGAAAGACACTTCATTGTCATCAAAGGAAAAATCTACCAGGAGGCCATCACAATCTTGAATATCCATGCCCAAAATACAAGAGCAACTGCATTCATAAAAGAAACATTAAAGCTTAAATCACACTTGACCCCAACAGGTTAATAACGGGAGACTGCAACACACCATTCTTACCAATGGACTGATTTTTGAGACAGAAGCTAAATAGAGAAATATTGAAGCTAACAGATGTCATGGACAAATGGACCTAATAGATGTCTACAGAACTTTTCAACCAAACACAAAAGATTAGACTTTTTTTTTTAAGTACCAGAAGGAACCTTCTCCAAAACTGATCATTTGATCACAAAGCAAACCTTAACTGAAACATGAAAATTGAATTAACCCATTGTTCTTTAACAGGTCACCATGGATTAAAGATAGAACTCAATAACAACAAAAATAACAAAAAGCCTACACACTCATGGAAAATGAACAATTCCCTGCTCAATGATCACTAGGTGAAGGAAGAAATAAAGAAACAAAGACTTCCTAGAATTCAATGAAAATGAGGGCACAACTTACCGGAACTTATGGGACACCATGTAAGCAATGTTAAGAGGAAAGTTCATAGCACTAAGCGCCTTCATAAAGAAACTGGAGAGACCCTATATTAGCAACTCATTAGATAACCTGAAGGCTTTAAAAGAAAAAAGAAGCAAACACAGCCAAGAGGCGTAGACAGAAGGAAACAATCAAACTCAGGGCTGAAATTAGAAATGAAGAAAGAAAAAATTTAACAAAATCAGAAATGAAAAGGGGGACATAACAACAGACACTGAGGGAATCCAAAGAACCATTAGGTCTTACTTCAAAAGAGTGTATTCCACAAAATTGGAAAATCTAAAGGAAATGGAAGATTAGGTTGATAGATTTCACCTATCAAAGTTAAATCAAAACCAGGTAAACAGTTTAAACAGCACTATAAACCCCAAGGAAATAGAGGCAGCCATCACAAGTCTCCCAACAACAACAACAAAAACCTCAGGGTTACAAGGTTTTAGTGTAGAATTCTAACAGACACTCAAAGAAGAGCTAACACCAATACTCTCAAATTATTCCACAAAATAGAAAGAGAAGTGACACTACAAAACTCATTATATGAAGGCACAGTCAATCTGATACCTACACTATACAAAAACTCAACAAAGAAAGAAAATCTCCCTTATGAAACTTGGTGCAAAAATATTCAATAAGATACATGCAAACAGAATTCAAGAACACATCAAACATATCCGCCATGATCAAGTAGGCTTCATCCAGGGATACAGGGATGGTTCAACATAGAGAACTCTATCAATATAATCCACTAAATAAACAAACTGAAAGAAAAATCACATGATCATCTCATTGGATTCAGAAAAAGCCTTTGACATTTTTTTCCTTTTTAAAAATTTATTTCAATAAATTCACTTTGTATCACAATTGTATCCCCATCCCTCATCCCCTCCCAACCCCATCCTCCTTCCAACTTCTCCTCCCATTCCCCTTCCCCAGTCCAGTGATGGGGGTGGTCCTCCTCCCTTTCCATCTGACCCTAGCCTATCAGGTCTCATCAGGACTGGCAGCATTGTCTTCCTCTGTGGCCTGGTAAGGCTGCTCCCCCCTCAGGGGAAGGTGATCAAAGAGCCAGCCACTGAGTTCATGTCAGAGACAGTCCCTGTTCCCTTTACTAGAGAACATACTTGAACACTGAGCTGCCATGGACTACATCTGTGCAGGGATTCTAGGTTATATCCATGCATGGTCCTTGTTTGGATTATCAGTCTCAGGAAAGACCCTGTGCCCAGAATTTTTGGTTCTGTTACTCATCTTGTGGAGCTCCTGTCCCCTCCAGGTCTTACATCCCCTCCTTCTTTCATAAGATTACATGCTCTCTGCCCTAAGTTTGGCTATGAGTCTCAGCATCTGCTTTAATACCCTGCTGGGTAGATTCTTTCGGAGGCCCTCTATGGTAGGCTCCTGTCTTATTCCTTGTTTTCATCCTCTTCTGATGTCTATCCTGTTTGTGTTTCTGAATGAGGATTGAGCATTTTACCCAGGATTCTCCTTCTTGCTAGGCTTCTTCACGTGTATAGATTTTAGTATGTTTATCTTATATTATATGTCTAATATCCACTTATAAGTGAGTATATACCATTTGTGTTTTTCTGCTTCTGGGATACCTCACTCAGGACGATCTTTTCTAGTTCCATCCATTTGCCTACAAATTTCTTGATTTCCTCATTTTTAATTGCTGACTGGTATTTCATTGTGTAAATGTACCATAATTTCTTTATCCATTACTCAGATGAAGGAGCTCTGAGTAGTTTCCAGATTCTGGCTATTACAAATAAAGCTGCTATAAACATGGTTGAGCAAATGTCCTTGTTGTATACTTGAACCTCTTTTGGATTTATGCCTAGGAGTGGTATAGCTGGATCTTGAAGTAGCTCTATTCCTAATTGTCTGAGAAAGCTTCAGATTGATTTCCAAAGTGGTTATACAAGTTTACATTCCCACCAGCAATGGAGGAAGGTTACCATTTCTCCACAACCTCTCCAGCATGTGTTGTCACTTGAGTTTTTTATCTTAGCCATTCTGATGGGTGTAAAGTGAAATCTCAGGGCTGTTTCCTTTTGTATTTTCCTGCTGAATAGGGATGTTGAGCATTTCTTTAAGTATTTCTCTGCCATTCGATATTCCTTTATTGAGAATTCTCTGTTTAACTCTGTGCCCCATTTTTTAATTGGGTTACTTGATTTTTGCTGTTTAACTTCCTGAGTTGTTTATTTAGTCTGGATATTAGCCCTCTGTCAAATATACGGTTGGTGAAAAATCTTTTCCTAATCTGTAAACTGTCGTTTTGTAAAAATTCTCCACTTCATATGGAATAACAAGAACCCAGACTCACTAAAACAGTCCTCTACAATAAAAGATCTCCTGGAACTATTTCCACCCTTGATCTCAAGCTATACTATAGAGCAATAGTAATAAAAACTGCATGGTACTAGCATAGAAACAGAATGGTGGATCAATGGAATCGAATACAAGATCCAGAAATAAACCCACACAATTATGGACACCTGATTTTTGACAAAGATGCCAAAACCATACAATGAAAAAAAGATAGCATCTTCAACAATTAGTGCTGGTCTAACTGGATGTCTACATATAGAAAATGCAAATAGATCCATAATTATCAACCTGCACAAAACTGAAGTCCAAGTGGATCAAAGACCTCAACATAAAACCAGACTCTATAAACCTCTTAGAAGGAAAAGAAGGGGAAGAGCCTTGAACTCATTGGCACAATGAGACAAGGAGACAACTTCCTGAACAGAACACCAACAGCACAATCTTTAAGATCAACAATCAATAAATGGGACTTCATGAAACCAAAAAGCTTTGACAAAATTTAACACACTTTCATGATAAAATTCTTGGAGAGATCAAGAATACAAGGCCCATACCTAGAAATAATAAAGGCTTTATACAACAAGCAGATAACCAATATCACACTAAATGGAGAGAAAAATCAAAGCAATCCTGCTAAAATCAGGAACAAGACAAGGTTGCCTATTGTCGCCACATCTCTTCAATACAGTACTAGAAGTTTTAGCTAGAACAATAAAACAATCAAAGGTGATTAAAGGGATATCAATTTGAAAGGAAGAAGTTAACGTTTCTCTAATTTCAGATGATATCAAAGTAAGCTACCACAAAACTTCCACCAGAGAAAGCCTACAGCTGATAAACTCTTTCAGCAAAGTGGCTGAGTTAATTAATTAATTAATTAATTTATTTTACTTTTTTTTTTGAATTTTATTTTTTTCTTATCAGTTACATTTTATTGACTCTGTATCCCAGCCGTGTCCCGATCCCTCATTCCCTCCCAGTCCCTCCTTCCCTCCCTCATCTCCACCGTGCCCCTTGCCAAGTCCACTGATAGGGGGGGACCTCTTCCCCATTCATCTGATCCTGTTTTATCAGGTATCTTCAGGACTGGCTGCAAAGCCCTCCTCTGTGGCCTAACAGGACTGCTTGTCCCTTGGGGGGTGGGGAGGCCAAAGAGCCAGTCATTGAGTTCCTGTTAGAAATAGTCCTTGTTCCCCTCACTATGGGAAACCAATTGGTTACTAAGCTACCACAGGCTACATCTGAGCAGAAGTTCTAGGTTATATCCATACATGGTCCTTGGTTGAATGTCAGTCTCAGAAAAGACCCTGTGCCCAGATATATTTGGTCCTTGTGGAGCTCCTATCCTTTCCTCATCATACCAACTTCCCTTCTTTCTTATGATTCCCTGTACTCTGCCAAAGGTTTGATCATGAGTCTTTGTATCTGCTTTGAAAACACTGCTAGGTAGAGTCTTTCAGATGTTCTCAGTAGACTCCTGTCATACGTTCAATGTATATTCCATCTGTCTTTCTAAATGAGGATTGATCATCTTACCCCATGTCTGCTCTCTTGATTATCTTTTTTAGGTGTATAGATTTCATTTGTTTATCATATCTTATAGGTCTATATAAGTGAGTATATACCGTGTTTGTCTTTCTCCTTCTGGGATTTTTCACTCAGAATCATCTTCTCTAGATCCCACCATTTGCCTGCAAATTTCATGATTTCCTCCTTTTTGATTGCTGAGTAGTATTCCAGTGTGTAAAAATACCACAATTTCTGTACCCATTCCGCCATTGATGGACATCTGGGTTGTTTCCAGGTTCTGGCTATTACAAATAAAGCTGCTATAAACATGGTTGAGCAAATATCCCTTTTGTGTACTTGAGCAAACTTTGGGTATATACCTAGCAGTGGTATAGCTGGGTCTTGAGGAAGCACTATTCCTAATTGTCTTAGAAAGTGCCAGATAGATTTCCAGAGTGGTTGTAAAAAAATCAGTAGCTCTTCTGTATACAAATGACAAAGAAGGTGAGAAAGAAATTAGGGAAACCACACCCTTCACAATAGCCACAAATTATATAAAGTAATAAGGGTCACTGTAACCAAGGAAGTTAACGACCTGTATGACAAGAACCTCAAACCTCTGAAGGAAGAAACTGAAGAAGATACCAGAAGATGGAAAGATCTCCCATGTTCATAGATCAG
Source organism: Psammomys obesus (assembly GCF_907164565.1). Taxonomy (NCBI): domain Eukaryota; kingdom Metazoa; phylum Chordata; class Mammalia; order Rodentia; family Muridae; genus Psammomys; species Psammomys obesus. The sequence continues at coordinate 26,795,435 of NW_026596069.1, forward strand.
TAGGATTAACATAGTAATAATGGCCATCTTACTAAAGGGACTCTACAGATTCAATGCAATCCCCATCAAAATACCAAAACGGTTTTTCAGACCTTGAAAGAACAATTCTGATCTTTATATGGAAAAGCCAAAAACAAAACAAAACAAAACAAAACAAAACAAAACAAAACAAAACAAAACACCTCAGAATAACTAAAACAAAACTATACAATAAAAGAACTTCTTAAGGTATTTCCACATCTGACCTCAAGCTATGCTACTGAACAATAATACTAAAAACTGCATGGTGCTGACATAGAAATAGGCTGGTTGATCAATGGAATGGAATTGAAGTCCCAGAAATAAACCCACACACTTATGCACACCTGATTTTGAAAAAGGAGCCAGAACCAGACAATGGAAAAAAGACAGACAAATGGTGCTGCTCTAACTGGATGTCTACATGTAGAAAAATGCAAATAGATCCATATTTATCACCTTGCACATAATGCAAGTCCAAGTAGACCTCAACATAAAACCAGATACACTAAATCTGCTAGAGTAGAAAGAGGGTAAGAACTTGAACTCATTGGCACAGGAGACAACTTCCTGAACAGAACACCAAAAGCTCAGGTTCTAATTTCTACAATTAATAAATCGACCTCATGAAACTGAAAAGGTTCTGTAAGGCAAATGACACTATAAATAGAACTAAACAGCAGTCTACAGATTTGGAAAAGATCTTCACCAATACTACATTTGACAACGAGCTAATATCCAGAATATATAAAGAACTCAAGAACTTAAACACCAACAAACCAAATAATACAATTAAAAATGGGGTACAGAGTTAAACAGAGAATCCTCAACAGAGGAATCTTGAATTGTAGAGAGGCACTTAAAGAAATGCTCAACTTCCTTAGCCATCAGAGAAATGCAAATCAAAATGATTCTGAGAATCCATCTTACACCTGTCAGATTGGCTAAGATCAAAAACTCAAATGCCAACACATGTTGGCAAGGATGTGGAGAAAGGGGAACTCTCCTCCATTGCTGCTAGGAATGCAACCACTTTGTACAAGCACTTTGCAAATCAATCTGGCACTTTATCAGAAAACTAGGAATAGCCATACCTCAAGCCACTCCCGGGCACACACCTGAAAGATGCTCCACCATATAAGGACATTTGCTCAACTGTGTACACAGCAGCTTTACTCATAATAGCCAGAATCTGGAAACAATCTAGATGTCCCTCAACCGAAGAATGGGTACAGAAACTGGCACATTTACACTATGGAATACAACTCAGCCATTAACTATAAGGAAATAATGAACTTTTCAGGCAAATGGATGGAACTAGAAAGGATCATCCTGAGTGAGGTAACTCAGACTCCAAAAGACACACATGGGACATGTTCACTTAAAAGCAGATTTTAGTCATTTATGCACACACCCCCAAGAAGATACGTCTACTGGGCATCTTGGGCTTCATGTAGGTAGGAGAGTGGGGGTTATCTCTGACATGGATTATGTTGCCTGCTGTTTGATCACTTCCTTCTGATGGGACTTCCCTATCAGGACACAGGTGAGGCAGACTAACTCAGTCTTCATGTGAAGAGATGAGCTGGGGTGCCTGGGTAGGGGGCCTCCCCTATTCTGAGAAATAGGAGAGTGGGGATGCAGGAAAGAGGGTACGACTGGGAGGAGAGTAGGGAGGGGCCTATGACCAAGATGTAAATTGACTTAATTAATAAAAAATTATCAGAAATAGTCACATAATTTCTTCTTCAAAATCCTACCCTTCATAGATTGGTTAATTATATTGACAGGTATTTCACTTTTTATAACTCGTTATCTCTTCCTGAGGTTTCAACCTTCCAATGTTTACAATATACATATATGTATATAAATATATGCATATAGGCATCTATATGCATGCATAAATGCATATATAATGTGGATATATATTATCCACATTTTACTGAAATATGTTTCATGCTGTTTAATAATATCAGGCCTCCTTCAAATTCCTTGATTGCTGAAATGCTTTGTTATTTGTTTCCAACTATGTTGTGGTTAGTGTAGCTTGTATTGTTTCCATAAACTCACCAGAGCTGATTATTAAATATTCAGGAGTTTCATGTTGATGATTAAATTTTCCATTGTAAATTAAAAAAATAGCATTGTATTTATCATCACTTAAATTTCAGTTTTTTATAGCTGCACTTTCCATTTTATGGATAAAAACATTAAGATAGAAGCTCAAAATGGTAATGAGGCTTCTCATAGAACTAGAATATAGGCATTCTTGTTCTCTTTCATGCTATGAGTGTTTTGTGATTCTGAATTACTGCAAGGAAACACTAAGAAGAAATTAAATAAGTAATTGCATACCGTCTGTTTAATCTATCCTCGTGTAATGTTTGTAGCTATAAGTAGGAGATATAATAGCATGATGATACAGACTTCAGCAAAGCAAGTAGGAATGTGATTGAAAGAGAAGTTGAAAGTGTCTGCTCATGAAATATGTTCCAACAGTAAAACTCATTCTTGACAATGAATGCTTCATCCTATGCATTACAGTTGAGTTTTATAGTGAGCGCAGTTTCAACTTGGTGTAATAGTGGCTTCGAATTAATAAGCATAATAAACTGATCTTATCCTTGGTGAGTATAGTGCCAAATAGAGTAGCCAGTAAAATGTCAGTAGTGTCAGAGGAAGTATGTATAATATGTTAAGAATGCATAGGATAATACAATAAATATATTATATATAATATACAATAATAGGAATAAATCATTGTTATATAAGTATATGTAATTTATATATAATTGTGTAATATTATATAATGTTAAGAATGTATAATATAAGCTGAGCACTATTATTAACTGGTATCCATCACCAAGAACTTTTGCCAGTTGTCTCTCTATCCAAGCAGGTGTATGCACTGTAAGCTACACCCGATCTCCCACTTGCTTCCCACAGTCACATGCTTTCCTCTAGAGATTAACCAGTTTTCCTTGTCAGAGACTCCCAAGTGTTAACAGCAAACTTGCCTGTCAGGCTGAGAACCACCCTTTATACTGGGAAGTTTTCCTCTCAATGAATTATCAAGTAGCATTAATTATGATTTATTTATTATTTTTTGAGATAGTCCCTCTCTATAGTCCTGGCTATCCTGGAGCTCACAATGTGTAACAGGCTGGTCATGAACTTATGGAAATCCACCTGCCTCTGCCTCCCTAATGCTGTGATTAAAGGCATGTGCATGGCTTAAACGTTTATCACTATCTCCACATTAAGCAAATGTTCACTAAGCTGAGCGCCAACCTTTATTATATTACTTATGTCAATGATAAGTTATAGTCCTTCTTACAAATGAGTAAGATTTTTTTAAAATCCCATTTCCTTTTTCTTCTTCTTCTTTTTTTTTTAAGAGGGCCACAGCAAGACTGAGGCTGCAACAATTTTATTGAGAACAATCAGTTTTTTTTAATTTTTTTTTAATTTTATTTTTTTCTTATCAGTTACATTTTATTGACTCTGTATCCCAGCCGTGTCCCGATCCCTCATTCCCTCCCAGTCCCTCCCTCCCTCCCTCATCTCCACCGTGCCCCTTGCCAAGTCCACTGATAGGGGGGACCTCCTCCCCATTCATCTGATCCTGTTTTATCAGGTATCTTCAGGACTGGCTGCAAAGCCCTCCTCTGTGGCCTAACAGGACTGCTTGTCCCTTGGGGGGTGGGGAGGCCAAAGAGCCAGTCATTGAGTTCCTGTTAGAAATAGCCCTTGTTCCCCTCACTTTGGAAACCAATTGGTTACTGAGCTACCACAGGCTACATCTGAGCAGAAGTTCTAGGTTATATCCATACATGGTCCTTGGTTGCATGTCAGTCTCAGAAAAGACCCTGTGCCCAGATATATTTGGTTCTTGTGGAGCTCCTATTCTTTCCCCATCAGACTAACTCCCCTTCTTTCTTATGATTCCCTATACTCTGCCAAAGGTTTGATCATGAGTCTGCTTTGAAAACACTGCTAGTTAGAGTCTTTCAGATGTGCTCAGTAGACTCCTGTCATACGTTCAATGCACATCCCATCTGTCTTTCTAAACGAGGATTGATCATCTTACCCCATGTCTGCTCTCTTGATTATTTTTTTTAGGTGTATAGATTTCATTATGTTTATCATATCTTATAGGTCTATATAAGTGAGTATATACCGTGTTTGTCTTTCTCATTCTGGGATATTTCACTCAGGATGATATTTTCTAGATCCCACCATTTGCCTGCAAATTTCATGATTTCCTCCTTTTTGATTGCTGAATAGTATTCCATTGTGTAAAAATACCACAATTTCTGTACCCATTCTTTCGTTGATGGACATCTGGGTTGTTTCCAGGTTCTGGCTATTATAAATAATGCTGCTACAAACATGGTTGAGCAAATATCCCTTTTGTGTACTTGAGCAAAGTTTGGGTATATACCTAGCAGTGGTATAGCTGGGTCTTGAGGAAGCACTATTTCTAATTGTCTTAGAAAGCGCCAGATAGATTTCCAGAGTGGTTGTATGAGTTTACATTCCCACCAGCAGTGGAGGAGGGTTCCCCTTTCTCCATAACCTCTCCAGCATGCATTGTCACTTGAGTTTTTCATCTTGGCCATTCTGATGGGTGTAAGGTGATATCTCAGGGTCGTTTTGTAAAATCCCATTTCTTTTTCTTCTCTATGATCATGGAAATTTCATGGAAGCTGAGTTGTATTTTTTTGTGCTCCTACAATTTTCATTTTTTAATATGTAGCAGATAGATTTTAATTATTTATTTAATTAAATCACAATTTATTCACTTTGTATCCCTGCTGTAGTGCCTCCCTCTTCTCCTCCTAGTTCCAAGCACCCTTCCTTTTCTTACCCTATGCCCCTTCCCTAGTGTCCTAATAGGGGAGGACCTTCTCTCCTTCTATCTGACCCTAGCCTATCAGATGTCATCAAGGCTGGGTACATCGTCTTCCTCTGTGGCCTGGCAAGGCTGCACCCACAAGGGGGAGGTGATCAAAAAGCCTGCCACTGAATTCATGTCAGAGACAGCTTCTGCTCCCCTTACTAGGAAACCCACTAGGAAACTGGGCACCGTATGGGCTTCCTCTGAGCAGGGTGTCAAGGTCCTCTTCATGCAAGGTCCTTAGTTGGAGTGTCAGTCTCTGCAGGCACCCTTGGGCCCAGGTTTTTTGGTCTTATTGGTCTCCTTGTGGAGTTCCTGTCCCCTCCAGGCCTTTCTATCTCTCTCTTCTTCCTTAAGGCTTTCTGAACTCTGCCCAAAGTTTGGCTATGAGCTCAGTATCTCCTTCTATACCCTCATGGGTAGAGTCTTTCAGAGGTCCCTTGTCGAAGGCTCCTGTCTTGTTCCTTGTCTTCTCCTACTTCCTATGCCTATCTGTTTACCCTTCTGAGTGAGGTTTCAGCCTCTTCCCTATGGTCCTCCTTGTTGTTTAGCTTCTTTAGGACTATAGATTTATCCTATATTATATGGCTAATATCCATTTATAAGTGAGTGTATACCTAGATGTCCCTCAACGGAGGAATGGATACAGAAAGTGTGGTACATTTACACAATTACTCAGCAATTACAAACAAGGAAATCATGAAATCTGCAGGCAAATGGTGGGAACTAGAAAAGATCACCCTGAATGAGGTCCAGAAGCTGAGCTGTAATTTTAAGCATAGGTGATGTGTGAGAGGCAACTGAACACTCTAGAGAAAGGGATTCTGGGAGCATGTGAGAAAGAGCTCTGTTGCAGCACGCAGGACACTGGAGGGAATAGTGTTGAGTTAGTGCAGGGTCACTGATTCAAGGGGCACATTCCCAGTAGATGGGGATCCATGAGTGTTTCTGTCCTGAAGTATGACAAACTTATAGCTAGAGAACAAGAAAATTCATGCAGCAGCAGGCAACCCTGAAATGCCAGGAGAATCAAAGTGGATTAGAGGTGGCCATTGAGACCAGAAGGAGGAGAAAAAAAATAATGGGGACTGAGAGTGACTGCACTTACTGTCTGTGTGCGATAAGAAAAGGTGGATATGGCAACAAAAATATTTCCAGCCTTATAATTAGGACAGCCAGGAAGATGAGGCATGAGAAAGAACCACAAGGATAGTACAGGGTGGGCAGGGCCGTGATACATGATGATTTTGGTTTTAGAAAGGAGATTTTAAAGACATGATTTAACGCAGTTTTTTTCAGTGTTGTCTAACTCTTTTAAAACTTATTTTCAATTATTACTTTGGCCATTACTTCTTCTAAGGAGAAGAAAGACATTCAAGCTATCTGTCACTGCCCAGATCATTCTTTTCTTTCTTTCTTTTTTTTTTTTTATTAATTACACTTTATTCACTTTGTATCTCTCCATAAATTCCCTTCTAATCCCACCGTCCCTCCCCCTTCTTCACACATGCCCCTCCCCAAGTCCACTGATAGGGGAGGTCCCCCTCTCCTTCCTTCTGATCTTAGTCTATCAGATCACATCAGGAGTGGCTGCATTGTCATCTTCTGGGGCCTGGTAAGGCTGCTCCCCCCTCAGGGGGAGGTGATCAAAGAGCAGGCCAATCAGTTTATGTCAGAGGCAGTCCCTCTTCCCATTACTATGGAACCCACTTGGACACTGAACTGCCATGGGCTACATCTGTGCAGGGGTTCTAGGTTATCTCCATGCATGGTACTTGGTTGGAGTATGAGTCTCTGGGAAGAACCCTGTGTTCAAATTTTCTGGTTCTGTTGTTCTCTTTGTGGAGTGCCTGTCCTCTCCAGAGCTTACTATTTTCCACTTCTTTCATAAGATTCCATGCACTCTGCCCAATAGTTGGCCATAAGTCTCAGCATCTGCTTTAATAGTCTGCTTTGATAGTCTTTTCTCCTACTCTATGCTCTTACTCCTAAGATAATATCCTGTAATCATTTTCTCCCTTTTTAAAGTGTGTACGGTTATTTTACCCAGGTTGTTCCCCCGAGTCCTGCCCTATAATCTTTGCATTGTTTTCACTGCTCTGGCTGACATGGGAAGGATGTCTCATCTTGTAACTATCACCTTGCTAACACTAAACTCTGTGTCTTCTGGAAGAGCACATAGTTCACCTTTGAGAATCGTGCTTGAAATCCAAGTTCAACGAAACATTTTCTGTCCTTCTTGGTTGGAGTGAAGAGTGTGCACACTGCCGATTCTTAAAAATTATTTGACTTAGGAGGATCCAAAATGTTGGCCCTGACCACGCAGGGTACCTGAACAGCAGCTCAGCAGAGAGAGCAGGGTAACCGGCTGGCTGTACTGTGGACCCCCAAACCCCTATATTCGTGTTTCTTAGGTGAGAGGAGAATCCAAAGGGACACTTGAAGGTCCATCTTCAGGCCACCCAGGAAATACAGGAAAAAATTTCCGGGCTCCCTCCCTGCACTGCCTGAGCCCTAGGCCACCTGCCAAATCCCACCATCTGTGGATATCTCTCTTGGACCAGCAGCAGCTTGCTCAGCTCTGACCCTGCAGGTCACTCGCCTAAACCCACCAACTGTAGACATATTCCTGGGACCAGCAGAGGCACGAGGGAGCTCCTTCCCCTTAGGCCACCTGCCTGAACCCACTATCTTTGGATAGCTTTCTTGGATAGGCAGCTGCAGCTCAATCATCTGCGACCCAGCAGCCTTAGGCTACCCGCCACCCAAGCTTTTTTTTTTTTTTTTTTTTTTTTTGTGGATATCTTCCTGAGACCAGCACCTGGTGACTCAAACCTTGGGCCTCCCTGTCACTGCCTGTGGAGTGAATACTTTCCTGTACTGAGGGTGAGGATCCAAACCTGGGTTCCCACTGTCATAGTCATGTGGACACCTTCTGGGTACTAGAGGCTCCTGGTTCCAAACCCTGGAGACCACAGTCAACATACTGTGGACACCTTCCTGATTGCAGCTGCTAATTGCACTCACTCTCACAGCCAGTGGAGAGGATACATTCTAATACAGAGAGGGTTCCAGCTGCCTGCTCACCACTTGCCTGGCTAACCCAGGCCAGTATCAATCAGCACAGCACACACAGTGAACACAGCTGAGCTGAGCTAGGCCTGGGACCCAGGTTCCACTCCCCCACCATCTAAGGGAAATCTGTGGAAGACTAGTGCAGTTCTAGGCATAGATATCTATCTGCCAGTGCCCCAGCAGCCTGGCTCACATAGACTAGAAACAGTGAGCCCAGTATAGGCAGAGAACCCAGTGGAGATGAGCTTGGGCACCTGACCCAAGTTCCATTGTCCTTCTCCCCAAGGAGGCCTGTGGGGCACTAGAGGAGCTCTAGGCTCTGAGATCTTTCTGCCTGCTCGCCAGCAGCCTAGGCTACCTGGGTCAGAAAAAATGAGGCCAGCACAGCCAGTGAACACAGAATAGCTGAACCAGGGATGGAACCCAAATCTCATTCTCCATCATCTTAGAAAGCTTGTGAGACAGTGGGGTAGCTCTAGACTCAGAGATCTTTCCACCTGTGCCCCTGCTACCTGGAATTACCTGGGTCACAAAAAAATGAACCGTCAGAGAGAGAGAAACAGAGAGAGAGAGAGAGAGAGAGAGAGAGAGAGAGAGAAAGAAAGAGAGAGAGAAAGAGAGAATCCAAGGGAGACTACTTGAGAATCCAGAGACAGGTGGATCCAGTCTGCAGTATAGGCTCCACAGCCGGCCAAATGGCTAGAGTCCAGGTTAAAATACAGGCAACGAAAACCAGGACATCATGACTTCATCAGAAGTTCCAAAAATCAACAGATATTCTACTAGAGGTGGAAAATTATCTTTTTTTTTGAATTTTATTTTTTTCTTATCAGTTACATTTTATTAACGATATATCCCAGCCGTGTCCCTATCACTCATTCCCTCCCAGTCCCTCCCTCCCTCATCTCCACCGTGCCCCTTGCCAAGTCCATTAATAGGGGGGACCTCCTCCCCATTCATCTGATCCTGTTTTATCAGGTATCTTCAGGACTGGCTGCAAAGCCCTCCTCTGTGGCCTAACAGGACTGCTTGTCCCTTGGGGGGTGGGGAGGCCAAAGAGCCAGTCATTGAGTTCCTGTTAGAAATAGTCCTTGTTCCCCTCACTATGGGAAACCAATTGGTTACTGAGCTACCACAGGCTACATCTGAGCAGAAGTTTTGGTTACATTCATACATGGTCCTTGGTTGCATGTCAGTCTCAGAAAAGACCCTGTGCCCAGATATATTTGGTCCTTGTGGAGCTCCTATCCTTTCCCCATCAGACTAACTCCCCTTCTTTCTCATGATTTCCTGTACTCTGCCAAAGGTTTGGTCATGAGTCTTTGCTTTGAAAACACTGCTAGTTAGAGTCTTTCAAATGCACTCAGTAGACTCCTGTCATATGTTCAATGGACATTCCATCTGTCTTTCTAAATGAGGACTGATAATCTTACCCCCTGTCCGCTCTCTTGATTATCTTTTTTAGGTGTACAGATTTCATTATGTTTATCACATCTTATAGGTCTATATAAGTGAGTATATACCGTGTTTGTCTTTCTCCTTCTGGGATATTTCACTCAGGATGATATTTTCTAGATCCCACCATTTGCCTGCAAATTTCATGATTTCCTCCTTTTTGATTGCTGAGTAGTATTCCACTGTGTAAAAATACCACAATTTCTGTACCCATTCCTCCGTTGATGGACATCTGGGTTGTTTCCAGGTTCTGGCTATTACAAATAATGCTGCTACAAACATGGTTGAGCAAATATCCCTTTTGTGTACTTGAGCAAAGTTTGGGTATATACCTAGCAGTGGTATAGCTGGGTCTTGAGGAAGCACTATTCCTAATTGTCTTAGAAAAGGCCAGATAAATTTCCAGAGTGGTTGTACAAGTTTACATTCCCACGAGCAGTGGAGGAGGGTTCCCCTTTCTCCACAACCTCTCCAGCATGTGTTGTCCCTTGAGTTTTTCATCTTGGCCATTCTGATGGGTGTAAGGTGATATCTCAGGTTAGTTTTGATTTGCATTTCCCTGATGGCTAATGAGGATGAGCATTTCTTTAAGTGTTTCTCTGCCATTCGATATTCCTCTGTCGAGAATTCTTTGTTTAGCTCTGCTCCACATTTTTTAATTGGATTACTTGATTTGCTGCTTTTCAGCTTCTTTAGTTCTTTGTATATACTCGATATTAGTCTTCTCTCAGATAAAGGGTTAGTGAAGATTCTTTCCCAATCTGTAGGCAGGCG
>NW_026596069.1:26805666-26806691 GCF_907164565.1 Psammomys obesus
TCAGATAAAGGGTTAGTGAAGATTCTTTCCCAATCTGTAGGCAGGCGTTTTGTTTTGATGACAGTGTCCTTTGCTTTACAGAAGCTTTTCAGTTTCATGAGGTCCCATTTATTGATTGTTGCTCTTAGAGCCTGTGCTGTTGGTGTTCTCTTAAGGAAGTTGTCTCCTGTGCCAATGAGTTCTAGGCTGTTCCCCACTTTTTCTTCTAACAGATTTAGAGTATCTGGTTTTATGTTGAGGTCTTTGATCCACTTGGACTTTAGTTTTGTGCAGGGTGATAAATATAGATCTATTTTCATTTTTCTGCATGTGGACATCCAGTTGGACCAGCACCATTTGTTGAAGATGCTGTCTTTTTTTCCATTGAATGGTTTTGGCTTCTTTGTCAAAAATCGAGTATTCATAGGTGTGTGGGTTTATTTCTGGGTGTTCTATGTGGTTCCATTGATCCTCCTTTCTCTTTTTATGCCAATACCATGCAGTTTTTATTACTATTGCTCTGTAGTGCAACTTGAGATCGGGGATGGAGATACCTCCAGATGATCTGTTGTTGTACAGGATTGTTTTGGAGATTCTGGGTTTTTCGTTTCTCCATATGAAGCTGAGAATCTTTTTTTCAAGGTCTGTAAAGAATTGAGTTGGTATTTTGATGGGAATTGCATTGAATCTGTAGATTGTTTTTGGCAGGATGGCCATTTTCGCAATGTTAATCCTACCAATCCATGAGCACGGGAGATCTTTCCATCTTCTGAGATCTTCTTCAATTTCTTTCTTCAGAGACTTGAAGTTTTTCTCAAACAGGTCTTTCACTTGCTTGGTTAGTGTCACCCCAAGGTACTTTATGTTATTAGTGGCTATTGTGAAGGGTGTTGTTTCCCTAATTTCTTTCTCGGCCCTTTTTTCTTTGGTATACAGGAGGGCTTCTGATTTTTTTGAGTTGATTTTGTATCCTGCCACTTTGCTGAAGGTGTTTATCAGCTGGAGGAGTTCTCTGGTTGAATTTTTGGGGTCGCTCATATATACTA
>NW_026596069.1:26806791-26833212 GCF_907164565.1 Psammomys obesus
GGTGGGATTGATTTAAGTTTCTCTCCATTGAGTTTGATGTTGGCTATAGGCTTGCTGTATATTGCCTTTACTATGTTTAGATATGTGCCTTGTATTCCTGATCTCTCCAAGACTTTAAACATAAATGGGTGTTGGACTTTGTCAAATGCTTTTTCAGCATCTAAGGAGATGATCATGTGGTTTTTCTCCTTCAGTTTGTTTATGTGGTGGATTACATTGATGAATTTCCATATTTTGAACCACCCTTGCATGCCTGGGATGAAGCCTACTTGGTCGTGATGGATGATATCTTTGATGTGTTCTTGGATTCGGTTTGCAAGTATTTTATTGAGTATTTTTGCGTCAATGTTCATAAGAGAGATAGGTCTGAAGTTCTCTTTTTTTGTTGGGTCTTTGTGTGGTTTAGGTATCAGGGTGACTGTTGCTTCATAGAATGAGTTTGGTAATGTACCTTCTGTTTCTATTTTGTGGAATAGTTTGAGGAGAATTGGTGTGAGCACTTCTTTGAAGGTCTGGTAGAATTCCGTGCTGAAACCATCTGGCCCAGGGCTTTTTTTTGGAGCGGAGACTGTGAATGACTGCTTCAATTTCCTTGGGGGATATAGCGCTGTTCAGTCTTTCTACCTGATCTTGACTTAATGTTGGAAGATGGAATCTATCAAGAAAATTGTTCATTTCATTTAGGTTTTCAAATTTTGTGGCATATAGGCTTTTGTAGTATGACCTAATGATTGTTTGAATTTCCTCAGTGTCTGTAGTTATGTCACCCTTTTCATCTCTGATTTTGTTGATTTGGATAGATTCTCTCTGCTTTTTAGTTAGTTTGGCTAAGGGTTCGTCTATCTTGTTGATTTTCTCAAAGAACCAGCTTTTTGTTTCATTGATTTTTTGAATAGTTTTGTTTGTTTCTAATTGATTGATTTCAGCCCTGAGTTTGATTATTTCCAGCCTTCTGCTCCTCTTGGGTATATCTGCTTCTTTTTTTCTAGGGTTTTCAGTTAGGCCATTAAGTTGTTTGTATGTGATGTTACAAATTTCTTCTTGCAGGCACTTAGTGTTATAAATTTTCCCCTGAGCACTGCTTTCAATGTGTCCCATAAATTTGGGTATGTTGTGCCTTCATTTTCATTGAATTCTAGGAAGTCTTTAATTTCTTTCTTTATTTCTTCCTTAACCCAGCTGTCGTTGAGTAACAAGTTGTTCAGTTTCCATGTGCGTGTAGGCTGTTTGTCATTTCTGTTGTTGTTGAGGTCCAGCTTAAGTCCATGGTGGTCAGATAGGATACAAGGGATTATTTCAATCTTTTTGTAACTGTTGAGGCTTGCTTTATGACCAAGTATATGGTCTATTTTGGAGAAGGTTCCATGTGGTGCTGAAAAGAAGGTATACTCTTTTGAGTTTGGATGAAAAGATCTGTAGATGTCTATTAGGTCCATTTGATTTAGGCTCTCTGTAAGTGTTATTATTTCCCTATTTGTTTTCTGTCTAGTTGATCTGTCCCTTGGTGAGAGTGGAGTGTTGAAGTCTCCCACTATTAGGGTTTTAGGATCAATGTATGATTTAAGCTTTAATATTGTTTCATTTACGAATGTAGGTGCTCTTGTATTTCGGGCATAGATATTCAAAATTGTGGTGTCCTCTTGGTGGATTTTTCCTTATATATATAGTGGCCGTCCTTATCTTTTTTGATTAACTTGGGTTGAAAGTCTATTTTATCAGATATTAGGATGGCTACTCCTGCTTGTTTTCTGGAACCATTTGCTTGAAAGACATTTTTCCAGCCCTTTACTCTGAGGTAGTGTTTATCTTTGTTGCATAGGTGTGTTTCTTGGATGCAACAGAATGATGCACCCTGTTTCTGCAACCATTCTGTTAGTCTGTGTCTTTTAATTGGGGAGTTGAGTCCGTTGATGTTGATAGAAACTAGTGACCAACAATTGTTACTCACTTTAGATGTGGGGTTGGTGGTGTCACTGAGTTTCATTGCTTGTCTTCTTTTGGTTATTTTTTGTTGTGTAGTTATCTATTTCCTCTGTTTCCTTAGATGTAGTTGTTTTCTTTGGTTTGGAGTTTCCCTTCTAGTAACTTCTGTAGAGCTGGGTTACTATGTAGATATTGTTTAAATTTGGTTTTGTCTTGGAATATCTTGAATTCTCCGTCTATGTTGATTGAAAGTTTTGCTGGGTATAGTAGTCTGGGTTGGAATCTGTGGTCCCTTAAGGACTGTATGATTTCTGTCCAGGCCCTTCTGGCTTTCATAGTTTCTGTTGAGAAATCTGGTGTGATTCTGATAGATCTACCTTCATATGTTACTTGGCCCTTTTCCCTTGCTGTTTTTAGAATTTTTTCTTTGTTTTGTAGGTTCAGTGTTTTGACTATGATGTGACGTGAAGAATTTCTTTTCTGGTCTAGTCTACTTGGTGTTCTGTAGGCCTCTTGTATGTTTATGGCCATCTCCTTCTTTAAGTTGGGAAAGTTTTCTTCTATAATTTTCTTGAAAATATTTTCTGGACCTTTGAGCCTGATGTCTTCTTTTTCTTCTACTCCTATTATTCTTAGGTTTTGTCTTTTCATGGTGTCCTTGATTTCTTGGATGTTTTGTGTTTGGAACTTTTCTGATTTCATTTTTTCTTTGAGAGATGTGTCAATTTCCGCAAGTGTATTTTCGGCTCCTGAGATTCTTTCTTCCATTTCTTGTATTCTGTTGGTGATGCTTACCTTTGTAGTGCCTGATCTTTTCTCTATGTTCTCCAGCTCCTGGTTTTTTTCTATTTGTGTTTTCTTTATTGATTCTAATTCTGTTTTCATGTCTTTCACCATTTCCTTCATCTTTTTGAATGTGGAGTCTTGCTTTTCAATGACAGCTTCTATTTTTTTGTCCGTTTTCTCTCTATGTATCACTAATTGTGCCTCTACTTCTTTGGGTATAATTGCCTGTATTTCTATGAGAGCTTTGTTTATTTCTTCTTTATTTGCCTCCATTTGTGTGGACATTTCTTTGAGAGCTTTGTGCATTTCTTCTCTGTTTGCCTCAATTTCGTGGTCATTTCTCTGAGAGCACGATTTGTTTCCTCTTGGTTAGTCTCGATCTCTTTGGTTATTTCTCTGAGGGCTTTCTTCATTTCATCTCTATGGGCCTCTAATAGCTGGAGAAACATAGTTTTGAGGTCGTTTTCTTGTATATCTAGTGAATTGAAGTGTCCATTGTTTTGTGGGGTTGCTGGTGAGGTCATTATGTCCTGATTTTTGTTGGGAGTGTTCTTATGTCTGCCTCTAGCCATCTGGTTATTTATAATCCTCACTGGTTGTTCCTCAGGATTGTAGTTTGGGCTATGATCCTCTCTTTCTGTTTTCTGGACTGTTTTTTCAGGAAGATGAGAGAGGTTCACTGCTTTGGGAGTGTGCACTATGTTTTCAGTTTTGCCTAAGTAAAGAATGTGACGCTGGTGCTATTCGCGTGCGCTTTTAGCGGGTGCAGTGTGCATGCGCGGATTCTCTGATTATTGCAGTGGCCTGCAAGGAACTATTACGCAGTTCTGACTGAGGTCCAGGGATTTTTTGCCTGGATTACCCTGGTGGACCCACAAGGCAGCGGCTTCAATGTTGGGGTCGCTATCCCAAGAATCCCTATGATGCCCACACTAGGAGTGTGGGTGGCAGGGATCTCGTCTGGTTGCTTCTATGGAGAGGCCCTGGGTCTCGGGCAATCTCTCCCTAGAAGGCTCACTCTCTCTCTTGCAGGACCAGTTGGAATGCACAGGGGTCCCGTTGCTCACTGCTCTCTGTTTTGGTCTTGCTGCGGAAGTGCACGGGTAGGCTAACAGTCAGCTCTGTGACACTGTGGCCGCAGGACTCGGTGTCCACCTTTCCTGTGTGCTGCCTCTTTGTCCTTTCCCTCTGCCAGGAGGGGTTATGTTGACTGGTCCCTGGGTGGCGCAGGAAAGAGTTAGGATGAGTGTACTCAATCCCAGATCCCGGGCCCAGATCTCTCTGCCAGAAGCAGCCTAGGGGTAGAATCTATGTTTGCTGATCCCAAGAGAGTACCCGGTAGGGTTGAGTGTCCTCAGATCCTGAGCTTGGGTTTCTCTGCTAGGGGCCGCTGGGTGAGCTGGAGAGAGGGTGCTGTGTCCTTAGCAGGCTGCCTCTCTGTCCTTCCCCTCTGACCTTCTCCTCTGCTAGGGTAAGCTTATGGCGGTGCTCTCAGGGGAGTGCCAGCAGGGGTTGGGTCTTCTCAGTCGGATCCTGAGCCCTGAGCCGGCGTTTCTCTGGCAGGGATTGGGGGGGCGCCGGTGATAGAACTTGCTGCAAGACTTTATTGCGCTGGACCCAGGATAATCTCAGGCCGTGTAGAATGACCACAGTCCCAGATCCCGAGCTGTAGTTTGTTTGCTAGGAGCGGCTGGCAGCACTGGAGTTCCGGCACTGTGAAGCTGCTGTGCGCCTCTTTATCTTTCTGCTCTGCTGAGGCAGGGTTATGGCGGCGTTTGTGGGAGTGCCCGAAAGGATTGGGTTTTCTCTGCCACGATCTCGGGTTGGGGTACAGACAATGTGGTCTGTGGCAGATTCTGCTGGATGCCTCCTTCCTCCTCCCAAGAGGGAGTAGGGATTTTGAGCTGGGCGTGCAGCTGCAATCTGTGCTCAGCGGATGCTCAATTGTGATGGCGGTGGTCAGAGAGACCTTCTAGGGAAAGACTGGGTGACCCGTGAGCAGTCTGGCAACTTTCTTTCCCCGTGGGGTTCTTTTGCGACTGGTACTCTCAGCCTCAGGCACCCTTGTGCCCACCAATCAGCCTGGGAAAGTGGTCAGCACAAGCAGGCTTGCGGCACCAGCCCAGAGACCCAAAGCCCGAGTTAGCCGGGTTCTCTTCCGGGTTCTGGCTGGGCAGCCGAGAGTGGACCTGACCGATTCCCACGCTGTGGGAGCCTCCCCTCACCTGGGAAACACGATCACTGTTGTTTTAGGGCCCAGAGTTCAGTCTCCTGGTTGCTGCACGGAGTGTGTTGTCCTGCTTCTCAGACACGGTGTTCTCCCGGTGCCGCCATCTTGGCCCCCCGGAAAATTATCTTAAATCTATAATTATGCTGTTATTTGAGGCACATAAAGATGAAATGAACAAAAAAAATAGAGACCATCATGGAAAGACAGGAATACACATTCAAAAACATGGAGGAAATGGTGCAATACATGAAAAAAAAAATAGAATCAATGAAGAAAACACAAACAGTGAAAATTCTGGAGGTGGAGAACTTAGAGAAGAGATCAGGAACCACAAAGGTAAGCATCACCAACAGAATACAAGAGATGAAAGAGAGAATTGCAGATGCTGAAGATACAGTTGCAGAAAATGATTCATCTCTCAAAGAAAAAAATAAAGTCAAAAAAGTTCCAAACACAAAACATCCAAGAAATTAGGGATGCCATGAAAAGAAGAAATCTAAGAACAGACGAAAAGAAGAGTCCAGGCTTCAAGGTCCCGAAAACATTTAAAAAAAATCATAGAAGAAAAATTTCCCAACTTAAAGAAAGAGATGTCCATAAACATACAAGAGCCTACAGAAAACCAAATAGAATAGACCAGAAAAAAAACTTCTCCCATCACATAATAATCAAAACAGTGAATCTACAGAATAAAGAAAAAAATAAAAGCAACAAGGGATAAAGACCAAGTAACATGTAAAGGTAGACTTATCAGAATCACACCAGACTTCTCAGCAGGGACTATGAAAGCCAGAAGGCCATAGGGCAGATATCATGCAGATGCTTAGAGATCACAGATGCCAATGCAGACTGCTATATACACCAAAACTTTCAGTCCATATAGATGGAGAAAACAAAATATTCCATGACATAACTAAATTTAAACAATATATACCCAGCAATCCAACCCTACAGAAGATATTAGAAGGAAAACTTTACCCTAATGACATCAACTATACCCAAGATCATGCAGGATAAAGATACCATCACATCAAAAAAGCAAAAGAAAGCAAACACACAAACTCACAATCACCACCAACTCCACAAAAAAAGAACAATCATTGGTCACTAATATTTATTAACATTAATGGTTTCAACTCTCCAATAAAAAGACTAATAGATTGGTTGCAAAAACAGGATTCAGCCTTCTGCTGCAATCAGGAAACACACCTCTGCAGTAAAGATAGACACTACCTCAGAGCAAACGGCTGAAAAAGTTTTCCAAGCACATGCACACAAGAAGCAAGCTGGAGTAGCCATGCTAATATCTAATAAAATAGACTTTCAACCAAAATTCGTCAAAAGAGATGGAAAGGGACACTTCATTCTCATCAAAGAAAAAATCTACCAGGAAGACATCACAATCCCGAACATCTATGTACCAAACACAAGGGCTCCTACTTTGTTCAAAGAAACATTATTAAAGCTTAAATCACTCATTGATCTCAACACCTTAATAGTGGGAGACTTGAACAATCCACTCTCAGAAAGGTGTCGATCATCTATAGAAGCTAAACAGAGAAATAATGACTTACAGAGGTTTTAAATCAAATGAACCTAATAAATATCTATAGAACTTTTCACCCAAACAAACAAACAAACAAACAAAAAAAAGAGTATACCTTCTTCTTAGCACCACATGGAACCTTCTCCAAATTTAACTATATAGTTGGGCACAAAGCAAGCCTTAACAGATACAAGAAGATTGAAATAATCCCTTGTATCATATCAGATCACATGGTCTAAAATATGGAAACTAAACAACTCTCTACTCAACAACACCTGGTGTTGGTATAATGTTCTTTTGGAATGTATACACCTTACCCTTGTTCATCGAAATGCTGATTTCTTTCCCCCCACTATTTGGTTTTAATCCAGACATTGCATTGAGATACTTATCCTAAGCATCCCCTGTCTCAAGTTTGTGTAAACATGCCACCATTTGTTCTCCAAACTGTCAATTAAAACAACCAGCCACAGTGTAGAGCAATTGAGAGGATAGGGTGGGACATCCTGGTTCCAAGTGGGAGGAGAGGAAGGAAGAAGGAGGAGAGGAATAAGAGGTAGAGGAAGAGAGAAGCTGGGAGAGCAGAGGCTGGAGGAGAGGTCTTGGAACGACATGAAGAAATGAACTGGACCTAAGATATCACTAAAAGCAAGCATAATGGATTAATCTGAATGGTTAGAACTATGTGGGCTTGGAGGTTTAGGATGGAGTAACTATTGCCCAGCATTGTGTTCTAGGTTAACTAAATAAATCCTAGTCTTTGTGTGGTGATTTGGTTATATAGCTGTTTAGGATTAACCGCAGCTTTACTAAAAGTTATATCAATAATAAATACCAAAGACAAAATACAACAACCTGGGTCAGGAAGGGAATAAAGAAAGAAATTAAAGGCTTCCTAGAACTTAATGAAAATGGAAGTACAACTTACCCTAACTTAAGAAAGCAGTACTAAGAGGAAGGTTCATAGCACTAAGTGCCTTCATAAAAAAATTTGAGGCATCTCATACAAGCAAGTTAATGACACTCATAAAATCACTAGGAAAAAAAATAAGGAGACATACCCAAGAGGAGTAGATGGCTGGAAATAAACAAACTCAGGGCTGATATCAATACATTAGAAACAAAGAGAACAGTTCAAAGAATCAATGAAACCAAGAGATAGTTCTTTGAGAAAATCAACAACATAGACAAACCCTTAGCCAAACTAACTAAAAGGCAGAGGGACACTGTCCAAGTCAGCAGAATCAGAAATGAAAAAATGGATATAATGACAGACACTGAGAAAATCCAAAGAATAATTAGGTCCTACTTCAAAAGCCCATATGAAACAAAATTTGAAAATTTAAAGGAAATGGAAAATTTTCTTGATAGATTCCATTTAAGAAAGCTGAAACAACAGAGCAACAGAACAAGATAATTTGAACACAGGGAACTTCCCAGAGACTCATACTCCAACCAAGGACTATTCGTGGAGATAACCTAGAACCCCTGCACAGATGTAGCCCATGGCAGTTCAGTGTCCAAGGGGGTTACATAGTAATGGGAAGAGGGACTGCCTCTGACATAATCTGATTGGCCTGCTCTTTGATCACCTCCCCCTGAGGGGGGAGCAGCCTTACCAGGCCACGGTAGAGGACAATGCAGCCACTTTTGATGAGAACTGATAGACTAAGATCAGAAAGGAGAGGAGAACCTCCCCTATCAGTGGACTTGGGGAGGGGCATGCATGCAGAAAGGGGAGAAAGGGTGGGATCGGGAGGGGAGGAGGGAGGGGCTTATGGGGGGATACAAAATGAATAAAGTGTAATTAATAAAAAATTAAAAAAAAGAAAGCTGATACAAGATCAGGTAAATAAATAGTCCTATATCCTCTAAGGAAATAGAAGCTGTCATGAAAAGTTTCCCATCCAAAAAAAAAAAGTCCAGGGCCAGATGGTTTCAGTGCAGAATTCTACCAGACATTCAAAGAAGAGCTACCAACAATATTCTTCAAACTATTCCACAAAATAGCAACAGAAGAAACATTACCAAACTCATTCTATGAGGCCATAGTCACCTTGAAACCTAAGACACACATAGACCCAACAAAGAAAGAGAATTTCAGACCAATCTCACTTATGAACATTGACACAAAAAACCTCAATAAAATACTTGCAAACAAAATTGAAGAACACATTAAGATATTATCCACCATGACTGAGTTGGCTTCATTCCAGGCATGCAAGGTGGTTCAACATATAAAAATCTATCAATGTCATCAACCACATTAACAAACTGAAAGAAAAACTGGCATGATCATCTCCATAGAAGCCAAACAAGCATTTGACAAAGTCCAACACCCATTTATGTTTAAAGTTTTGGAGAGATCAGGGATACAAGGTACATACCTAAACATAGTAAAGACAATATACAGCAAGCCTATAGCCAACATAAAACTAATGGAGAGAAACTTATATCAATCCCACTGAACTCAGGGACAAGGCATGGCTACCTACTCTCTCCTTATCTCCTTAGCGTAGTTCTTGAAATCCTAGCTAGAGCAATAAGACAACTAAAGAAGATCAAGGGGATACTTTTTTTGGAATGAAAGAAGTTGAAGTATCACTATTTGCAGATGATATTATAGTATATATGACTGACCCCAAAAATTCAACCAGAGAACTACTTCAGCTGATAACTACTTTCAGCAAAGTGGCTGGATAAAAAATTAACTAAAGAAGATCTGAAGCCCTCCTGTATATGAAAGACAAAAGTGCTGAGAAAGAAATTTGGGAAACAACACCATTCACGATAGCCACAAATAACATGAAGTACTGTGGTGTAACACTAACCAAGGAAGTGAAAGACCTGTATGAAAAAAAACTTCAAAGCTCTGGAGAAAGAAATTGTAGAAGTTATGAGAAGCTGGAAAGATATCCCATACTCATGGATTTGTAGGATTAACATTGTAAAATTGGCCATCCTACCAAAAGCAATATACAGATTCAATGCAATTCCCATCAAATTACCAACACAATTCTTTACAGACATTGAAAGAACAATTCCCAAATTCATATGGAAAAACAAAAAACCCAGAATAGCTAAAACAATCATGTACAATGAAAGATCTTCTGGAAGTATCTTCATTCCAGCTCTCAAGCTGTACTGTAGAGCAACAGTGATAAAAACAGCATGACACTGGCATAGAAACAGACTGGTGGATCAATGGCATTGAGCTGAAATCCCAGAAATAAACCCACACACCTACAGTAACTTGATATTGACACAGAAGCCAAAACTAATCTGTTAGAAGAAAAATTGGGGATCTTAAACACAGGAGAAAACTTTCTCAACAGAACACCAACAGCATCGGCTCTAAGATCAACAATCAATAAATGGGACCTCATGAAACTGAAAAGCAAAGGACATTGTCATCAGAACAAAAATAACAGCCTGCAAACTGGGAAAGGATCTTTACCAACCCTGTATCTGACTGAGGACCCAGAATATATAAAGAGCTCAAGAAGTTAAACACCAACAAACCAAATACTCCAAGTGAAAAATGGGGTACAGACTCATGGAGATAACCTAGAAACCATGCTAACATATAGCCAATGGCAGTTTAGTATCCAAGTGGATTCCCTAGTAAGGGGAACAGAGACTGTCTCAGACATGAACTTATTTGGCTGGTTCTTTGATCACCTACCCTGACTGTGGAGCAGCCTTACTAGGACACAGTGGAAAACAATGTAGCCAGTCCTGATGAGACCTGATAGGGTAGGGTCAGATGTAAGGGGAGGAGAACCTCCCCTATCAGTGGACTTGGAAAGGGGCTTGGGAAGAGAAGAGGGTTGGAGAGTGGGCATGGGAAGGAATGAGGAAGGGGGCTACAGCTGGGATACAAAGTAAATAAACTGTAATTAATATAAAAATAAAAATAAAATATGTGGTACAGAGCTAAACAAAGAATTCTCAATAAAGAAATATCAAATGGTAGAGAAATGGTTAAAGATATGCTCAGTGTCTTTAAATGACCCTGAGGTTTTACCTCCTAACCCATCAGAATGGCTAAGATAAAAAACTCAAGGGATGATGCATGCTAGGGAGGTTGTGGAGAAAGGAGAACCCTTCTCCATTATTGGTGGGAACATAACCTTGCATGACCACTTTGGAAATCAATCTGGCTGATCCTCAGAAAATTAGGTATAGTGCTACCTTAAGATCCAGTTACACCACTCCTGGGCACATACCCAAAAGATGCTCCACTGTTCAATAAGTATTTTTACTCAGCCATATTCATAGCAGCTTTATTTGTAATAGCCAGAATCTGGAAACAACCTAGATGTCCCTCAACTGAAGAATGGGTACAGAAAGTATGGTACATTTACATGATGGAATATTGCTCAACAACTAAAAACAGAGAAATCATGAAATCTGCAGGCAAATGATGGGAACTAGAAAAGATCATCCTCAGTGAGGTAACCCAGAAGCAGAAAGACACATATGGTATATATTCACTCATAAGAAGATATTAGCCATATAATAGGATTAACATAATAAAATCTATAGTCCAAAAGAAGCTAAACAAGAAGGAGGACCTTAGGGAAGAGGGTGAAACCTCACTCAGAAGGACAAACAGGTTAGACATTGGAAGTAGGAGAAGACAAGGAACAGGATAGGAGTCTTCCACAGGAGGCTTCAGAAAAACTCTACCCATGAGGGTATAGAAGGAGATACTGAGAATCTTAGCCAAACTTTGGGCAGAGTTCAGGAAGCCTTAAGGAAGAAGAGGGAGGTAGAAGGACTTGGAGGGGATAGGAAGTCCACAAGGAGACCAACAGAGCCCAAAACCTGGGCCCACTGGGCCCTGCAGAGACAGATACTTCAACCAAGGACCATGCATGGAGAAGACCTAGACCCCCTGCACAGAGGAAGCCCATAGCTGTTCAGTTTCCAAGTTCCCTAGTTAGGGGATCAGTGGGTGTATCTGACATGATCTCAGTGGCAGTCTCTTTGTTCAGTTCCCCCTTGAGGGATGCAGCCTTGCCAGGCCAGAGAGGAACATGATGCAGCCGGTCCTGATGAGACTTGATAGGTGAGGGTCAGATAGAAGGCAAAGAAGTCCTCAACTATCAGGGCAGTAGGGAAAGGGCATAGGGTGAGAAGAGGGAGGGTGTTTGGGACTAGGAGGAGAAGAGAAAGGGGCTACTGCGGGGATACAAAGTAAATAAATTGTAATAAACAAATAAATTTAAAAAATAAAAAAAAAATATTTGACATAGAAATCAAGGCTCAAGATGTGGGCAAGCTGCCATTGAGTGATATTTCAAGGTTGGGTAAGGTAAATCAGCACACTTATTTCCTCATACTAAATAACTCATCACCCTTTATTTGTTTAAAGGGTCTTTCAAAGTGAAAACAATGTTCTGCAATGCAATGACATTTCTGAATTGAATTATATTTGCCCCTGCCCTAGGCCAGCACTGACTTAGCATTAGAAACACAAAATATAAAGTGATTTATAATAGGGTCACTCCTCAGTTTTCACTCTGGAGCTGAATTTGATATTGGTTTCTTTTTCTTTATGATACCTATCTACTAGAGGAGAGAGTGAATAGGAATTGTGACAACTTGTTTACATAAATATACAATTTTACCTAATTTACCCTTACATTAACATAAAGTATAACTGCTAAGTCATGGAAGCTGTGACAAAAAGCCTGGCGTCATCTTCCTTCTTTGAACTTAAACTTGGGCAAACCCAAGTGACTGAGAAGTGGAGTGATAGTTAAATCTTCCTGAGCTGCCCCACACAAGTCTGCCCTCGCCCTATCCTTTCCCTGAGTTGTTTCAATCTTCAAATCTGCATTTCTTAGTCATGTGTTTCTGATTACAGTACTTAGCTGACTCTCTTTGTACTGAACTCTCATGCCCTCTAACCTACCTATGTACCACTTTGAGCCCATGGTAGGGCTTTGTAACCCCACTGTAACAAGGTTAGAATGATAGGGCTTGTGTTGTGCAGAAGTCTTCATCAGAGAAAAGGTTAAACACTCCTGCAGGAGTTTCTCAGCAAATAATGCTGCACTATGTTATAAAGAAACCTTTTGCTTGTTACTAGTATCCACAAAATCTTTTTCTGCTGTACTTTGATTTTAAACTTTTTTTAATTAATTACACTTTATTCATTTTGTATGCCCCTATAAGCCCCTCCCTCCTCCCCTCCCGATCCCACCCTCCCTCCCATTTCTGCATGTATGCCACTCCCCAAGTCCACTGATGGGGAGGTTCTTCTCTCCTTTCTGATCTTAGTCTATCAGTTCTCATCAAAAGTGGCTGCATTGTCCTCTACTGTGGCCTGGTAAGGATGCTCCCCCCTCAGGGGGAGGTGATCAAAGAGCAGGCCAATCAGATTATGTCAGAGGCAGTCCCTCTTTCCGTTACTATGTAACCCCCTTGGACACTGAACTGCCATGGGCTACATCTGTGCAGGGGTTCTAGGTTATCTCCAGGAATAGTCCTTGGTTGGAGTATGAGTCTCTGGGAAGTTCCCTGTGTTCAAATTATCTTGTTCTGTTGCTCTGCTTGTGGAGTTCCTGTCCCCTCCAGCTCTTACTATTTCCCACTTCTTACATAAAATTCCATTCACTCTGCTCATCAGTTGTCCATCAGGCTCAGCATCTGCTTTGACAGTCTATACTGCAGAGGCTTTCAGAGGCCCTCTGTTGCAGGTTCCAAGGTTGTTTCCTGTTTTCTTCTGGCTTTCAGAGGCCTTATGTAGCAGGTTCCGAGGTTGTTTCCTATTTTCTTTTTCTTCTGATGTCCATCCTCTTTGCCTTTCAGGATGGGGATTGAACATTTTAGTTAGGGTCCTCTCTTTTGCTTAGTTTCTTTAGATGTACAGATTTTAGTGGGTTTATTCTATGTTGTATGTTTATATGAGTGAGTATATACCATGCGTGTCTTTTTGCTTCTGGGACAACTCACTCAGGATGATCCTTTCCAGGTCCCACCATTTACCTGCAAATTTCATGATTTCCTTATTTTTCATTGCTGAGTAATACTCCATTGTATAGATGTACCACAATTTCTGCATCCATTCTTCAGTTGAGGGGCATCTGGGCTGTTTCCAGCTTCTGGCTATTACAAATAAAGCTGCTACAAACATGGTTGAGCAAATGTCCTTTTTGTGTACTTGAGCCTCTTTTGGGTATATGCCTAGAAGTGGTATGGCTGGATCTTGAGGAAGTGCTATTCCTAGTTGTCTGAGAAAGCGCCAGATTGATTTCCAGAGTGGTTGTACCAGTTTACATTCCCACCAGCAGTGGAGAAGGGTTCCCCTTTCTCCACAACCTCTCCAGCATGTGTTGTCCCTTGAGTTTTTGATCTTGGCCATTCTGATGGGTGTAAGGTGAAATCTCAGGGTTGTTTTGATTTGCATTTCCCTAATGGCTAATGAGGTTGAGCATTTCTTTAAGTGCTTCTCTGCCATTCGATATTCCTCTACAGAGAATTCTCTCTTTAGCTCTGTTCCCCATTTTTTAAGTGGATTACTTGGTTTGTTGCTTTTCAGCTTCTTTAGTTCTTTATATATACTGGATGTGAGTCCTCTGTCAGATAAAGGGTTGGTGATGATTCTTTCCCAATCTGTAGGCAGTCGCTTTGTTTTGATGATGGTGTCCTTTGCTTTACAGAAGCTTTTCAATTTCATGAGGTCCCATTTATTGATTGTTGCTCTTAGAGCCTGTGCTGTTGGTGTTCTGTTCAGGAAGTTTTCTCCTGTACCAATGAGTTCTAGGGTATTCCCTACTTTTTTTTCTAGCCTATTTAATGTGTCTGGTTTTATGTTGAGTTCTTTGATCCACTTGGACTTCAGTTTTGTGCAGGGTGATAAGTATGAATCTATTTTCATTTTTCTACATGTAGACATCCAGTTGGACCAGCACCATTTGTTGAAGATGCTGTCTTTTTTCCATTGTATGGTTTTGGCATCTTTGTCAAAAATCAGGTGTCCGTAAGTGTGTGGGTTTATTTCTGGGTCTTCTGTTCGGTTCCATTGATCCACCATTCTGTTTCTATGCCAGTACCATGCAGTTTTTATAACTGTTGCTCTATAGTACAGCTTGAGATCAGGGATGGAGATACCTCCAGAAGATCCTTTATTGTAGAGGATTGTTTTAGCAATTCTCGGTTTCTTCTTATTCCATATGAAGTTGAGAATTTTTCTTTCCAGGTCTGTAAAGAATTGTGTTGGTAATTTGATGGGAATTGCATTAAATATGTAGATTGCTTTTGGTAAGATGGCCATTTTTACTATGGTAATCCTGCGAAGCCATGAGCATGGGAGATCTTTCCATCTTCTCATATCTTCCTTTAATTCTTTCTTCAGAGACTTGAAATTTTTTTCATACAAGGATTTGACTTGCTTGATTAGGGTTACACCAAGGTACTTTATGTCATTTGTGCCTATTGTGAATGGTGTTATTTCTCTAATTTCTTTCTCAGCCCTTTTGTCTTTTGTATACAGGAGTGCTACTGATTTTTTTGAGTTAATTTTTTATCCAGCCACATTGCTGAAAGTGTTTATCAGTTGTAGGAGTTCCCTGGTAGAGTTTTTGGGGTCACTCATGTATACTATCATATCATCTGCAAATAGTGATAATTTGACTTCTTCCTTTACCATCTGTATCCCCTTGATCTCCTTCAACTGTCTTATTGCTCTAGCAAGGACTTCCAGCACTATGTTGAAGAGATATGGAGAGAGTGGGCAGCCTTGTCTTGTCCCTGATTTCAGTGGGATTGCTTTAAGTTTTTCTCCATTTAGTTTGATGTTGGCTATAGGCTTGCTGTATATCGCCTTTACTATGTTTAGATATGTGCCTTGTATCCCTGATCTCTCCAGTACTTTAAACATGAATGGATGTTGGATTTTGTCAAATGCTTTTTCAGCATCTAGGGAGATTATCATGTGGTTTTTTTTCTTTCAGTTTGTTAATATGGTGAATCACATTGATGGATTTCTGTATATTGAACCACCCCTGCATACCTGGGATGAAGCCTACTTGGTCATAGTGGATGATATCTTTGATGTGTTCTTGGATTCGGTTTGCAAGTATTTTGTTAAGTATTTATGCATCAATGTTCATAAGGGAGATTGGCCTGAAATTCTCTTTCTTTGTTGAGTCTTTGTGAGGTTTAGGTACCAAGGTGACTGTGGCTTCATAGAATGAGTTTGGTAATGTTCCTTCTGTTTCTATTTTGTAGAATAGTTTGAAGAGAATTAGCTCTTCTTTGAAGGTCTGATAGAATTCTGCGCTGAAGCCATCTGGTCCTGGGCTTTTTTTGGATGGGAGACTTTTGATAACTGCTTCTATTTCTTTGGGGGATATAGGACTATTTAATTGATTTACCTGGTCCTGATTCAGCTTTGGTAAGTCAAATCGA
Organism: Psammomys obesus; assembly: GCF_907164565.1. Lineage (NCBI taxonomy): Eukaryota > Metazoa > Chordata > Mammalia > Rodentia > Muridae > Psammomys > Psammomys obesus. Next base: position 26,822,700 of record NW_026596069.1, read on the forward strand.
TCAAGAAAATTGTCCATTTCATTTAGATTTTCAAATTTTGTGGCATATAGACTTTTGAAGTAAGTCCTAATGATTGTTTGGATTTCCTCAGTGTCTGTCGTTATGTCCCCCTTTTCATTTCTGATTTTGTTGATTTGGGTGGTGTCTCTCTGCCTTTTAGTTATCTTGGCTAAGGGTGTGTCGATCTTGTTTTATTTTCTCAAAGAACCAGCTCTTGGTTTCATTGATTCTTTGAATTGTTTTATTTGTTTCTAATTGATTGATTTCAGCCCTGAGTTTGATTATTTCCAGCCGTCTACTCCTTTTTGGTGTGTCTGCTTCTTCTTTTTCTAGGGTTTTTAAGTGGGCCATTAAGTTGTTTGAATGAGCTGTCTCGAATTTCTTCTTGAAGGCACTTAGTGCTATGAACTTTCCTCTTAGCACTGCTTTCATTGTGTCCCACAAGTTTGGGTATGTTGTGTCTTCATTTTCATTGAGTTCTAGGAAGACTTTAATTTCTTTCTTTATTTCTTCCCTGACCCAGCTGTCATTTAGTAACAAGTTGTTCAGTTTCCATGTGTGTGTAGGCTTTTTGCTATTTCTGTTGTTGTTGAAGTCCAGCTTTATTCCATGGTGATCAGACAGGATACAAGGGATTATTTCAGTCTTCTTGTATCTGTTGAGGCTTGCTTTGTGACCAACTATATGGTCTATTTTGGAGAAGGTTCCATGAGGTGCTGAGAAGAAGGTAAATTCTTTTGTGTTTGGGTGTAAAGTTCTGTAAATGTCTGTGAGGTCCATTTGATTCATGACCTCTGTGAGAGATATTGTTTCTTTGTTTAATTTCTGTTTTGTTGACCTGTCCTTTGTTGAGCGTGGGGTGTTGAAGTCTCCCACTATTAATGTGTGGGGATCTATATGTGGTTTAAATTTTATCAATGTTTCTTTTACAAATGTGGGTGCTCTTGTATTTGGGGCATAGATGTTCAGAATTGTGATGTCTTCCTGGTGGAATTTTCCCTTGATGAGTATGAAGTGTCCTTCCCCATCTCTTTTTATTAATTTTGGTTGAAAGTCTATTTTATCAGATATTAGAATGGCTACTCCTGCTTGTTTCTTGGGTCCATTTGCTTGGAAAGTCGTCTTCCAACCTTTTACCCTCAGGTAATGTCTATCTTTGTGCCTTAGGTGTATTTCTTGTATGCAACAGATTGCTGGGTTTTGTTTATGTATCTACTCTGTTAATCTGTGTCTTTTTACTGGAGAGTTGAGTCCATTGATGTTGAGAGAGATTAATGACCAGTGGCTGTTAGATCCTTTGATTTTGATGTTGGCTGTGTTCATAAGGTTGTGTGCTTGGTTGCTTTTTGTTTTAGTGTAGTAAGGTTAATTATTTCCTGTGTTTTCTTGACAGAAGCTAATTTTCTTGGGTTGTATTTTCCCTTCCAGTGTCTTCTGTAATGCTGGATTTGTGTGTAGGTATTGTCGAAATTTGTTTTTGTTATTGAATATCTTGTTTTCTCTGTCTATGAGTACTGAGAGTTTTGCAGGGTATAGTAGCCTGGGCTGACATCTGTGTTCTCTTAGGGTCTGCATGATATCTGTCCAGGCCCTTCTGGCTTTCATAGTTTCTGTTGAAAAGTCAGGTGTGATTCTAATGGGTTTGCCATTATATGTTACTTGGCCTTTTTCCCTTGCAGCTTTTACAGCTTTTAGTATTTTTTCTTTGTTCTGTATACTTACTGTTTTGATGATTATGTGGCCGGAGGATTTTCTTTTCTGGTCAAATTTGTTGGGTGTTCTGTAGGCCTCATGTATCCTTATTGGCTTCTCCTTTAACTTGGGGAAATTTTCTTCAATGATTTTGTTGAAAATATTTTCTGGGCCTTGGAGAAGGGAGTCTTCTTTTTCCTCTATTCCTATTATTCTTAGATTTTGTCTTTTCATATTGTCTTGGATTTCTTGGACGGTCTGTGTCAGGAATTTTTTGAATTTAACATTTTCTTTGACAGATACATTGATTTCTTCCATTGTATCTTCCACACTTGAGATTCTTTCTTCCATTTTTCGTAGTCTGTTGGTTATGCTTACCTCGGTAGTTCCTGTTTTCCCTAAATTCTTCCTCTCCATTATTTCCTCCATTTGTGTTTTCTTTAATTTTTCTAGTTCTATCTTCAGGTCTTGTGTTTTTTTGTTTACTTCCTTCACCTGTCTGCTTGTATTTTCCTCTTTTTCTTTTAGTTCCTTCAACTCTGTCTCTTTTATTTCTTTCAGGGATTTAATTATTTCTTCTCTGAAGGCCACAAGCTGTTTGGCTGCATCTTCCCGTATTTCTTCACAGATGGCCATAATCTGCTTGTATTTAACTTCCTCCAGTTCTTTACGGATAGCCATGATCTGTTTGGTTTTATCTTCCTCTAATTCTTTTCGTATTTTATTTGTTTCCTCTATTATCCTCTTCATCTGCATAGATGTAAGGTCATCTTCTTGATTTTCTATTATCCTGCGTTGTCCAGGGCTGTTGGTCCCTGGATGGCTGGGTTCTGGAGATGCCATACTGCTCTGTCTTTTGTTGGTTGAGCTTTTACGCTGGCCTCTACCCATTGGGCTGATTTAGGTGTTGGCTGTTAGTTTCTGTGCTTCCTGGAGTCCTGAGATAGGGAGAATCCCCTTGGCTGGAAGATGATTTTTCCTGAAGGAGTCCTTCTCTGCTTTTTGTTATGGTTACTGTATGGCCAGTGTTTCTCAGGAATTGCCACTGCTCACCTCAGGTTTATAGCCCTGAGTAGTAGGTTTGGTCTATGTTAGGCAGGGGGGGGGGATCTCCTCTTACCCATAGAATTTCTCAAGACAGCTGCCCCATTGTTGGGTTTCTTGTTATAAATTTAGTGTGCTGCTGCTCACTAAATTTCCAGGTATAGTCCTCTTGAAGAACCTGCTGATTCCCTAGCTGTGGGGTTTTCTCCCAACTGGGAAACTCAGTCTGTTATCCTGGGGCACACAGTTCTGTCCGGGAAAGTGGGAGGTACACTCAGCAAGTGTCTGGGTTGGAGGCTGAGTGCTCTGCTCTGGGCCTGGAGGATGTGCACCTAGGTTGAGTTGGCACCTGGGGGCGCTGCTCTGGTCTGGAGGCTGGGTGCCTCACTCTGGACCAGAAGCTGTGTGTCCCTGTCTGTGATGGAGGCTGCAGGCACTGCTCTGGTCCAGAAGCTGTGGGTGCAGCCCTCTTTAAGGACCAGCGATTCCCACAGTTTTGACAGTCTAGCTAGGGATAACTGGTTGATCCTTGGCACAGTATCTGAGGGCTGCTGTAATGGCTCTCTGGTTTTTGTAGGTCTGAGGATGCAGCTGTGTGTCCCAGTGCCCTAGGGGAACTCAATAATGGCGGTTGAGCACAGCGCTCCTGCCTGCATTAGAGCCCAGAGTCTGCGTGAATCCAGGGAGTCTTTTGGTACTGGGTGTCCTAAGCGTTAGAGCTGATGATCCCCTCCGCTGGGGGTTTCCTCCTGCCAGAGACACCCAGTCTTTGCTTTGGGGACCGCTGTTCTGTCTGGGGTGGCGAGTAGAACCCACAGGCACAGATGTCCGCTTGTGGCTCCGCCTTTCTGGCCATTCAGAACCTTGGCTGCTGCCTAAAGTGGGTAATTTTCCCTAGACCGTTTCGGGGTGGGGGTGTCGGCTGAGTGCTCTGAGATCAGACCAGCCGTTTCCTTCCCTGTGGGTTTGCACCTGCCAGTGAAATGCAGTCTCTGGTGCCTGGTGCCCTGGTGCCCACAGTTCTATCTGAGGTGGCGAATCAGGCACGCAGGCAGGGCTCTGTGCAGGCGTCTGGGTCCCGACTCTGGCTTTGGGTTGGCTTTTGGGGCACCGCAGAACCGGAGTCTTTTCCAGGGGATGTCTGGGTGACCTAAGGTCGGTCCCAATTGTTTCCTGCTCGGTGGGGTTATCTCTCAACTGGAAAATCCAGTCTGTGGTGTTGTGGGCCCACAGTTCAGTCTGGGACCGTGACCAGATCATGCTGGCGTGTAGCTCTGGGCTGGCGACCAAGCGCCTGGCAGAACCAGGATCTCTTCTGCGGTTTAGCCGGGTGAGTTAAAGCTGATTGAATCCCCCACCGTGAGGTATCCCCTCACCTGTGAAACACAATCACTTGTGTTTCATGGCCGCGAGTTCTGATTGCTGGTCACTGTGCCAATCCTGCTGTGCTGCTCCTCAGAATGAGAGTCCTCCCGGCGCCGCCATCTTGCCCCCCGGATCTGGGCGATTTTAATTTTTAACAGCTGCTTCTTATTGTCAATCTTGAGTCAATGTTCCAGATTGCTACACTCAATCTAGGAGTCTGGACTTGTTGCTATTCCTACATTGAGAAATTATTCACAAAAGGATATATTTCCATATAGTTGGAAGGCTAAAAGGAGCATGTGGGCTATAGTTAAATTCCACCACAAAAATCCCAGAGGACAAGTACTTCTCTAGACTACAGTGTTAAAAAACTTGAGTTCTCATTTTTGTTTTAAACTACTGAACCAATGCACAAATTACATTTTCAGTACATAACATGTCTTAATGATTTCAAGTTGCAAATTTCAAGTTTTTATTTTTAAAATAAAAAAATTATTTAAGTATTTTTATTAATTACAGTTTATTCACTTTGTATCCCAGCTATAGACCCCTCCCTCATTGCCTCCCAATATTACCTTCCCTCCCTCATTTCCTCCAATGCCCCTTCCCAAGTCCACTGATAGGGGAGGTCCTCCTCCTCTTCCCTCTCACCGTAGCCTATCAGGTCTTATCAGGACTGGCTGCATTTTTTCCCTCTGTCACCTGGTAAGGCTGCTCCCCCATTAAGGGGAGATGATCAAAGAGCCAGTCCATGAGTTCAAGCCAGTGACAATCCCTGTTCTCATTACTAGGGAATTTACCTGGACACTGAGCTGCCATGGGCTACATCTGTGCAGGGGTTCTAGGTTATCTCCATGCATGGTCCTTGGTCTCAGAAAAGATACCTGGACCCAGATTTTTTTGGTTCTGTTGTTCTCCTTGTGGTTCCTCCAGGTCTTTCTATATCCCCCTTCTTTCATAAGATTCTCTGCACTCTGCCCAAAGTTTGGTTATGAGTCTCAGCATCTGCTTTAATACCCTGCTGGGTAGATTCTTTCAGAGGCCCTCTGTGGTAGGCTCCTGTCCTGTTCGCTTTTTTCTCCCTCTTCCAATGTCCATCCGATTTGCCTTTCTGAATGTTGATTGATTATCTTACCCAGGGTCCTCCTTCTTGCCTAGCTTCTTTAGGTGTACAGATTTTAGTATGATTATCCTATATTATATGTCTAATATCCACTTATAAGTGAGTATATAACCTATGTGTCTTTCTGCTTCTGGGATACCTCACTCAGGATGATCTTTTCTAGATCCCACCATTTGCCTGCAAATGTCATGATTTCCTTGTTTTTAATTGCTGAGTAGGATTCCATTGTGTAAATGTACCACAATTTCTGTATTCATTCCCCACTGAGGGACAGCTAGGTTGTTTCCAGATTCTGGCTATAACAAATAAAGCTGTTACCAACATGGTTGAGCAAATGTCCTTGTTGTTTACTTGAGCATATTTTGGATATATGCCTAGGAGTGCTATAGTTGGATTTTGAGAAAGCAGTTTTCCTAATTATCTGAGAAAGTACCAGATTGATTTCCAAAGTGGTTGTACAAGTTTACATTCCCACCAGCAGTGGAGGAGTGGTACTGTGTCTCCACATCCTCTCCAGCATACATTGTCACTTGAGCTTTTTATCTTAGCCATTCTGATGGGTGTCAGGTGAAATCTCAGGGTTGTTTTGATTTGCATTTCCCTGATAACTAGGGACTTTGAACATTAAAGAAAGGTTAAGTGTTTCTCTGCCATTTGATATTCCTCTATTGAGAATTCTCTGTTTAGCTCTGAACCCCATTTTAAAATTGGATTACTTGATTTGCTGCTTTTTAGCTTCTTGAGTTCTTTATATATTCTGAGTATTAGCCCTTTGTCAGATATAGGGTTGGTAAAGATCCTTTCCCAGTCTGTAGGCTGTCATTTTGTTCTGTCCATAGCTTTACGGAAGATTTTCAGTTTCTTGAGATCTCATATATTGATTGTTGATCTTAGAGCATGTGATGTTGGTGTTCTGTTCAGGAAGTTGTCTCCCGTGCCAATGAGTTCAAGGTTCTTCCTCACTTTTTCTTCTAACCGATTTAATGTGTCTGCTTTTATGTTGAGGTCTTTGATTCACTTGGACTTCAGTTTTGTTCAGGGTGATAAATATGGCTCTATTTGCATTTTTCTACATGTAGACATCCAGTTAGACCAGCACCATTTGTTTAAGATGCTATATTTTTCCCATTGTATTGGTTTTGGCTTTTTTTTTTTTTTTTTTTGTCAGAAATCAAGTTACCATCAGTATGTAGGTTTATTTCTGGCTCTTCTATTTGATTCCATTGATCTACCATTCTGTTTCTATGTGAGTACCATGCAGTTTTTATTACTATTTCCCTGTAGTATAGCTTGAGATCAGGGATCTAGATACCTCCAGATTATTTGTTGTTGTACAGGACTGTTTTAGCTATTCTTTTTTTTTTCCATATGAAATTGAGAATTGTTCTTTCAAGGTCTATAAAGAATTGTGTTAGTATTTTGATGGGAATTGAATTGAATCTGTAGATTGCTTTTGGCAGGATGGCCATTTTCACTATGTTAATCCTACTGATCCATGAGCATGGGAGATCTTTCAATCTTCTGATATCTTCTTCTGTTTCTTTCTTCAGAGACTTGAAGTTCTTTTCAAACAGGCCTTTTACTTGCTTGGTAAAGCACCTCTTTTTAGAGGGCAGAAAGGATATTATACAATGAATGTTTAGTTACTAATTACTTAGATTTCTTAAATATTTATAAATTACTGACTATCTGAGCTTATTTTACCAGAAGGGGCAATCCCACTTAGCATACAAAATATGCTAGAGTACCTTCTAAAAAAGATGTATGAAAACATGGGTAGAAAGTTGTGACTTTCACATCACCTCAGAAATCTGTGAAATTCAACACTGCCCCCTTTTTATTAGTTTTCGGAGACTTGGAAACAAACATTTTCAAAATGTTCAAATAGTCAAGATATGCATTTCATGCACTAATGTTACTCAAGTGTCACCAAAGTTTTTGTTCCTAACATATTTGTTCCCTAAAAGAACAATCTTATATGCCTTGAGATCATTTAAAAATTTTATTTATTTTGTATTAATTACAGGTTATTCACTCTGTATCCCAGCTGTAGCCCCCTTCCTTGTCCCCTCTCAATTTCATTCTCTCTCCCTCTTCTCCTATTCCCCTCCCCCAGTCCACTGATAGGGGAGGTCCTCCTCCCCTTCCATCTGACCCTACCCTATTAGGTCTCATCAAGACTGGCTGTATTGTCTTCCTCTGTGGCCTGGTAAGGCTGCTCCCCCCTTAGGGGGAGGTGATCAAAAAGCCAGCCATTGAGTTCATGTCAGAGACAGTCCCTGTTCCCATTACTAGGGAACCCTCTTGGACACTGAGCTGCTATGGATTACATCAGAGCAGGGGTTCTAGGTCATCTCCATGTATGGTCCTTGATTGGAGTATCAGTCTCAGAAAAGATCCTTGGCCCAGATTTTTTGGTTGCTGCCCCCTCCATTTCCTTCTATATCCCCCTTCTCTCATAAGATTCCCTGCACTCTGTCCAAAGTTTGGTTATGAGTCTCAGTATCTGCTATAATACCCTGCTGGGTAGCGTCTTTCAGAGTCCCTCTGTGTTAGTGCCTGTCCTGTTTTCTGTTTTCTCCCTCTTCTGATATCCATCCCATTTGCCTTTCTGAATGAAGATTGAGCATTTTACCCAGGGTCCTCCTTCTTGATTAGCTTCTTTAGGTGGACAGATTTTAGTATGATTATCCTATGTTATATGTCTAATATCCACTTGTAAGTGAGTATATACCATGCATGTTTTTCTGGGATACCTCACTCAGGATGATCTTCTCTAGTTCCCACCATTTACCCAACAAGGAAATAAAGAAAATTTTTTGAGATCATTTTAAATATGTTTGTGTGCTGTATAGGAGCAAAATAGATAAAACCTTCAAAATTTTATTTTAGGATTTTCTTTTTTTAATTTTTATTTTTTTAAATATTAATCACAGGTTATTTAATTTGTATCCCAGGTGTAACCCCTTCCCTCATTCCCTCCCAATCCGACCCTCTCTCCTTCATCTCCAACCTGTCCCTTTCTAAGTCCACTGCAAGGGGAGGTCCTCCTCCCCTTCCATCTGAGCCTAGCTTATCAGGTACCTTCAGGTCTGGCTGCAAAGTCTTCCTCTGTGGCCTAGCAAGGCTGTTCCTCCCTCAGGGAGGTAAAGGAGCCAGTCATTGAGTTCATTTCAGAAATAGTCCCTGTTCCCCTTACTAGGGAAACCCACTTAGATACTGAGCTACCATGGGCTACATCCGAGCAGGGTTTCTAAGTTATATCCATGCATGGTCCTTGCTTAGAGAGACAGTCTCATAAAAGACCCCCGTGCCCTAATATATTTTGCCCTTGTGGAGATCCTGTCCTCTCCCAGTCATAATAACTCTCCCTTTTATCATATGATTCCCTGTGTTCTACCAAAGGTATGAGTCTCAGCATCTGCTTTGAGAAGCTGCTAGGTAGTGTCTTTTAGAGGACCTCTGTGGTAGGCTCCTGTCCTGTTTCTTGTCTTCTCCTACTTCCCATGTCCACCCCATTTGTCTTTCTAAGTGAGAATTGATCATCTCACTCCAGGTCCTCTTTCTTGTTTATTTTCTTTAGGTGGACATATTTTAGTATGTTTAGCCTATCTTACAGGTCTATATAAGTGAGTATATACCGTGTGTGTCTTTCTGCTCCTGGGATACCTCACTCAGGATGATCTTTTCTAGATCCCACCATTTGCCTGAAAATTTCATGATTTCCTTGTTTTTAATTGCTGAGTAACATTCCATTGTGTAAAAGTACCACAATTTCTGTATCCATTCCTCCACTGAGGGGCATCTGGCTTGTTTCCAGGTTCTGGCTATTATGAATAAAGCTGCTACAAACATGGTTGATCAAGTGTCCTTGTGTACTTGAGCATCTTGTGGATATATGCCTATGAGTGGTATAGCTGGATCCCGAGGAAGTGCTATTCCTAATTGTCTGAGAAAATGCCATATTGATTTCCAAAGTGGTTGTACACGTTTACATTCCCACCAGTAATGGAGGAGGGTTCCCCTTTCTCCACATCCTCTCCAGCATGTGTTATCACTTGAGTTTTTAACCTTTGCCATTCTGATGAGTATAAAGTGAAATCTCAGGGTCATTTTGATTTCCATCTCTCTGATGGCTAAGGATGTTGAGCATCCATTTGAGTGTTTCTCTGCCATTCAATATTCCTCTATAGGGAATTCTCTGTTTAGCTCCGTACCCCATTTTTTAACTGGATTGCATAGCTTTTTGCTTTTTAATTTCTTTAGTTCTTTATATATTCTGGACATTAGCCTTCTGTCAGATATAGGGTTGGTAAAGATCCTTTCCCAGTCTGTAGGCTTTTTTTCTGATGACAATGTCTTTTGCTTTACAGAAGCTTTTCAGTTTCATGAGGTCCAATTCATCAATTGTTGCTCTAAGAGCCTGTGCTGTTGGTGTTCTGTTCAGGAAGTTTCCTCCTGTGCCAATGAGTTCCAAGTTCTTCCCCACTTTTTCTTCTAACAGATTTAGAGTATCTGGTTTTATGTTTTGGTTTTTGATCCACTTGGACTTTAGTTTTGTGCAGAGTGATAAATATAGATCTATTTTCATTTTTCTGCTTGTAGACATCCAGTTGGACCAGCACCATTTGTTGAAGATGCTGTCTTTTTTCCATTGAATGGATTTGGCTTCTTTGTCAAATATTGAGTATTCATAGGTGTGTGGGTTTATTTCTGGGTCTTCTATGCGATTCCATTGATCCTCCTTTCTGTTTCTATGCCAATACCATGCAGTTTTTATTACTGTTGCCCTGTAGTACAGCTTGAGATCGGGAATGGAGATACCTCCAGATGATCTGTTGTTGTACAGGATCGTTTTGGAGATTCTGGGTTTTTTGTTTCTCCATATGAAGCTGAGATTCTTTTTTTCAAGGCCTGTAAAGAATTGAGTTGGTATTTTGATGGGAATTGCATTGAATCTGTAGATTGCTTTTGGCAGGATGTCCATTTTCACAATGTTAATCCTACCAGTCCATGAGCACGGGAGATCTTTCCATCTTCTGAGATCTTCTTCAATTTCTTTCTTCAGAGACTTGAAGTTTTTCTCAAACAGGTCTTTCACTTGCTTGGTTAGAGTCACACCAAGGTACTTGATGTTATTAGTGGCTAGTGTGAAGGGTGTTTTTTTTTATTTTATTTTTTTAATTTTTATTAATTACACTTTATTCATTTTGTATCCCCCCATAAGCCCCTCCCTCCTCTCCTCTTGATCCCACCCTCCCTCCCCTTTCTGCATGCATGCCACTCCCC
>NW_026596069.1:26833312-26834379 GCF_907164565.1 Psammomys obesus
ATCAGATTATGTCAGAGGCAGTCCCTCTTCCCATTACTATGGAACCCACTTGGACACTGAACTGCCATGGGCTACATCTGTGCAGGGGTTCTAGGTTACTTCCAGGAATAGTCCTTGGTTGGAGTATGAGTCTCTGGGAAGTTCCCTGTGTTCAAATTATCTTGTTCTGTTGCTCTGCTTGTGGAGTTCCTTTCCCCTTCAGCTCTTACTATTTCCCACTTCTTACATAAAATTCCATTCACTCTGCCCATCAGTTGTCCATCAGGCTCAGCATCTGCTTTGACAGTCTATACTGCAGAGGCTGTGAAGGGTGTTTTTTCCCTAATTTCTTTCTCGGCCTTTTTGTCTTGGGTATACAGGAGGACTTCTGATTTTTTTTGAATTAATTTTGTATCCAGCCACTTTGCTGAAGGTGTTTATTAGCTGAAGGAGTTCTCTGGTTAAATTTTTGGGCGTCTTTCTGCTTCTGGGATACCTCACTCTGGATGATATTCTCTAGTTCCCACCATTGACCCAACAAGGAAATAAAGAAATTTGTTTTGATATCATTTTAAATATGTTTGTGTGCTGTATGGGAGCAAAACAGATAAAACCTTTAAAAGTTTTATTTTAGGATTTTCAAAAATAAATATTCTATAGTGTACATTTCAATAATTTCAATCATATTCCCTTTAAGGATAGTAAATTGTAGAAAGCTATTACTATAAAATCTTTTTAGCTATTCTCAGTATTTCTACATTTTGTTGACAGATGATTTAGATCCCAAAGTACTAGGATGATAGTGAAATTGGATTCTATTCCATGGTAAAGACCCAATGGAATTTTTTTTCATCTCTTTTTTTTTTATTAATTACACTTCATTCACTTTGTATCCCCCCATAAGCCCCTCCATCCTCCCCTGCCTATCCCACCCTCTCACCCCCTTCTTCACGCATGCTCCTCCCCAAGTCCACTGATAAAGGAGGTCCCCTCTCCTTCCTTCTGATCTTAGTCTATCAGATCTCATCAGAAGTGGCTGCATTGTCATCTTCTGTGGCCTGGCAAGGCTGCTCCCCCCCCCCCCCCCC
>NW_026596069.1:26834479-26877858 GCF_907164565.1 Psammomys obesus
AGGTGATCAAAGAGCAGGCCAATCAGATTATGTCAGAGGCAGTCCCTTTTCCCATTACTATGTAACCCACTTGGACACTAAACTGCCATGGGCTACATCTGTGCAGGGGTTCTAGGTTATCTCCATGCGTGGTACTTGGTTGGAGCATGAGTCTCTGGGAAGACCCCTGTGTTCAAATTTCTGGTTCTGTTGCTCTCCTTGTGGCGTTCCTGTCCACTCCATATCTTACTATTTCCCACTTCTTACATAAGATTCCATGCACATTGCCCAACAGTTGGCCAAAAGTCTCAGCATCTGCTTTGATAGTCTGCAGGGCAGAGCCTTTCAGAGGCCCTCTGTGGAAGGTTCTGAGGTTGTTTCCTGTTTTCTTCTTCTTCTGATGTCCTTCCTCTTTGACTTTCGGAATTGGGATTGAACATTTTAGTCAGGGTCCTCTCTCTTGATTAGTTTCTTTAGATGTACAGATTTTAGTAGGTATATCCTATATTACATGTCTATAGGAGTGAGTATATACCATGTGTGTGTTTCTGCTTCTGGGACAGCTCACTCAGGATGATCCTTTCCAGGTCCCACCATTTACCTGCAAAATTCATGATTTCCTTATTTTTTATTGCTGAGTAATATTCCATTGTGTAGATGTACCACAATTTCTGCATCCATTCTTCAGTTGAGGGGCATCTGGGCTGTTTCCAGCTTCTGGCTATTACAAATAAAGCTGCTACAAACATGGTTGAGCAAATGTCCTTTTTGAGTACTTGAGCCTCTTTTGGGTATATGCCTAGGAGTGGTATGGCTGGATCTTGAGGAAGCATTATTCCTAGTTGTCTGAGGAAGAGCCAGATTGATTTCCAGAGTGGTTGTACAAGTTTACATTCCCACCAGCAGTGGAGGACGGTTCCCCTTTCTCCACAACCTCTCCAGCATGTGTTGTCATTTGAGTTTTTCATCTTATTAGGGTCCTCTCTTTTGCTTAGTATGTTTAGATGTACAGATTTTAGTGGGTTTATTCTATGTTGTATGTTTATATGAGTGAGTTTATACCGTGTGTATATACTCATGTGTTGTCACTTGAGTTTTTGATCTTGGCCATTCTGATGGGTGTAAGGTGAAATCTCAGGGTTGTTTTGATTTGCATTTCCCTATTGGCTAATGAGGTTGAGCATTTCTTTAAGTGCTTCTCTGCCATTTGATATTCCTCTGTCGAGAATTCTCTGTTTAGCTCTGTTCTCCATTTTTTAAGTGGATTACTTGGTTTGCTGCTTTTCAGCTTCTTTAGTTCTTTATATATACTGGATGTGAGTCCTCTGTCAGATAAAGGGTTGGTGATGATTCTTTCCCAATCTGTATGCAGTCGCTTTGTTTTGATGACGGTGTCCTTTGCTTTACAGAGGCTTTTCAATTTCATGAGGTCCCATTTATTGATTGTTGCTCTTAGAGCCTGTGCTGTTGGTGTTCTGTTCAGGAAGTTTTCTCCTGTACCAATGAGTTCTAGGCTGTTCCCCACGTTTTCTTCTAACCAATTTAATATGTCTGGTTTTATTTTGAGGTTTTTATCCACTTGGACTTTAGTTTTGTGCAAGGTGATAAGTATGGATCCATTTTCATTTTTTTTTTTTACATGTAGACATCCAGTTAGACCAGCACCATTTTTTGAAGATGCTATCTTTTTTCCATTGTATGGTTTTGGCATCTTTGTCAAAAATCAGATGTCCATAAGTGTGTGGGTTTATTTCTGGGTCTTCTGTTCGGTACCATTGATCCACCATTCTGTTTCTATGCCAGTATCATGCAGTTTTTATAACTGTTGCTCTATAGTACAGCTTAAGTTCAGGGATGGAGATACCTCCAGAAGATCTTTTATTGTAGAGGATTGTTTTAGCAATTCTGGGTTTCTTGTTATTCCATATGAAGTTGAGAATTTTTCTTTCCATGTCTTTAAAAATTGTGTTGGCAATTTGATGGGAATTGCATTAAATCTGTAGATTGCTTTTGGTAAGATGGCCATTTTTACTATGGTAATCCTGCCAAGCCATGAGCATGGGAGATCTTTTCATCTTCACACATCTTCTTGTAATTCTTTCTTCAGAGACTTGAAATTTTTTTCATACAAGTTTTTGACTTGCTTGGTTAGGGTTACACCAAGGTACTTCATGTCATTTGTGGCTATTGTGAAGGGTGTTTCCCTAATTTCTTTCTCAGCCCTTTTGTCTTTTGTATACAGGAGGGCTACTGATTTTTTTGAATTAATTTTTTATCCAGCCACATTGCTGAAAGTGTTTATCAGCTGTAGGAGTTCCCTGGTAGAGCTTTTGGGTCACTCAGGTACAGTATCATATCATCTGCAAATAGTGATAATTTGACTTCTTCCTTTCCAATTTGTATCCCCTTGATATCCTTCAACTCTCTTATTGCTCAAGCAAGGACTTCCAGAACTACGTTGAAGAGATATGGAGAGAGTGGGCAGCCTTGTCTTTTCCCTGATTTCAGTGGTATTGCTTTAAGTTTTCTCCATTCAGTTTGATGTTGGCTATAGGCTTGCTGTATATTGCCTTTAATATGTTTAGATAAATGCCTTGTATCCCTGATTTCTCCTAGAATTTAAACATGAATGGATGTTGGATTTTGTCAAATGCTTTTTCAGCATCTAGGGAGATTATCATGTGGTTTTTTTCTTTCAGTTTGTTAATATTCTGGATCACATTGATGGATTTCTCTATAATGAACCACCCCTGCATACCTGGGATGAAGCCTACTTGGTCATAGTGGATGATATCTTTGATGTGTTCTTGCATTCGATTTGCAAGTACTTTGTTGAGTATTTTTGCATCAATGTTCATAAGGGAGATTGGTCTGAAATTCTTTCTTCGTTAGGTCTTTGTGACGTTTAGGTACCAAGGTGATTGTGGCTTCATAGAATGAGTTTGGTAGTGTTCTTTCTGTTTCTATTTTGTGGAACAATTTGAAGAGAACTGGAGTTAGCTCTTCTTTGAAGATCTGGTAGAATTCTGCGCTGAAACCATCTGGCCCTGGGCTTTTTTTGATGGGAAACTTTTGATGACTGCTTCTATTTTCTTGGGGGGATATAGGACTATTTAATTGATTTACCTGGTCCTGATTCAGCTTTGGTAAGTTGAATCAATCAAGAAAATTGTCCATTTCATTTAGATTTTCAAATTTTGTGGCATATAGACTTTTGAAGTAAGTCCTAATGATTGTTTGGATTTCCTCAGTGTCTGTCGTTATGTCCCCCTTTTCATTTCTGATTTTGTTGATTTGGGTGGTGTCTCTCTGCCTTTTAGTTATCTTGGCTAAGGGTCTTCTATCTTGTTGATTTTCTCAAAGAACCAGTTCTTGGTTTCATTGATTCTTTGAATTGTTTTATTTGTTTCTAATTGATTGATTTCAGCCCTGAGCTTGATTATTTCCAGCTGTCTACTCCTTTTTGGTGTGTCTGCTTCTTCTTTTTCTAGGGTTTTTAAGTGGGCCATTAAGTTGCTTGAATTAGCTGTGTCGAATTTCTTCTTGAAGGCACTAGTGCTATGAATTTTCTTCTTAGCACTGCTTTCATTGTGTCTCACAAGTTTGTGTATGTTGTGTCTTCATTTTGATTGAGTTTTAGGAAGACTTTAATATCTTTATTTCTTCCCTTACCCAGCTGTCATTTAGTAGCAAGTTGTTCAGTTTCCTGTGTGTGTTTGCTTTTTTGCTGTTTTATTGTTGTTGAGTTTGCTTTATTCTAAGGTGGTCAGACAGGATACAAGGGATTATTTCAATCTTCTTGTATCTGTTGAGGCTTGCTTTGTGACCAACTATATGGTCTATTTTGGAGAAGGTTCCATGAGGTGCTGAGAAGAAGGTAAATTCTTTTGTTTTTGAATGTAAGGTTCTGTAAATGTCTGTTAGGTCCATTTGATTCATAACCTCTGTTAGAGACATTGTTTCTTTATTTAATTTCTGTTTTGTTGACCTGTCCTTTGTTGAGAGTGGGGTGTTGAAGTCTCCCACTATTAATGTGTGGGGATCTATGTGTGGTTTAAATTTTATCAATGTTTCTTTTACAAATGTGGATGCCCTTGTATTTGGGGCATAGATGTTCATGATTATGATGTCGTCTTGGTGGAATTTTCCCTTAATGAGTATGAAATGTCCTTCCCCATGTCTTTTTGTTAATTTTGGTAGAAAGTCTATTTTATCAGATATTAGAATGGCTACTCCTGCTTGCTTCTTGGAAAGCAGTTTTCCAACCTTTTACCCTCAGGTAATGTCTATCTTTGTGCCTTAGGTGTGTTTCTTGTATGCAACAGATTGCTGGGTTTTGTTTATGCATCCATTCTGTTAGTCTGTGTCTTTTTATTGGAGAATTGAGTCCATTGATGTTGAGAGAGATTAATGTCCAGTGGCTGTTAGATACTTTGATTTTGATGTTGGCTGTGGTCATAAGGCTGTTTGCTTGGTTGTTTTTTGTTTTACTGTAGTGAGGTTAATTATTTTCTTGAAAGTAGCTAGTTTTCTTGGGTTTTATTTTCCGTTCTAGTGTCTTCTGTAACACTGGATTTGTGTGAAGGTATTGTTGAAATTTGTTTTTTTCATTGAATATCTTGTTTCCTGTTTCTATGAGCACTGAGATTTTTTCCGGGTATGGTAGCCTGGGCTGACATCCGTGTTCTCTTAGGGTCTGCATGATATCTGTCCAGGCCCTTCTGGCTTTCATAGTCTCTGTTGAAATGTCAGCTGTGATTCTAATGAGTTTGCCATTATGTGTTACTTGGCCTTTTCCCCTTACAGGTTTTAGTATTTTTTCTTTGTTCTGTATACTTACTGTTTTGATTATTATGTGGCCGGAGGATTTTCTTTTCTGGTCAAATTTGTTGGGTGTTCTGTAGGCCTCATGTATCCTTATTGGCTTCTCCTTTAACTTGGGGAAATTTTCTTCAATGATTTTGTTGAAGATATTTTCTGGGCCTTGGAGGAGGGATTCTTCTTTTCCCTCTATTCCTATTATTATTAGATTTTGTCTTTTTATATTGTCTTGAATTTCTTGGATGGTCTGTGTCAGGAATTTTTTGGATTTAACATTTTCTTTGACAGATACATCTATTTCTTCCATTGTATCTTCCACACTTGAGATTCTATCTTCCATCTCTTGTAGTCTATTCGTTATGCTTACCTCTGTAGTTGCTGTTTTCTTCCCTAAGTTCTTTCTCTCCACAATTCCCTCCATTTGTGTTTTCTTTAATTTTTCTAATTCTTTTTTTTTCTTTTTGAATTTTATTTTTTTCTTATCAGTTACATTTTATTAACTCTGTATCCCAGCTATGTCCCGATCCCTCATTCTCTTCCAGTCCCTCCCTCCCTCCCTCCTCTCCACCATGCCCCTTTGCAAGTCCACTGATAGGGGGGACCTCCTCCCCATTCATCTGATTCTGTTTTATCAGGTATCTTCAGGACTGGCTGCAAAGCTCTCCTCTGTGACCTAACAGGACTGCTCCTCCCTTTGGGGGTGGGGAGGCCAAAGAGCCAGTCATTGAGTTCCTGTTAGAAATATTCCTTGTTCCCCTCATTATGGGGAACCAATTGGTTACTGAGCTACCACAGGCTACATCTGAGCAGAGGTTCTAGGTTATATCCATACATGGTCCTTGGTTGAATGTCAGTCTCAGAAAAGACCCTGTGCCCAGATATATTTGGTTCTTGTGGAGCTCCTATTCTTTCCCCATCAGACTAACTCACCGTCTTTCTTATGATTCACTGTACTCTGCCAAAGGTTTGGTCATGAGTCTTTGCTTTGAAAACACTGTTAGTTAGAGTCTTTCAAATGCGCTCAGTAGACTCCTGTCATATGTTCAATGCACATTCCATCTGTCTTTCTAAATGAGGACTGATAATCTTACCCCCTGTCCGCTCTCTTGATTATCTTTTTTAGGTGTACAGATTTCATTATGTTTATCACATCTTATAGGTCTATATAAGTGAGTATATACCGTGTTTGTCTTTCTCCTTCTGGGATATTTCACTCAGGATGATCTTTTGTAGATCCCACCATTTGCCTGCAAATTTCATGATTTCCTCCTTTTTGATTGCTGAGTAGTATTCCACTGTGTAAAAATACCACAATTTCTGTACCCATTCCTCCGTTGATGGACATCTGGGTTGTTTCCAGGTTCTGGCTATTAAAATAAAGCTGCTATAAACATGGTTGAGCAAATATCCCTTTTGTGTACTTGAGCAAAGTTTGGGTATATACCTAGCAGTGGTATAGCTGGGTCTTGAGGAAGCACTATTCCTAATTGTCTTAGAAAAGGCCAGATAAATTTCCAGAGTGGTTGTACAAGTTTACATTCCCACGAGCAGTGGAGGAGGGTTCCCCTTTCTCCACAACCTCTCCAGCATGTGTTGTCCCTTGAGTTTTTCATCTTGGCCATTCTGATGGGTGTAAGGTGATATCTCAGGTTAGTTTTGATTTGCATTTCCCTGATGGCTAATGAGGATGAGCATTTCTTTAAGTGTTTCTCTGCCATTCGATATTCCTCTGTCGAGAATTCTTTGTTTAGCTCTGCTCCACATTTTTTAATTGGATTACTTGATTTGCTGCTTTTCAGCTTCTTTAGTTCTTTGTATATACTCGATATTAGTCTTCTCTCAGATAAAGGGTTAGTGAAGATTCTTTCCCAATCTGTAGGCAGGCGTTTTGTTTTGATGACAGTGTCCTTTGCTTTACAGAAGCTTTTCAGTTTCATGAGGTCCCATTTATTGATTGTTGCTCTTAGAGCCTGTGCTGTTGGTGTTCTGTTCAGGAAGTTGTCTCCTGTGCCAATGAGTTCTAGGCTGTTCCCCACTTTTTCTTCTAACAGATTTAGAGTATCTGGTTTTATGTTGAGGTCTTTGATCCACTTGGACTTTAGTTTTGTGCAGGGTGATAAATATAGATCTATTTTCATTTTTCTGCATGTGGACATCCAGTTGGACCAGCACCATTTTTTGAAGATGCTGTCTTTTTTCCATTGAATGGTTTTGGCTTCTTTGTCAAAAATTGAGTATTTATAGGTGTGTGGGTTTATTTCTGTGTCTTTTATGCGGTTCCATTGATTCTTCTTTCTGTTTTTATGCCAATACCATGCAATTTTTATTACTATTGCTCTGTAGTACAACTTGAGATCAGAGATAGAGATACCTCCAGATGATCTGTTGTACAGGATTGTTTTGGAGATTCTGGGTTTTTTGTTTCTCCATATGAAGCTGAGAATCTTTTTTTCAAGGTCTGTAAAGAATTGAGTTGGTGTTTTGATGGGAATTGCATTGAATCTGTAGATTGCTTTTGGCAGGATGTCCATTTTCACAATGTTAATCCTACCAATCCATGAGCACGGGAGATCTTTCCATCTTCTGATATCTTGTTCAATTTTTTTCTTCAGAGACTTGAAGAAACAGGTCTCAAACAGGTCTTTCATTTGCTTGGTTAGTGTCACACCAAGGTACTTCATGTTATTAGTGGCTATTGTGAAGGGTGTTGTTACCCTAATTTCTTTCTCGGCACTTTTGTCTTTGGTATACAGGAGGGCCTCTGATTTTTTTGAGTTGATTTTGTATCCTGCCACTTTGCTGAAGGTGTTTATCAGCTGGAGGAGTTCTCTGGTTGAATTTTTGGGGTCGCTCATATCATCTCATATCATCTCATATCATCTCATATCATCTCATATCATATCATATCATATCATATCATATCATATCATATCATATCATATCATCTGCGAATAGTGTCACTTTGACCTCTTCCTTTCCGATTTGTATCCTCTTGATCTCCTTTAGTTGTCTTTTTGCTCTGGCTAGGACTTCAAGTACTATGTTGAAGAGGTATGGAGAGATTGGGCAGCCTTGTCTTGTCCCTGATTTCAGTGGGATTGATTTAAGTTTCTCTCCATTGAGTTTGATGTTGGCTATAGGCTTGCTGTATATTGCCTTTACTATGTTTAGATATGTGCCTTGTATTCCTGATCTCTCCAAGACTTTAAACATGAATGGGTGTTGGACTTTGTTAAATGCTTTTTCAGCATAAGGAGATGATCATGTGGTTTTTTCTCCTTCAGTTTGTTTATGTGGTGGATTACATTGATGGATTTCCGTATGTTGAACTACCCTTGCATGCCTGGGATGAAGCCTACTTGGTCGTGGTGGATGATATCTTTGATGTGTTCTTGGATTCGGTTTGCAAGTATTTTATTGAGTATTTTTGTGACAATGTTCATAAGAGAGATAGGTCTGAAGTTCTCTTTTTTGTTGGGTCTTTGTGTGGTTTAAGTATCAAAGTGACTGTGGCTTCATAGAATGAGTTTGGTAGTGTTCCTACTGTTCCTATTTTGTGCAATAGTTTGAGGAGCATTGGTGTGAGCACTTCTTTGAAGGTCTGGTAGAATTCCGCGCTGAAACCATCTGGCCCAGGGCTTTTTTTGGAGGGGAGACTGTGAATGACTGCTTCAATTTCCTTGGGGGATATAGGGCTGTTCAGTCTTTCTACCTGATCTTGACTTAATGTTGGAAGATGGAATCTATCAAGAAAATTGTCCATTTCATTTAGGTTTTCAAATTTTGTGGCATATAGGCTTTTGTAGCATGACCTAATGATTGTTTGAATTTCCTCAGTGTCTGTAGTTATGTCACCCTTTTCATCTCTGATTTTGTTGATTTGGATAGATTCTCTCTGCTTTTTAGTTAGTTTGGCTAAGGGTTTGTCTATCTTGTTGATTTTCTCCAAGAACCAGCTTTTTGTTTCATTGATTCTTTGAATAGTTTTTTTTTTTTTTTTTGTTTCTAATTGATTGATTTCAGCCCTGAGTTTGATTGTTTCCAGCCCTCTCCTCCTCTTGGTTGTATCTGCTTCTTCTTTTTCTAGGGTTTTCAGTTGGGCCATTAAGCTGTTTGTATGTGATGTTACAAATTTCTTCTTGCAGGCACTTAGTGCTATAAATTTTCTCCTTAGCACTGCTTTCAATGTGTCCCATAAATTTGGGTATGTTGTGCCTTCATTTTCATTGAATTCTAGGAAGTCTTTAATTTTCTTTCTTTATTTCTTCCTTAACCCAGCTGTCATTGTGTAACAAGTTGTTCAGTTTCCATGTGTGTGTAGGTTATTTGTCATTTCTGTTGTTGTTGTGGTCCAGCTTAAGTCCATGGTGGTTAGACAGGATACAAGGGATTATTTCAATCTTTTTGTAACTGTTGAGGCTTTCTTTACGACCAACTATATGGTCTATTTTGGAGAAGGTTCCATGTGGTGCTGAAAAGAAGGTATACTCTTTTGAGTTTGGATGAAAAGATCTATAGCCGTCTATTAGGTCCATTTGATTTAGGGTCTCTGTAAGTGTTATTATTTCCCCATTTGTTTTCTGTCTAGTTGATCTGTCCCTTGGTGAGAGTGGAGTGTTGAAGTCTCCCACTATTAGGGTTTTAGGATCAATATGTGATTTAAGCTTTAATATTGTTTCATTTACGAATGTAGGTGCTCTTGTATTTGGGGCATAGATATTCAAAATTGTGATGTCCTCTTGGTGGATTTTTCCTTTGATGAGAATATAGTAGCCATCCTTATCTTTTTTGATTAACTTGGGTTGAAAGTCTATTTTATTAGATATTAGGATGGCTACTCCTGCTTGTTTTCTGGAACCATTTGCTTGAAAGACATTTTTCCAGCCCTTTACTCTGAGGTAGTGTTTATCTTTGTTGCATAGGTGTGTTTCTTGGATGCAACAGAATGATGGATCCTGTTTCTGCAACCATTCTGTTAGTCTGTGTGTTTTTATTGGGGAGTTGAGTCCGTCGATGTTGATAGAAACTAGTGACCAAAAATTGTTACTCACTTTAGATGTGGGGTTGGTGGTGTCACTAGTTTCATTGCTTGTCTTCTTTTGGTTTTTTTGTTGTGTAGTTATCTATTTCCTGTTTCCTTCGATGTAGTTGTTTTCTTTGGTTTGGAGTTTCCCTTCTAGTAACTTCTGTAGAGCTGGGTTACTATGTAGATATTGTTTAAATTTGGTTTTGTCTTGGAATATCTTGAATTCTCCGTCTATGTTGATTGAAAGTTTTGCTGGTTATAGTAGTCTGGGTTGGAATCTGTGGTCCCTTAAGGACTGTATGATTTCTGTCCAGGCCCTTCTGGCTTTCATAGTTTCTGTTGAGAAATCTGGTGTGATTCTGATAGGTCTACCTTCATATGTTACTTGGCCCTTTTCCCTTGCTGCTTTTAGAATTTTTTTCTTTGTTTTGTAGGTTCAGTGTTTTGAGTATGATATGACATGAAGAATTTCTTTTCTGGTCTAGTCTACTTGGTGTTCTGTAGGCCTCTTGTATGTTTATGGCCATCTCCTTCTTTAAGTTGGGAAAGTTTTCTTCTATAATTTTCTTGAAAATATTTTCCGGACCTTTGAGCCTGATGTGTTCTTTTTTTTCTACTTCTATTATTATTTATTTTTATTTTTTCATGGTGTCCTTGATTTCTTGGATGTTTTGTGTTTGGAACTTTTTTGATTTTATTTTTTCTTTGAGAGACGTGTCAATTTCCACAAATGTATCTTCGACTCCTGAGATTCTTTCTTCCATTTCTTGTATTCTGTTGGTGATGCTTACCTTTGTAGTGCCTGATCTTTTCTCTATGTTCTCCAGCTCCTGATTTTTCTGTATTTGTGTTTTCTTTATTGATTCTAATTCTGTTTTCATGTCTTGCACCATTTCCTTCATCTGTTTGAATGTGGAATCCTGCTTTTCAATGATAGCTCCTGTCTTTTTGTCCGTTTCCTCTCTATGTATCACTAATTGTGCCTCTACTTCTTTGGGTATAATTGCCTGTATTTCTATGAGAGCTTTGTTTATTTCTTCTTTATTTGCCTTCATTTGTGTGGACATTTCTTTGAGAGCTTTGTGCATTTCTTCTCTGTTTGCCTCAATTTTCGTGGTCATTTCTCTGAGAGCACGATTTGTTTCCTCTTGGTTAGTCTCGATTTCTTTGGTTATTTCTCTGAGGGCTTTGTTCATTTCATCTTTATGGGCCTCTAATAGCTGGAGAAACATAGTTTTGAGGTCTTTTTCTTGTATATGTAGTTAATTGAAGTGTCCATTGTTTTGTGGGTTGCTGGTGAGGTCATTATATCCTGAATTTTGTTGGGAGTGTTCTTACGTCTGCCTCTAGCCATCTGGTTATTTATAATCCTCACAGTTTGTTCCTCGAGATTGTAGT
Organism: Psammomys obesus; assembly: GCF_907164565.1. Classification (NCBI taxonomy): domain Eukaryota; kingdom Metazoa; phylum Chordata; class Mammalia; order Rodentia; family Muridae; genus Psammomys; species Psammomys obesus. Next base: position 26,845,704 of record NW_026596069.1, read on the forward strand.
TCGGGCTATGATCGTCTCTTTTTGTTTTCTCTACTGTTTTTTCAGGAAGATGAGAGAGGTTCACTGGTTTGGGAGTGTGCACTGTGGTTTCAGTTTTGCCCAAGTAAGGAATGTGATGCTGGCTGTATGCGCGTGTGCTTTTATTGGACGCAGTGTGCATGCGCTGATTCTCTGACTATTGCAGCGGCCTTCAAGCCACTATTACGCAGTTTTGACTGAGATCCAGGGATTGTTTGCCTGGATCACCCTGGTTGACCCGCAAGGCAGAAGCTTCAATGTTGGCGTCGCTATCCCAAGAATCCCTATGATGCCCACACTAGGGGTGTGGGTGGCAGGGATCTCGTGTGGTTGCTTCTGTGGAGAGGCCCTGGGTCTCAGGCAAACTCTCCCTCGAAGGCTCACTCACTCTCTTGCAGGACCAGTTGGAATGCTCGGGGGTTCCCCTTGCTCACTACTCTCTGATTTGGCCCTGCTGCGGAAGTGCACGGGTAAGCTAACAGTCAGCTCTGTGACACTGTGGCCGCAGGACTCGGTATCCACTTTTCCTTTGTGCTGCTTCTTTTTCTTTTTCCTCTGCCAGGATGGGTTATGTTGACTGGTCCCTGGGTGGCACGGGAAAGAGTTAGGTTGAGTGTACTCAATCGCAGATCCCGGGCCCACATCTCTCTGCCAGAAGCAGCCTGGTGGTAGAATCTATGTTTGCTGATTCCGAGAGAGTACCAGGTAGGGTTGAGTGTCCTCAGATCCAGAGCTTGGGTTTCTCTGCTAGGGGCCGCTGGGTGAGCTGGAGAGAGTGTGCTGTGTCCTTGGCAGGCTGCCTCTCTGTCCTTCCCCTCTGAACTTCTCCTCTGCTATGGCAAGCTTATGGAGGTGCTCTCATTGGAGTGCGAGCAGGAGTTGGGGCTTCTCAGTCGGATCCTGAGCCAGCATTTCTCTACCAGATGTCGGGGGGGGGGTGCGCCAGTGATAGAACTTGCTGCTAGACCTTATTGAGCTGGACCCAGGATAATCTCAGGACATGTAGAATGACCACAGTCCCAGATCCCGAGCTGTAGTTTGTTTGCTAGGAGCAGCTGGCAGCACTGGAGTTCCGGCACTGTGAAGCCGCTGTGTGCCTCTTTATCCTTCTGCTCTTCTGCGGCAGGGTTATGGCGGCGTTTGGGGGAGTGCCTGAAAGGATTGGGTTTTCTGAGCCCCGATCTTAGGTTGGGGTATAGATAATGTGGTCTGTGGCAGATTCTACTGTCTGCCTTTTGCCTCCTCCCAAGAGGGAGTAGGAATTTTGAGCTGGGCGCGTAGCTACAGCTTCTCTCTGTGTGTGGCGGGAGCTCAGTTGTCATGGAGGTGGGTACCCGTGGTCAGCGAGACCTTCCAGAGAAAGACTGGTTGACCGGTGATCAGTCTAGCAACTTTCCTTCCCCGTGGGGTTTTCTTGCGACTTGGACTCTTAGTCTCAGGCACCCTTGTGCCCACCAATCAGCCTGGGAAAGTGATTGGGACATGCAGGTTTGTGGCACCAGCCCGGGGACCCAAAGCCCGCGGTAGCCGGGTTCTCTTCCAGGTTCTGGCTGGGCAGCCGAGAGTGGACCCGACTGATTCCCACGCTGTGGGAGCCTCCCCTCACCTGGGAAACACGATCGATCGCTGTTGTTTTAGGGCCCAGAGTTCAGTCTCCTGGTCGTTGCACGGAGTGTGTTGTCCTGCTTCTCAGACAAGGTGTTCTCCCGGCACCACCATCTTGGCCCCTCAATTTTTCTAATTCTATCTTCATATCTTGAGCTGTTTTGTTGATTTCCTTCACCTGTCTGACTGTATTTTCCTGTTTTTACTTCAATTCTTTCAGCATTTGTTTGAACAATCCTCTGTTTCTTTTATTTCTTTCGGTGATTTAAGCATTTTCTCTCTATAGGCCACAAACTGTTTGGCTGCACCTTCCTTTATTTCTTTATGGATGGCCATAATCTGTTTGAGTTTATCTTCCTCTATTTCTTTATGGATTTTATTTGTTTCCTCTGTTATCCTCTTCAATAGCAGAATATCAATTATGCTGGGGTGTCCAGAGCTACTTGCCTCTCTATAACTTTGTTCTGGAGATTCCAGATTGCTCTGTCTTTTGTTGGTTGAGCTTTTATGCTGGCTTCTACCCATTGGGATATCTTAGGTGTTTGGAGTTCGTTTCTGGTGGTTCGTGGGATCCTGTGGTGGAGAGAATCTCTTTGGTAGGAAGATGGTTTTTCCTGAAGGAAGCCTTCTCAGCTTTTTGGGTATAGTTACTGGATGGCCGGTGTTTTTCAGGAGTTGCCACTGCTTACCTCTGGCATAGAGACCTGAATGGTAACTGTGGTCCTTGTTATTCGAGAGGTCTCTCCTCTCACCTGGAGAAGTCCTGAAGACAGCCGCCCTGCTTCTTGGTTTCTTGCTGGGAAACATGATCACTGTTGTTTTAGGGCTCAGAGTTCAGTCTCTTGGTCTCTGTACAGAAAATGTTTTCCTGCTCCTCAGATGCAGTGTTCTCTTGGTGCCGCCATCTTGTCGACCCCGAAAATATGTTCCCCCAATGGAATTTTTTAGTTTTATTAAACCCACAGCCCACGAATAAATAAAATAAGTCAAAGAAACCAGTCTGAGAAGAATATTTCATTTAATTGACTTTACTGAATATTTCAGAACCTGAGGCAATTGGTGTTTTGTATCAATGGGTTCCTCATTACATGTTTTGTATCCTTGAGCTTTTAGGGGCTTCTAATATAGTTATATATATATATCAGATAGTTATATATCAGATCCTGATATGCTTAAATTGTACACCATTACATTTCAGTTTGATTATGTGCCCCCTAAAATTAACTCATGTCATAACTTATTTAAAATTAATTGGAGTATAGGGCTGACATATTTTAGTTCAAAATTATAGATTTCCATAAAATTATCATATAGCTCTACCACATCATGCATTGTAAATCTATGTTCTTCCTTGTGATACTTGTGGAGAGCACCTTGTCTCACAAAATTCTTTCTTCAACATATTGCTTGTAGCAAATGGCCATAGTTCTCTGCTTTCTCACCATGAGGTCAAATTATCTCCTCAATTTCTTGAATTTGGGCTGGTCTCGCAGTGGAATGTAGTTCTGAGTGGAATGTAGTGGAATGTGCAGTCCTGAGCCTGGTATGGCAGCACACTTGTCACACAGTGTTTGACTCTGAGTTACCGCCATGCATGAGAAGCATAGGGAGCGAAGAGGAAACATTGTCCCTGATGTGAACCTTCATCCAACCATATGGGGGGTCATGAACCATCTCCATCAATATCAGCCTTGCAGGCACAGATATGAAGGAAAATCTAGATACTGACCTATAGCTTCAAAAGCAGTAAGTTATTGTTAAATCATTGAATTTGAGTGTTTTTTATGATAAGTAACTAATCACATTAATTTCACACTTTCTAAAAAAACCAACCTGATTTCAATTCATTTACTTGCTGTACAGTGATGATTATAACTTTGGCCTACTAAGAACTCACAAACAGCTTCTGTGAAAGGAAAGCCTTTAGGCCATATTGAAACACACTGAGTACAAAGAATGGGTTTTACAATTTCAGTATGGCTATAAATTCAAAACAGAATTCTTTTCTTGTTTCTAAAAATATGCTGTTTAAAACAGTGGAAGGACCAGCAGCCAATATGTAAATATTCATGAAAAGCAATTCCATTTCTTGCTTTTATTATTCATTATTTAATAAGACTTATCTTCATGAATTTTTTCATGTGCTTGGTTAAAAATTTCATTTTGATTGCACATTCATACTCTTGGTTTTGTTATTTTTTTCCCCCAGAAAGGGAAAATTGTTGGTTTCAATAACCCTTAGGGTTCATCACTTTTCTTCTATGTGTAATTAGTAATGCCAAGAACATGTCACTGACTGTCCCTAGTGCTTATCAAATTTCAGTTTTATCCTTGTTTATGGGAAATACCGAGCTGTATATATAGTCCTTAATACTTGCAATATTTTTGACACCTATTCTGTTTTTGTTTCTGAAAAATACTGGAGAACATCAGAGACAGCATGCCTTGTGAATATAAAAATGCACATTTAAATAGACCATTAAAATAAACATAACTAAAAAGAACACTCTGGTGTTTTACTATTTCTTCAGCTTTCTCTTTTCATTTAGAAAACCATTCAAAATATGTTTCTGTGGCTCATGGATGGTAAAAACAGCTGGTTCTCAGTTTATACACCTGACTTGGAGGCTTTACTTCAATATTCCTTAAACCCCTCTTTGTTCTTTTTCATTTGTATTTAGTCTCCATTTCCATGTGCAGTTCTCAGAGTTCTCCACAAGCAACTACTTTCCAGAAGAGCTTTACAGTTTACTTCAGACCTATTACTGCCTCAAGGGACTCTTTGAAATCTCTAATAGTTTAAACTCATTCATATAAATTATATTTCCATTAATTTATGTCACAACCTTTGTAGAATGATATAATTTTGGATGGTGAGTCTTAGATGAGGACTTATGTCACCATATATTTGTATAGGGACCACCAATACCTCTTCCATTACTTCAGTTACCTGACATCTTTTTACCGGAGTTAAAAAAGACCTTTCTTCTTTGCAATGAAAGACCTTCTACTTCTCTTGTAGTGTTATAGCCAGACTTGTGTTATGTTTATAAACAATTGTAAGGAACTGAAACCTTTTACATATTTATGACATGTGTCCTTTTTTGAAGTGAAGTGAAAGGTTTAATACAGATTTAAACACAGTCATCACTACAGAATGTTTGATATGACTAAAAGAGGACAGTTATAAAAGCTTGAAGGGATGGCTGAGCTTCTTATGGAGGGTAAAGACAACAAACACAATGAGACTGGCATGTATCTACATAATATGTATCCCGCCTGTAGGAAGAGCTTTTCTTTCCAACCCCTGGCTCCTCATCTTAGCATGTCATTAACACTTTACAGTTTGTTACCCTGAAATCTCTAAAGACGGAATAATTCTATCACAATTGTTTGAATCATTCAAATTCAACAAGGGCATTTTGTTAATGGTGTCTTCTATTTTGAGCACACTTAGCAATCTAGTTTAACTTCTGTTGCTATGACAAGAACAACCTTGTTTGAATATGGTCAAAAGAATGACTCATGGTAAGCAATGCCTTGGGGGAACGGAGACTCCAGGAAAAAAAAAAGGCATAGGGCCGCTATCTCAAGGGCATTTTGTTCCCTGAATTATTCTTGGGTGTGATGTCATGCCTCCTGTGACAAACATACCCATGTTTATTCTTGCTGGATGCCAAATCATGGCTATAGAACCCAATCTGGTCAGTGTACCATGAATCTGGGTATGGCCTTCTGCCTTACTTTCACGCTTTCTCAGGTGTAATCTATAACACATGTCAGGTAATCGTGTTTGAATTGGTCTGTCCTGAAAAAGATCTGGAAAAAGGGCTGTTCTGTTAATATTTAGTATGTGCTTACTGATGTCTATTTGCATCTTTTAGGATCACATTTTTCTGAACTTAAACAACCTACCTTAGACCAATGTTTTCTTTGTTACATTCATGTATAAAAGTACAATGAAACTGAAGTTGTATGCAACATTAGACTGTAGTCTGCCTCATTCTTTAAGGTCCTCAGATCCTAGCAGACAAGATCTGTATAGATTGGCTGAAAAGTTGACACACCCTGACCAAAAAATACTTGGTGGAGAAGTTTTCGTTGTTGTTATTGTTGTTGTTATTTTTGGCTTACAATTGCAGGTTACAAATAATCATCGAGGAAAGTCCTACAAGTAGAAGCTGCTTGCATCACATCCGCAGGAAAATGGAAAGAAATAGATGCTTGCTTTCTACTTACGCTTGGGTGGTTTTCTTCATTCTTACACAGTTCATAGCCCAGCATGGAAATGTTGCCACAGTGGATTAGGTCTTCTTACACAATTAATAATCGTTAACAATCTATTCAGTCACCAACAGAAATTACCAGGGAAACCTGATCTCAATAATGTAGTATAAAAACTCTCTTCTTAAGTAATTCTGTTGTGCCAAGTTGATAGTGAGTGCTACCTAGTTCAGTGAGAAAACACAGGTACTTGTAGACATGTTAGCTAGGAAAATTTGGGTTACAGAAAAGCAGCTGACAAGTGGACAGGGCTTTTGCCAATATAGAAATTTCAGGTCTCCAAGGCACATGATCGTACCAATGGCAGTAAAGTAGACTAAACAGACTTTGGCCAATCCTGAGCCAAAACTAAAAGTATCCCTTCAGAGATATTCCAAGAACCATATGAGGAACTGTTAACCACAGTTTTTGATTTTGAAAAAAGTTAAAAAATAAAACACCAAAATATTTAACTTTTGGGAACCTACCCAAAGATAGGTGGGAAAATTATTCTCAATATGTTATACATTCACAATTAATTTACACACAAATGGCTTGAAATGCTAATGGTTGTGGCCAATTTCAACTGATGTAATTTTCTCAAATTGGGTTCTACTACATGTAATAGTTCAAAAAATTTTACTGTGATATAAAAGAAAAATTCCTCTTGCAATGGCCTATCACAGCCACTTTTGCAATAACAGGAGTAATGATTAGTGTGAAAGAGTAAAGTCCCCTTGTATGAAAGCATTAGGTACTGGAGGCTAATTTTTTCCCACCAGGATCTAAAATTGTCCACATAAATCCACCCAACTATACATGTAAACTGTGCTGCATGTTGTGCAAAGAAAAATTAAGGATTCAACAAGGAAAATGCACCAAGGGAAAGCCCAGAGGGTAAATTTTAATATCAACCATAATTTTATGTATACCTGACACTGAGCCTTAACAACACATCAAAAGATTTAAAATGTCTCTCCATGTTCTACTTTCTGAAATCGTGTAGTAAATCTTAACATAGCAGAATCACCTGGGTTGCTCATCAAAAAACACAGACTTCACACTTTATGCATAATTCTTTGGATCAAAATCCTTAGTGGACAGAATTTAGGAAAAGGTATTTAATAAGGTATTATGGTAATTCAGATGCACACTCAAGCATGAAACACTCACTCTAAATCATTAGTGGTTACTCTGCTACATGTAAGACTAGAAACATAGCTTCTTTAGAATAATGCATTTGATAATTATGAGAATCGAGACAAATAGATACGATATCCATTGTTTGAATACAAGTCACCTTCACTGTTAGACAGCAAAAGTACCTGAATTCACTCTCAGTCACTTAACCTTCCTTAGCTTTAGCTCTATACAATATTCCAATCATATATTACTGCTTGCTATTAGATTCAACAACTAAATTATTCTTTTTTTCTAAGCTACCAAACAAAGCAATGGGTTAAATTATGGCATTTCCATTCATAATGTGTTATACTTTATTTGTACTCATCCCATTGCCTTCTCTCTTTGATGCCATTTGCTACAATCAAATATTCTTTTCTTCCTCCCTTCATGTCAAATTCCATTACAATCTATTTCCCTTTTGTTGCCATCCCTTAAGATTGCTTTCTCCCTTTCATGATCCTCTTTCAACTTGCATAATCCCCACACATGCAATTAAAAATAGTATAGATGCTGAATATGAGAGAAAACATGATACATTTCTGTTGAGTGACTTAAAAAAAAAGCTTTCTATAATGTAAGGATCTCCAGTCTATATTTTCCTGCATTAATCATAATTTTATTTTTGTGGATAAATTTCTGTGTATATGCAACATTTTTTTGTTTGTTGATAGACATCAAAATTGTTCAATACAGTGCTGCAATAAACAGGCCACACATGGATAACTATGATATGTTACCAAGGAGGGTTATTTTGTAGTTCTATTTTGAATATTTGAGGAATCTCCCTACCAATTTTCACAGTAGCTGTTCCAGTTTACACTCCCATCAACAGTTTGTAGAGGTTTTTCTTTTCCCAAAACTCACCAGTATTTGTTGTCATTTCCTTCCTTGGCTTTAGCCATTTTCAATGTAAATAACTTTGAAATTCAAAGCAGTTTTGAATTTGAATTTGCATTCTTCTGTTGACTAAAAATGTTAAGTACTTAAAAATATTGTTGGTCATTCATATTTCTTTTGAGAGCTTTCTTTCAAGTCAATCTGCCTATTTATTAATTACAATACTTGGTTTCATGGTATTTAAATTGTAAAAATTTCCCATTTCTGATGAATTAAAATATCCATTGATTATTGGGGTTGTTGGTGAAGCCATTATGTCCTGATTCTTTTAATTAATTTTTATTAATTATAATTTATTCATTTTGTATCCCAGCTGTAGCCCCCTCCTTTTTCCACTCCCAATCTCATCCTCCCTTCCTCTTTTCCTCCCATGTCCATCCCTATTTCACTCATATGGGAGGTTCTCCTCTCCTTCCACCTGATCCTAGTCTATCATGTCTCATCAGGACTGGTTGCATTGTCTTCCTCGGTGGCTTGGTAAGGCTGTTCCCCCATCAGGGGGACGTGATCAAAGAGCCAGCCACTGAATTCATGTCACAGAGCCCCTGTTGCCTTTACTAGAGAACCCTCTTGGACACTGAGCTTTATGAAGTACATCTGTGGAAGAGTTCTAGGTTATCTCCATGTATGGTCCTTGGTTGGAGTATCAGTCTCAGAAAAGAGCCCTGTGCCCAGATTTTTTGGTTCTGTTCTCCTTGTGGAGCTCCTGTTCTTTCCAGGCCTTTCATCTCCCCCTTCTTTCATAAGATTCCCTGCACTCTGCCCAAAGTTTGACTATGAGTCTCAGCATCTGCTTTAATATCCTGCTGGGTAGAATCTTTCAGAGACCCTCTGTGGTAGGCTCCTGTCCTTTTTCTTGTTTTGTCCCTCTTCTGATATCCATCCCATTTGCCTTTCTGAATGAAGATTGGTCATCTTACCCAGGGTCCTCCTTCTTGCTTAGCTTTTTTAGGTGTACAGATTTTAGTATGTTTATCCTATATTATATGTCTAATATCCATTTGTAAGTGAATATATACCATGTGTGTCTTTCTGCTTCTGGGTTACCTCAGGATGATCTTTTCTAGTTCCCACCATTCGTCTGCAAATTTCATGATTTCTTTGTTTTTCATTGCAAGCAGTATTCCATTGTGTAAATGTACCATAATTTCTGCACCTGATATCCTGATTTTTGTTGGCTGAGTTCTTACTCTGGCCTCTAGCCATCTGATGGTCCGTAGCCTTTGCTGTTTGTTCTTGGGGTCTGTACTGCAGACTGGGTCTGTTTATCTTCAGAGTCTGGAGTATTCTTCAGGAAGATGAGAGAGGTCCACCGGTTTGAGAGTGGATATGGTGTTTCAGATGAAGCTAAAGGAGGAAGGTCGCAGCAGCTTGTGAGCAAGCATGGAAGTGTGTGTGGAAGTGTGTCTTGAAGGACAGGGTGCTAGTATGTGTAGCTGCCTGGCAGGGTGGAGCATAAGTGTAGGTTGGGTGCTGGGCAGTTTGAGAGCACAGTGTGCATGCACAGGTGCCCAGAATGGTTCAGTGGTCCACCCTCCTGTCATACTGTCCTCCAGGAACTCACATCTTTCTGGTTTGTACCATCTTGGCTCCAGGAATCGTTTGCCTGTACTCCACTGGGAGAACCACAGAACAGGGGCTTCATTGTTGAGAAGGCTGTCCAGGGGATCCCTATGTTGGCTACATTGGGGGTGTGGGTGGGAGAGATCTGATGTCTGGCTGCTAGAGGGATCCTGAATCTGGGGCTCTGCATGCGCTCACTCGAAGGTGTACTCACTCACTGGTATATGCAGGAAGCACAGGGGACCCATGGTTCTCTACGCTTAGATTTGGGCCTGCAGGGGCAAGTGAAACTGTAGAAAATTAGTCAGTGTCTTTAGCTCTTTGGCCAATGGGCAGGGAGTCCGGTACATGTGCTTGGGGCAGTGGCCACCAACTCTGCCTTCTCAGTCACCAAGCAGAGGCTATCATAGCCTCTGCTGTCTCAGTAACTAAGACAGGAAACCCAGGCTTAGGGCTGCCGCTGCCACCACCACGAGGGCAAAGGAAAGTAACCGGGGGTAGAATGTTGGCCTCTCTCAGACCCCGGAGATGTCCATGGATGACCTGGATCCAATCTGTCCCAGCTTCCCAGTTGTTACTTCTAGCCTGGGAAGCCTCAAAGTCTATGTTCTGGCTTCAGCCACCCGTCTACTCACTACTTTTGGAGTTTTGGATCCTCTGCCCCTCAGATATGGTGCACTGTTCACTGCCATCTTGGAGTCCCTCGCTAGTCTCTCATTTTGTTTTTATAGGTATTTTTGTGTATAAGAATGTGTTTCTAAACATCTGCATATATTTCTTGTACTTTTTCAGCTCTCTTGTTTTTCCATTTGTTTTGTCCTAGTCTGTCAGATTGGCTAAGATCAAAAACTCAAGTGACAATACATTCTGGAGAGGATGGAGATAAAGGGGAACCCTCCTCCATTGCTGGTGGGAATGTAAACTTGTACAACCACTTTGCTAATCAATCTGGTGCTCTCTCAGACAATTAGGAATAGTGTTACCTCAAGATTCAACTATACCACTCCTAAGCATTTATCCAAAATATGCTCAAGTATACAACAAGGACATTTGCTCAACCATGTTTGTAGCAGCTTTATTTGTAATAGCCAGAATCTGGAAACTACCCAGAGCTCCTTCATCTGAGTAATGGATAAAGAAATTATGATACATTTACACAATGAAATACCAGTCAGCAATTAAAAATGAGGAAATCAAGAAATTTTCAGGCAAATGGATGGAACTAGAAAAGATCACCCTGAGTAAGATAACCCAGAGCAGAAATACACACATGGTATATACTCACTTATAAGTGGATATTAGACATATAATATAGGATAATCACACTAAAATCTGTATAACTAAAGAAGCTATTCAAGAAGGAGGACCCTGGGTAAGATGCTCAATGCTCATTCAGAAAGGCAAATAAATGGGTTAGACATCAGAAGAGGGAGAAAACAGGGAACAGGACAGAGGGCCTCTGAAAGATTCTACCCAGCAGGGTATCAAAGCAGATGCTGAGACTCATAACCAAACTTTGGACAGAGTGCCACAGAGGAAGACATTGCATCCAGTTCTGATGAGACCTGATAGGCTAGGGACAGATGAAGGAAGAGGAGAACCTCCCCTATCAGTGGACTAGGGGAAGGACATAGCAGGAGAAGAGAGAAGGAAGGTGGGACTGGGAGGAGATGAGGGAAGGTCTAGAGCTGGTATACAAAGTGAATAAATTGTTATAAATAAAATAAGATAAGATAAAATAAAAACACGATTGATTTAACTTCTCTCAGAAAAAAAAAACATAAAATAAATTTCAACGTTCTTCATGTACTCTATAAGTAAACCTTGTTTGATGTGTTGGCAAAACCTTTTCCTCATTCATTGGGTGTCTTTTCACTATGGTGATTGTTTCCTTTGCTGTGTAGAAACTTTTAAATTTTCATGTAATTTCAATGGCAGTTCTTGGTATTGTTCTGATATTTGAGTTCTCTTATTGTTCTTACCCAAGGTATTTTGTGCATTTAATTTCACATTTCCATTTGATTTTAGGAAGTTTTAGAACTGTCCTTTCTGATTTCCCAGTTACCCACTAATTCATCTACAAAAGTATTGTTCAGTTTCCAAGTGTGTAGCTTTTGTGTTTTCTCATGCCATTGATTTTGAGCTTCATTCTAGTAAATTCTCATAAGACAGAAAGAAAGACTTCAATTTTTTTATATTATTGAGACTTGCTCTGTGGCTTATAATGTGGTCTATGCCAGAGAATAGGCCATGAAGTGAAGAAATGATTTCTAACTCTACAGAGAAATTTCAATAGCTATACATTGTATCTACATTCTTTCCTGCAAAGCACTCTGGTGATGGATAAGTAATCTTTTATTTAGTTGGCTACATAATCTTATTATCTATGGCCAGTAAGTTCTGTGAAGCAGGTCTTAGTTATTCATGTATCTATCATATTAACATGTAGACTGATATAATAGAAATGGTGAAAAAATATTTAATAGCACCCTCCATTCAGAATCCCTTAAATAGTTTGACAGTAATTTTCTGTGGAAGATAAGATAAAATGCAAAGAAATCAGAACTCAGATAATGTAATGATCTGTAAGATTACAGACTAGTTCAGCAACAGAATGACCAAAAAGAACAGGTTCTGCCCCTGACCCCACTGAGAAATCTCAAAAATTTGAGAAAAAAAGGAAAACAAAATCTAATCCTGATGAAACCTGATAGACTAGGGTCAGATGGAAGGAGAGGAGGACTGGGGAAGGGACATGGGAAGAGAAGAGGGGGGGGGGTTCAGAGGAAATGAGGGAGGGGGCTACAGCTGGGATACAAAGTGAATAAATTGTAATAAATAAAAAATAAATAACCTCCAAAACAAACAAAAAAACCTCCCAAATCTCAAAAAACAGAATCACTTATGAGAAATAATAACTGACAGGCTTTTAAAGTTAAAACATGTTTAAAAGTAACTTTGGTGTTTAAAATGCCAATAACTTTCTATAGGGATGAAAATACAGATTTAATACACTGTTAAAACTAAACATATTTGCACTTTATAATCATATATATACCAGAAATATCATATCATACACTGGAATAATAAAAGTGTCACAAATTTACTAGAGAAAACATTAAAAAAATTAATAACTAAAAAACCTATAGCATTATGCGTCATCTTTCCTTGAAGACCCTGAGTTTTAACAGAAAGAGTGCTTGTATATTGAAAGTAGTTTTTTTTCTCATTTAAGTAAGTACCAGGCCCTGGTGAGGTGCCTGATTTCCTACTGTACCTTCAGCAAATACTGCAGATTCATCTCATCGTGTTCTACAAACTGCTGTCATTTACACCTGCTGTTGCTTCATCATCTCCATGATGTTACATGGTCAGGCATCTTCAGAGCCTTGCCATGTTCTTCTGCAGCTTAACACTGCCAGCCCTGATTGTTGACGACAGCTGAGCAGCTGATATGAGGTGTACCTTATACCAGGATATGTGACTTTGTCCATACAATGAAGATCACAAGCTCATTTTATAGTTTCTGAATAAAAAGCTGTTATGGCCAGACATGGTGGCACACACTCCTCATCCCAGCACTGGAGAGGCTGGCAGGTCACTGGGAGTTCAAAGAGAGTCCTGTATACACAGTGAGTTCAAGGACAGCTTTCTCTACATAGAGAAACTCCGTCCTTAAAAACAAACCAAAAGACAACAAAAAACTATATACTAACCTCAAATTATATTCACATTTGCATGTTTGTGAATACTTTTGTAACAATAAAATTAAAACAATAAAATTATTTTACTCTTAAAAAAAAAATGAAGTAACTTTGACCAAACTTCCCTGGAACACAATTATAGTTTTACACCATTGGAAGCCAAAATTTCTGTCAGATAAACTCTTGGGCCTGAGTTTGGCAAAGTTTTCTTAAAGCTCTGAAAGTATAAGAGACTTTAACTTCCACCTCTCTTAACCTAGTCACTGTGGAATAAGCACAGAGAATGTTTTATGCTGACCTAATGGACCTAATGCTACTTTACTATTACAATTGAATTACTTATAAGTATTCTACCTCTCTGCCAAAGGCAGAGCCTTGGGAGTCCTAAAGAATAACTTTAATGAAATGGCCAGGGTGCTATAATTTCTATTCCAATTTAAACAACAAGTACAGGGAACAACTGCCAATAACAGCTTTTTTCTTCTGACCTTTACATAAATTTCTCCTATACAGAAAAACTGTGAAAGAAATTTAGTGATGCACAAAATGGCTTCACTACTGAGTTACACTGAACACTGAAAATACTAATTGTTCTTGGGTCATTGTAAGGAATTGAAGAGGAGAGAACTGTTCTAAATTCAGTCCACAACGTTATAGTATTATCACACCAAAACAAAAAACAGACAAAATGGACAGAGCCAAGAGGGCGCCGCCGGGAGAGCACTGTGTTTGAGAAGCGGGACAGCACCAGGAGACTGAACTCTGGGCCCTAAAACTACAGTGATCGTGTTTCCCAGGTGAGGGGAGGCTCGCTCGGCATGGGAATCGGTCAGGTCCACTCTGGCTGCCCAGCCAGAACCCGGAAGAAATCCCGGCTAATGCGGGCTTTGGGTCTCCCGGCTGGAGCCGCAAGCCTGCATGTCCCGATCACTTTCCCAGGTTGATCGGTGGGTACAAGGGTGCCTAAGACTGGGAGTCCCAGTCGCAAGAAAACCCCACGGGGAAGCAAAATTGCGAGTCTGATCACGGGCCACCCAGTCTTTCCCTGGAAGGTCTCGCAGACCGCGGGTACCCGCTGCCATTACAACTGAGCTCCCGCCACCCCGCGGAGAGCTGCACGCCCAGTTCACCAGTACAGACAAGCTGTGCGCCCCAGTGCAAAAGAAACTGGGAATCCCTGTCTGGAAAGGGCCCCACAGGGAAGGAAGAAACCGTGCTGCTGGGGTCACCTAGGCTTTGCCTGGGGAAAGTCTAGTAGACCCCAGATCTCAAACAGACCAGTATGCCCAGCCATCACAGATCCGGGCCCAAGCAGGGAGCACAGAGTTATTGGGAACCCAGCTCCTGCAGACTAGCAGGCAGGCGCACGCTCCGCCAGCCCAGAGGCCTGCTTTGTACCAACTACTCCTTACAGACAGAACTGTGTGCCCCAAGACACCAGAGTCTTAGAGTCACTGTCTGGAGAAACCCTCACAAGGAACAAGGAACGAAGCAAAGGGGACGGACATAGGCAACCCAGTATATCCCCGGAAAAGGTCCCATAGACTGACCCAACCCAGGGAACTGCTGTGCCCCAGATAGCCTGCTGTTACCAGGAGAGCAGTACTCACCCGCCACAGATTACCTCTTGGGTTCTGGGGCACAGAGCCCCAATCTCAGACCTAGAAAAGACCGGGAACCCTGAGATCAACCCCCAGATACTGCTCCAAGGGGCAACCAGTTATCCCTAACAAAACTGACCAAACCAAGGGACACACAGGTTACAGCAGCAGATCACTAAATCTACAGCAAGAAACCCAGAAGCAGGGCAGCTGTCTTCAGGACTTCTCCCGGTGAGAGGAGAGCCCTCTTGACTAATCAGGACCAAAGTTACCACCCAGGTCTCTATGCCTGAGGTGAGCTGTAGCAACTCCTGAAAAACACCGGCCATCCAGTGATTATACCCAAAAAGCTGAGAAGGCTTCCTTCAGGAAAAAACATCTTCCTGCCAAAGGGATTTTCTCCACTACAAGAGTCCAGGAACAACCAGAAACTAACTTCAAACAACTAAGATAGCACAATGGGTAGAGGACAGCGTAAAAGTTCAACCAACAAAAGCCAGAGCAATATAGCATCTCCAGAACCCAGTTATCCAGGGGCAAATAGCCCTAGACACCCCAGCATAATTGAAATTCAAGGAGATGACCTAACGTCTATGCTCATGAAGAAGATATTAGAGGAAACAAATAAAATACGAAAAGAAATAGAGGAAGCTGCAGCCAAACAGTTTGTGGCCTTTAGAGAGGAAATGCTTAAATCACTCAATGAAATAAAAGAAACAGTGGATTGTTCAAACAAACAGCTGAAGGAATTGACGGAAAAACATGAAAATACAGTCAGACAGTTGAAGGAAACCAACAAAATAGCTCAAGACCTGACGATAGAATTGGAAAAATTAAAAAAAACACAAATGGAAGAAATTGTGGAGAGAAAGAACTTAGGGAAGAAAGCAGGAACTACAGAGGTTAGCATAATGAATAGGCTACAAGAAATGGAAGAAAGAATCTCAGGTGTGGAAGATACAATGGAAGAAATAGATGTATCTGTCAAAGAAAATGTTAAATCTAAAAAAATTCCTGACACAGACCGTCCAAGAAATTCAAGACAAAATAAGAAAGACAAAACCTAAGAATAATAGGAATAGAGGAAAAAGAAGATTCCCTCCTCCAAGGCCCAGAAAATATTTTCAACAAAATCATTGAAGAAAATTTCCCCAACTTAAAGGAGAGGCCAATAAGAATACAAGAGGCCTATAGAACACCCAATATATTAGACAGGAAAAGAAAATCCTCCAGCCACATAATAATCAAAACCGTAAATATACAGAACAAAGAAAAAATACTAATAGCTGCAAGAGAAAAAGGCCAAGTAACATATAATGGCAAACCCATTAGAAGCACACCTGACTTTTCAACAGAGACTATGAAAGCCAGAAGGGCCTGGACGGATATCATGCAGACCCTAAGAGAACACAGATGTCAGCCCAGGCTACTATACCCAGCAAAACTCTCAGTCCTCATAGATGGAGAAAACAAGATATTCAATGACAAAAACAAATTTCAACAATACCTACAAACAAATCCAGCATTACCGAAGACACTAGAAGGGAAAATACAACCAAAGAAAACTAGCTATATTCAAGAAAACACAGGAAATAAATAGCAACCAAGCACACAACTATATGACCACAGCCAACATCAAATTCAGAGGATCTAACAGCCAAATTAAAATCTTCCTAGAACTCAATAAAAATGAAGACACAACATACCCAAACTTGTGGGACACAATGAAGGCAGTGATAAGAGGAAAGTTCATAGCACTAAGTGCCTTCAAGAAAAAATTCAACACAGCTCATTCAAGCAACTTAATGGCTCACTTAAAAACCCTAGAAAAAGAAGAAGCAGACACACCAAAAAGGAGTAGACGGCTGGAAATAATCAAACTCAGGGCTGAAATCAATCAATTAGAAACAAATAAAACAATTCAAAGAATCAATGAAACCAAGAGCTGGTTCTTTGAGAAAATCAACAAGATCGACAAACCCTGAGCTAAGATGACTAAAAGGCAGAGAGACACCACCCAAATCAACAAAATCAGAAATGAAAAGGGGGACATAACTACAGACACTGAGGAAATCCAAACAATCATTAGGACTTACTTCAAAACTCTATATGCCACTAAATTTGAAAATCTAAACGAAATGGACAATTTTCTTGATCGATTTGACTTACCAAAGCTGAATCAGGACCAGGTAAATCAATTAAATAGTCCTATATCCCCCAAAGAAATAGAAGCAGTCATCAAAAGTCTCCCAACCAAAAAAAGCCCAGGACCAGATGGCTTCAGCGCAGAATTCTACCAGACCTTCAAAGAAGAGCTAACTCCAATTCTCTTCAAACTATTCCACAAAATAGAAACAGAAGGAACATTACCAAACTCATTCTATGAAGCCACAGTCACCTTGGTACCTAAACCTCACAAAGACTCAACAAATAAAGAGAATTTCAGGCCAATCTCCCTTATGAACATTGATGCAAAAATACTCAACAAAATACTCGCAAACCGAATACAAGAACACATCAAATATATTATCCACTATGACCAAGTAGGCTTCATCCCAGGTATGCAGTGGTGGTTCAATATATGGAAATCCATCAATGTGATCCACCATATTAACAAACTGAAAGAAAAATCCACATGATAATCTCCCTAGATGCTGAAAAAGCATTTGACAAAATCCAACATCTATTCATGTTTAAAGTCTTGGAGAGATCAGGGATACAAGGCACATATCTAAACATAGTAAAGATGATATACAGCAAGCCTATAGCCAACATCTGAATGGAGAGAAACTTAAAGCAATCCCACTGAAATCAGGGACAAGACAAGGCTGCCCACTCTCTCCATATCGCCATATCTCTTCAACATAGTTCTGGAAGTCCTTGCTAGAGCGATAAGACAGTTGAAGGAGATCAAGGGGATACAAATAGGAAAGGAAGAAGTCAAATTTTCACTATTTGCAGATGACATGATACTATACATGAGTGACCCCAAAAACTCTACCAGGAACTCGTACAGCTGATAAACACCTTCAGCAAAGTGGCTGGATAAAAAATTAACTCAAAAAAATTCAGTAGCCCTCCTGTATACAAAAGACAAAAGGGCTGAGAAAGAAATTAGGGAAACAACACCCTTCCCAATAGCCACAAATGACATAAGGTACCTCAGAGTAACCCTAACCAAGGAAGTCAAGGATTTGTATGAAAAAAATTTCAAGTCTCTGAAGAAAGAATTAGAAGAAGATTTCAGAAGATGGAAAGATCTCCCATGCTCATGGCTTGGCAGGATTACCATAGTAAAAATGGCCATCTTCCCAAAAGCAATGTACAGATTTAATGCAATATCATCTCAAAAATAAAAGGAACACAAACACAACAGAAATGCTCAGTAAATAAGTTATAGAAAGAACAAAACTCAACATGAGCAAGATTATTTAGAATAAGCCAATGGCTAACGTCATAGTCAAGTTAACCAAAGAGATGAACAGTTTATGCAATGAAAATGATAAAATATTGATAAAAATGTTGAAGACAGAAAAATAATAGAAAAAGTCTGTGTTTTCATGGATTTAAAGAACCATTTTTAAAACATTGTTAAAATATCTATACCACTTGATATGACATACATATAAGATGTATTCTCTATCAACATGCTAACTGTATTCATAAATAAACTAGAAGATAGATCTAAAATTTACTTTATCCTTTCAAGCCCTGAATAGCCAAAGTTATCTTGAAGTCAAATCCAGAAAAAAACATACTACCTGATTTCCAAATATAATGCAAATCTATAGTAATCAAAACAGCATGGCATTTGCAGAATGGCAGGACAAAAATAAATAGTATATTAGAGAGAGCTTGAAAATAAGCACGTTTATGGACAAATGACAATAAGTAGATGTTAAAGAAAGTTTAAATGTAGTCTTTATGAGGAAGTAGTGTTGAAAAATTCACAACCACATGCTGAAGAATGAAACTGGATCCTTACCTCTAACCAATTACAGAAATTAACTGGCCTTGCATTAAAGACTTAAACATAAGACCTGAAAAAATGACCCTATTAGAAAAAGACATAGAAGGAGTGAACCCAGAGGCTGGAACACACAGCTTGTTGTTGTTTATGTAACACCCTTGAACAAGAAAGCAAGCAAAATATCGAGATAGGATTAAATCAATCTAAAAAATCTTTTGCAAATCAAATGGAACAGTAAACAAGTCGTGGAGACATTGTAAATAACAGGGTAAAATATTGTGAGCTTTGTATTTGACAAAGGGTGATTAGAATACATAAGGAATTCGATAACAAGAGTACCAAATAACTCAACTTTAAAAATGGGTGATGGACTTAAATAGATATTTCTCAAAAGATATATAGGGTTAAAAAAGTTTTATGAAAACTGCTTAACATGGTAATTATTGTTGAATGGGAAACAGTCAACACCCTGGAAATAACAGTTATTATAAAACTGTCCAAAGTTCTTTTTAGATTGTGGAGAAAGGGAGCCATTGTACAATGCTAGTGGGAATAAATAATTGTTCTGTCACTAAAGCGCAGGTGTGTTAGTCTCTGAAGGATGAAAAATGTCACCAGCATATGATGGAGCAGTCCCACTGGTGGCTATCTTCCTGTCATAAGAACATATGTAGTGACTTGAACATTGCAGTGTTCGCCTCAACACTGTTCACAGAGGACACTATGTGAGCTCAGTCTAAGTGTCCATCCACTGAGGAACAGAGAAAGAGGTCTGGTATTGACACAGTGAGGCACTCTTCAGCTACAAGAGAGAGTGAAAAAGGTTGTGTGTCACTTCACCACAAAAAAAGAATAAAAGTTTGCGTAAACAAATATGATGACATGGGTAGGAATTCTGTGCTTAAAAGCAATTCAAAGAGCTGGTCTGGTGACCTGAGGTCAATATCCGGGACCCACATTAAGATGGAAGGAGAGAACCAACTCCACAGAGTTGATCAATACACACACACACACACACACACACACACACACACACATATGGTGGCAGGGACTTGTATGTGTGCACATGCACACACACTAATTGTGTAACCTATAAAACATATTAAATACCACTTAGTGTTGCATACAAAGGCAATCTACAGAAATATATACATGAACATAAACATCACATACTGCCCTAAAAATATGGCTATCTTTTCGTTTTCATTTATTATCTAAGAAAAATAAATTAAATGTAAACACATATTTTACAATTATTTCTTGTATAATATATAATAACAATAACAAATGACTATAAAAACTCTAAAAAAGCAGAATCTTACTGAAGAGAAATTGAAAACTTTAGCTTGCTAGTAGCTAGCTAGTTTTTGTGCCCAAATGATATTCTTTTAAGCTCGTCACACGTATTTTATCTTAGCCTTCCAAACTCACTGTCACAGAAAGTAGAAAGAATATATCTAAGAATTATTGTAGAGCATATTTACACATTCAGAAAAAAATAGAAGCAAGATAAAGATGAGGAAAGTATAATCACTGATATTTTGGGGCAATAAAACAGTTTTACCACGCGGCTTTAAACAGACAATTGTTGTATTTATCGATTTATTCACTCTATTTCTTCTGTTGGAGAGTCAATACCCTGATACACAGCAAGGGGCCTATGGTCCAGTCCTGGTTCTGTGACTTGTCCTCAGGTAAGCCTGCATTTCTTTTCTTATTTCAAGACATATTTTGGGACAGGCACTAAGCCCTTGTGCAGTATGTTCTGTGTCAATAAGCTCTTCTTCAAATGCCAAGGTCTGTGATGTAATTTCTTCAAACAGGTTGAGGTCTCTATTGTGACTGCTGTTAAGCCACGTGGGTAATGGTTTGGTATGTGTATGGATGTGTGTGTGTGTGCGTGTAAACACACATATACATCTGTATGAATTTCTAAAACCGAAAACCTCTGAACTCAAATACCTGCAAATAACACCTTTAGTGATTTCCTTCCCCTGAAGGGTGAGGATCAGCTATGTTAGTTACTAATATTGGTACCAGCTTCTTCTTTAGTGACATTTAGACTGAATAGAGGTGGGAAACTTAATAAGCCTAATACTTCTCTCTGAGCCTTAAAGACTGCTAACTCTCCAGTGCATAGTAAAACCAAAGTACAGTGTCAAATAACTCAGCCTAATACCAATCTCTAAGATTAACTTGACATTCAGAACCTCTATGGAATTACAAACGCATCTCTGCTCACACTGTGGTTACCTTGCTCAGTGATTTAAGTTTAGAAGCTAGGTTTAATTGTAAAGTTCAGCACTGCTGTTTTTAAAGAATATTTAATTTTCTTCTTTTTTTTTAAGTTTTGAGATTGTAATGTAAAACTTTTATCTTTGCTTTCTTTTTCCCAAAGCCTTCCACACACTGTCCCCATTCTCCTTCAAATTCATGATTCTCTGTTCATTGTAATTGCATGCATGTATGTATATGCACATATATTCCCAATGACTGCTCAGTTTTCTGTTTTGATTTGGATGTCATTGAGAATTTTTTCAAATAGAATCTTCTGTAGATGGTGAGCATTTAAATAACTCTAAGGAAACAAGCCCTATGGAGGTCAACTTGTTACGTTATCACAACCACAAATGTGTAAACAATTAACTATGCTAGCTAGGTCAGATCTAGCATTTATTAAAAATTATACAAGCACAAGCTTATTTAATTTTTATTATTTGATAAACTCAAAACTGGAAGTCAACACAAATGTCCAGCATTTGTGGAGTGAGTTAATTATGATACATCTGTAAAGTAAAATGTTCTACAACTGTGAAAAAGAGGAAGCTGCTTACATATGGATATAGACTATGTATCCAAAATATATGTCAATAAGACAAAGTTATAGGATGGTGCGTACTTAAAGTAAGAAAGACGGCTCAGGTTAAGGCAATGCATTAATGTATTTCATAGACACAACAATGTCAATAAATAATACTTCTTTCTGGAAATGTCTTGAGTGACTTGAAATAGGGGCACCAAATGATAGGAGGCAGGAAGGAAACTTCTCACCATTTTAAAAATTTACCTACTTTGTTATTTATATTGACTTAATGTTTTAGAATTAAAAATGGTCTAAAATAATATAAAATAAATAATTTCTCTGTAGCAGAACATACTAGGGGAATTGAAAACTTTTTCCATTTAGTAACCCATTGTCCAGGGTAAACAAGTCAAGGAAGTATTAACATTTACTCAGTTTAATCTCTCTGCAATATAAACATAGATATAAACAAGATATCTCATATACATCAAATTACATCATTGAAATTATCTATTAAAATTTAAAAATTAAAATAATGCATTGAGTGTATTGCCCATTTACATCTAGTCTTGATATACTTACAAAAGATTTCCATGATATTTTGGAGAACAAACCCTGAAGACTCGTCTACAAATAGAAATTACTATTTCTGAAGGGTTTTCATCAACCATGCACAGGGACTTTTCTATCTTTTCTTTTTAATTTTATTTATATATTAATTTATTACAATTTATTCACTTTGTATCCCCGCTGCAGCCCTCTCCCTTGTCTCCTTGCAGTCTCACCCACCTTCCCTTTTCTCCCTCTCTGCCCTTTCCCTAGTCCCCTGATAGGGAAAGACCTCTGCTCCTTCTATCTGACCCTAGCTTATCAGGTCTCACTCATCAAGGCTGGCTGCATCATCTTCCTCTGAGGCCTGGCAAGGCTGCTCCCCTGGGGAGGGTGATCAGAGAGCCTGCAACTGAATCTGTCTTTTCTTAATTACTTCATGCATCACCTTCTTGATGTTGATGTGTTTTTCTCTGCTTTTCTTCAAACTATTACCATTAAAGCATTGCTAGTGGCTTATTTTTGTGTCACAACAGTTAATTTACTTCTGAAGACTTCAGTTTTCTAAGAAATATGTAGGAGGCAAACACAACAGGTTCAATCCTGTGCTGTGAAGTGAGGAACCAACGAAGGGGAAGGTGTGCTCTTGACACACTGAGGTCATAGTCATTTATATGGCTTGTATCTTTGAGCCAAGTTCTTCTTCAACAAATAAATAGTGGTTGAGACCCTACTCAGTTCCAAAGACAGACTTCTCAAGTCTCTCTTTTTAAGAGTGAAGTCTTTCTCTGTAAGTTCTCCTCCTTGACAGTAGTACCAGCTATCTTTATTGATTATGTCTTCATAGCTACTTTTAGGAATATATCTCTTTGTAAATATAAAAAGTGCAAGTTATATCGACAATAAACACAACTTTATATTTTTATATGATTGAATTTCTATTTCAAAAGCCATCTCACTGGTGACACAGATATAATCCTGATTTCTGGATGAACTAAGTCTATTCAAGGTTTCTTCAACCCTTTCCTCAACATTTTTTGATATTGGGGTGATAAGGGAAGATAAGTAGACATACTTACGTAACATCTAGTTTTGATGGTGACAAAATATTTTGCCCTCAGCTAGTTCCCATCTGGGTTGACACTTCTTCAGCTCTGTGCTGTCTCACCTGGGCACAGTGAGTCAAACACCTTCTCACTAGAGTTTCTCAGTGCTATTTGTATCCCTGACGCCTGCTTTTACACCAACCCAGAGATTGCAGTAGCTCTCTAAATCTAATCCTCCCAACACACCCTCAGTTCTAATGATCACCCTAGTAATCCTCAGGAATACTCCTGTACCACATACAGTGAGGATGCCAGTCTCAGTATCCTGTGTCTAAGGATATTCAACCCTCTCTACTCTGCACTACCAGACCATGGTGCCACTTCTTATAATCAGAAGTTCCTGATGAAATAGTAGTATTCTCTGATGGACTGGGCAAGCTGTGCCTGTCTCTTTTAAATAGTCCCAGATTTCTTTTCCTTTACAAATATATGTGCTCCACTTCTATTCACTATTCTCTTTCTGCCCCTATTCCAGTGTATGCTTTGGCTCCTATAATATAAAACTTTGAAATAGTAAAAATGCCTTCAAAGCTATTTGGCACTCAATAGTAAGAATTATTTATTTTTGGCTTTGAAATTATGATAAATTCTTTCTTAAAAGAATAATACAACAGCTAATATACCATCAAAGCATCCCAGATGCTCACAGTAGTCCAATCGTGTATGTATAATAGGCTCTTTATGGTTCTCCCAAGGTCATAAGCCTAGAAGTGAACAGCTTTGGAATTGGACCCAGATCCTTCTATTCACAGGCCGTCACCTCTTAAAAATTATTATTTCACCAGTTATTCCCCCTTTAAAATCTTATGAAATTTACATTTTTTACTTAAGTGTTTCTGACTTCATTTAATAGGAAGATAATTTTCAAACTTCCATCTTTTGCTAGTAAGTATTTTTTGGGGGTTATGTTTAAAGATTGAATAGCTTGACATTTCAGTCAACTCCAAATCCATAATGTTACTTTTCAAATGTGTTGTTTCTTTTGTACTCTGTGTTTAATCTACAGATTTTATTTTTAACCTAGAAATAGTTTTTAAAGAAACAGTTTTTATAAGACTAACATCTTACTCTCCTCTGGCACCATGTCTCTATACCTTCATTTTTCTCTTCGTTGAAGTATTTGTGTAAATTTTGTTAATTCTCTGTCCCAATAGCATTCCTAACTAAAGTTGCTACATTCCAAAGTACAAGCATGGGAGAAGGGTTCCCCATTCACTGTGGTCTTCCAACTTTGAGCAAACCCCTTGCTTCAAGGAAGTTTGAAAGAAAAATAACCGGCAATGGCTTTGTACATCCTTACTTCATGGGCTAGATGTTTTTTCCAATGCCTTTGCTCTTCATGGTTGGAAATAGATAGGTGGAAAATGCAATGCCTCCTCCCTGCAGTGTTTCCAACTATGGTTTTTGGAAGTATAGGAAGGGAAAAACAGGAGGAAGGAAAAGCAGAAAAAAACTAGTGGAAGGAGAGTGAAGGAAAGAAGAATGAAAGAGAGCAAAAGAGGAGAAGCCAAGAAAGTGTTGAAAGGTGGGCATAAAGAAAAAAAAAAACAATAGAAAATACTTAGGTATATGGAAATCAGAATAGAGTTTCAAGACCATGAAGTACATGCTCTGTGAATGGGTAGAAAAAATAACAGAACAGTGTGAGCTAGTCAGTTATATTTTATTATAATTCTCAATAGAGGAATTGCAGCACATGAAATCTCAACAGACAAATATAATTCTACATTAAGTTGTGGTAAGTACTTTTAGAAGTGTGTGGTTAGCTTCAGTTGTCAACTTGATAGGATGTGAATCACCTAGGATTTAAGTTTTTAGGCACATCTGTGAGAGGTGGGAAGAGTCATATTAAAAGTGGGAGACACCACTCCCTGGCCTTGGCTCCTGGGCACAAGCATTCATTGCCCTCTGCTTCATAATAGTAGATGCAATGGGAGCTTCTGGTTCAAGCTTCTGCTGCCTTGACTTCTTCACACAGTGAACTGTATCCTGTAGTTCCAAACTGAAACAAATCCTTTCTTCCTTGAGTTTTGTTTTCTGTCAGAGAATTAAAAGAAACTATGACAAAGTGTTATTCTGAAGAGTGTCTTGGATCTGGATTCATGATTGCCTTCTAAGAGAATATTAGTATCTGGGAACTAGAAGTTATATTCAGTGGTCTATGTTGAAGACACCATGGGATTAAAGTATTTTACACGATGCATTTCTTAAACCCATCTATAGTTAAACTACTTAGAGTGTCCTTTAAGAAGTATGCTGCAAGGTATTTGTGCCAACAGACAATTACGTGTATTGTGCCCAGATCGTGAGACCCCAAAAGACCACCAGGAGTTGAGTCCCTTGCAAAACGTACAAGGGTTTATTTGATACAAGCTTGAGCCTCAGTTGCAAGATCCCTATTGAAAAAGGAGAAGAATGAGGTCCCGAGGTATGGGGGAACAGGATTTTTAAAGGGCAAAGCCGTAAGTGTGGAGTTTCCAAGCCTTGGCGTTACATGATTGAGTAAGGGAGGTTGACTTTTTAAATAATTGGTCTACTTTAAGTGTCAAGACCATGATGGTTCTGGCCTGGCCATCTGGAGGATATCTGATCATGAGCAATGCTTGGAATGCCCTGTTATTGCTGATTTGGCTATTGCTAAGGAGGAGGAGTGATTAGCACATCTTGTGTTTTTTCTTAGAAGCAGGACTATCTGACTTTGGTCACAAGCTAGGAGCTATCTGGGTGAAGTACTAGGGGACATCTGTGTGGGTTTTCAGGCAATGGTATCTCTCAAGCACAAGCCTGGTTACTTTCTGTGGCAGCGTGGGTCTGCATCAACTTGCCCATTCCTTTATCTAAACTTGTACCCAGGACCACAGTTATGTTGCCAATGATTCAAATTTCAAATTTTGGACCTTACATGTGTACCTACCATGGGCCATATGATACTCTGAGTGCTAGGGATAAAACACTGTTAAATATTCAGTCTCAGTTCACAATGCCTTATATACTGGCAGTGGAGACAGTCCATTTCTAACCCTTAATCTGGATTAAACTGTGGAGCACTGAAAATATCTCTAAAATTCTGAAGTTACTAATACATTCCATTCATGAGGAAATAAATGACAGCCACTTACATGACAGGTTTATTCATTCTTCACTCTTTTATTTAGGCACCAATTAAATAAGTCTATGCCACATACTGCATTAAGATACTACATAATTCTACATTAGAATTTTCTTTGTGAAGAAAAATAAACATGGATTCTTTTGAAGATTTTTATTTAATGAGGAAAAAGTCCATCCTAGAAATATGTATTCTTAGCAAATACACTGCAGACAATTGCTTATAGATAAAGAATTTAGGAAATAGTGCCATAGAAAAGACCAAGATTAAGTGGATATGGCTCTTATACCTAAGGAATTTTACAACTTGTCAAAATTCTGACTAGATTTTCTTCTAACATTTGAAGAGGTAATTGAGATCACTTCATGTCTCAGTTGAATGGTACTAGAAAGTAATATCACTGATTTTTAAGTTATGCTGAAAGTGGTTGCAAAATATTCAAAAAACCACTTCCTAAAAGAGTCAGTCCACTGTATTTTCAAGGTGACTAAGTTAAATTAGGGAAGTTGTTTTGTTTGTTGTTATTAGAAAAACCATTGTTTTAGAGTCAGAAGCTTTATAGTTTTAAGTATATAACTTTCAAACTGGCAGAGACTTTGAATATAATTTCCCCAGCCTCACATACATCAAGCCTTATGATTTTGTTGTTGTTCTTAATTTATATGTTAGACAAAGTCCTACTATGTAATCCTGGCTAGCCTGGGACTTACTATGTAGACCAGGCTGGCCTTGAATTCACAAAGATACACCTGAGTCTGCCTCTCAAGTCTGAGAAAGCTCTAATTTTGATCTTCAGAAATTCATACAATTAGACAAGAGTCAGGAAAACAAGCAGACTAGATATCAAGCTACTTTACCTATTTCTCCACTCTGCTTCACAGGACAGTCAATTTACTTATCTCCACCTTCATTCTCCCCACTCCTACATAGTCTAGAGCAGGATATGTGCATGTCTGTTGGGTCCCACAGAAACCTCTGAAGAAATAGCTGTGAGTTCCCCTTGCCAGGAACATCAGTTTCATCTGGGAGCTGGTTAAAAGTGTACACTTTCTGACCAGTGCAAACATATCGAATCTAATTCTACAGTTAGCAAGATCCCAGGGTGATACATATGCACACTAAAGCCTGAGAAGCACCCATCTGTGATCCATATCAAGTGTGCATATGACAAACATTTTACTTCCTGTAAAGATATAAGAGCAAGGGAGAACATTATGTTTTAGGGGAGAGGTAGATGATTGCTGAGCTCATTGGGATGGCTAAAAAATATTTTGAAGCTACAAGTACATTATTGAATAACAGCCTTACCATTGGGAATAGTTTATGTTTGCCCCTGCATATAATTTATTTAATAATAATAATGATAATAATCATAATGACACTTAATTATTACACAGATTTATTTACATATTACAGTGTAACTTTAAACTAGCATGGTTTCAACAGAAATGATTGCAGTACAGGGCATTTCTTAAGGATTAATGATGTTTGAAGAAATAGCTGGCTTGAGACTGAAAGGCTGAAAACAATTAATCCATCAATTATTAATTCTTAACATATGCCTTATGTTGAGGTTGCTTTTGCTTCATACAGAACACAGGGGAAAGAAAACCTGAGCGGCGGTTCTACAGGTATTTTTCTCATGCTCTAGGCAGCTTCATTTTGTTGTTTGCTAATATTTTCTGGAGGCTCACATAGGGAGCCGCTGCTTTGTTCATTAACCTTTCAGATTGCTTAAGGTTTGCAGCACACAGTGCAGTATGATCTATTGCTGTTACCTCAGCATTTTATTTACTTCAGCAAGCTACCCCTTCTACATGCTAGAAATGTACTGTCAATTCTAAACTCGTTATGCAAATACTACACCTAGGCACTATTATTCTGACTTCCATTAGCACTACTCCCCCATTAGCTTGGCCTCCTGTGAATAAGAAGTGTCAAATTACATATGTAGATTTGTGGGATAGGGGTGGGTGGGCTACACTGAATGGTCTCCTGTGGAGTCAGCAGAAAATAATTGTATTTGAATCAAACACTACATCCTTTATGCTCTAATATGACAGTTCTAATATACTCTCTCAAGACAAATTGTTCTGCCTGTGAGCCTTTGGAGTCAGTTTAGGAAGGAATGTTGTGTTTACGAAGTTAGCAGACATCTCTCGGCACTACATCCTTTCCTTTGTCTGCTGATCTGTGTAAACCTGGAAGCATGTCTTAAATAAAACTGTGTGCCTTTGTGTGCAATAAAATCTGTTGAATATAGTCAGGCCCTTCTGAATTTCTCATTCTTTGTCTTCAAAATGGGCATATGTTCTGTCCACATTTCATATGTTAAGTCACTTTCTTCAAGAAATAGATCTGTAAATATAAACCACCATCATAGGGTGTTTTGTTTACCATTCTTTCCAATTGAGTTGGTTGAGGTATGTGAGTAAGTAATGTAGAGCTGACCCTAAGAGTGTCTGGATGAGATATTTTTCTCTCTGCACAAAGCATCACGCTAAATTCTGCTTATTCCCGTCTCCCCTATTAGTGTACAGTAAAACCTAAAGATTTTCCACCAATGCACTCATAAGCAGAGAGCAACTTAATCTTCAGGGTGTTATGAACGAGGGTGTCTCATCAATCACTGCCCATTCACTAAGTGATGTACAATATATAAAATACCTCTGTTATTGAATATATTGATGTGGTTGACATTAATAGAGAGACCATGGACTTAAAATATTTTAAAATTGATTTGTCATTGTTTTTAATCTGAGTTGATAGAGATGGTTCAAATCCTTGGAAAGAAATCAGTCATTGAATGTAGCAATTTAAAAACTGAATTCCGGGGAGTCCAAAATGGTGGTGACCAGCTTGCACTTTTATCTGAGGGGCAGAGGATCTGAAATTCCGGACTTGGTGAGTGGAGGGGCAGCTGAAGCAGAACATCCACATTGAAGTTTTCTGGGTGAGAGGCGACAACTTGTGTGCTGGGACAGTTTGGCTCCAGGTCACCCATGGAGGTCTCGGGGGTCTGAGAGTGGCCAACAGTCGACCCCTCTGCACTTCCCCTTGCCCCAAGCATGGGCCTCCCTGCTCAGCAGCTGTGGCAGCTGCTGCCCCAAGCAGGAGCCTCCATGCTTGGTGACTGAACCAGCAGAGACAGTTGCACCAAGTACGTGTGTGTTTCCCTGCCCAGCGGCCAAACAAAGGACACCACTGAGCCGACTCATCTCCTACACTTTCGTTTGCCACTGCGGGCCCAAATCTGAAAGTAGAGAACAGGGGATCCCTGTGATTTCCACATAGGCCTGCAAAGCAGTGAGTGTGCTTTCAAGTGAGTGGGTGCAGATCCCCAGATCCAGGGTCCCTCTACTCTAGGAGCCAGACATTGGATCCCTCCCACCCATACCCCTACTGTGGGTCAAGATAGGGATTCCTGGGACAGCGTTCTCAACATTGAAGCGCCTGTTCTGTGAGAATCCCAGTGCAATCCAGACAAACAATACCTGGAGCCAAGATGGTGCAGCCCAAGCAGCTCTTAGCACTTGGATCATAATACTGAGACAGGCCTGAGGGCCACTGAGCAGTTCAGGGTACCCATGTGCATTACTCCCACGAATGGTGTCAGCACCCCTTCTTGCACTTAAATCCACCCTTCCAGGCATCTACATGCTCCAGCACCCTGTCCTTCAAGCCACATTTCAACGCACACTCCTGCTCTTGCACACATGTGTCTGTCACATTCCTCCCATAACTATATCTGAAATAACAACATTCACTCTCAAACTGGTGGACCTTTCCCATCTTACTGAAGAATACTCCAGACTCCAGAGACAGAGGGATCCAGTCTGAAGGACAGGTGTCAGGAACAATCAGTGAAGGTTATGGATAAGCAGATGGCTGGAGTTTGGCATAAGAATACATCCAACAAAAATCAGGACATCATAGCTTTGCCAGCAACCCCTGAAATCAATGGATATTTTAAGTCATCAGAAATACAGGAAAATGATCTCAAATCTATGCTTATCCAGTTAATAGAGGCACATAAAGAGGAAATGAAAAAGCTCTCAAAAAATTCAGGCAAATATAACCAAACAAATAGAGGCACGTATAGAGGCACAAGTAGAGGCAAACAGAAAGGAAACAAACAAACAAACAAACAAAAAACAGAAGCCATCATGGAAATACAGAAATCCACATTTGAACAGATGAAAGAATAGTACAAGACATGAAAACAGAATTAGAATCAACAAAGAAAACACAAACAGAGAAAACCCTGGAGCTGGAGAACTTAGAGAAAAGATCAGGGACCATAAAGGTAAGTATCACCAACAGAATACAAGAGACAGACTCTCAGGCGCTGAAGATACAATTGTAGAAATTGATACATCTCTCAAAAAAAAAAAAAAAGTAAAATTGGAAAAGCTCCAAACAGAAAACATCCAAGAAATCAAGGACTCCACAAAAAGACAAAAATTAAGAATAAACAAAAAAGAAGAATCCAGGTTCCAAGGTCAAGAAAATATTTTTAAGAAAATCATAAAGAAAAATTTCCCCGCTTATAGAAAGAGATGTCCATTAATATAAAAGAGGCCTACAGAACACCAGATAGGCTAGGTTAGAAAAAAAAACTCCTCATGTCACGTAATGGTCAAAACACTACAGAACAAAGAAAAAAATATTGAAAGCAGCAAGGGAAAAAGGCCAAGTAACATATAAAGGTAGACCTATCAGAATCACACCATACTTTTTTTTTTGAAATTATTATTATTTTTTATTACTTACACTTTATTCATTTTGTATCCCCTCATAAGCCCCTCCCCCCTCCACTCCCAATCCCACCCTCCCTCCCCTTCTGCATGCATGCCACTCCCCAAGTCCACTGATAGGGGAGGTTCTCCTCTCCTTTCTGATCTTAGTCTATCAGTTGTCATCAAAAGTGGCTGCATTGTCCTCTACTGTGGCCTGGTAAGGCTGCTCCCCCCTCAGGGGGAGGTGATCAAAGAGCAGGCCAATCAGATTATGTCTGAGACAGTCCCTCTTCCCATTACTATGTAACCCACTTGGACATTGAACTGCCATGGGCTACATCTGTGCAGAGGTTCTAGGTTATCTCCAGGAATAGTCCTTGGTTGGAGTATGAGTCTCTGGGAAGTTCCCTGTGTTCAAATTTTCTTGTTCTGTTGCTCTCCTTGTGGAGTTCTCGTCCCCTCCAGTTCTTACTATTTCCCACTTCTTACATAAAATTCCATTCACTCTGCCCATCAGTTGGCCATCAGGCTCAGCATCTGCTTTGACAGTCTATACTGCAGAGGCTTTCAGAGGCCCTCTGTGGCAGGTTCCAAGGTTGTTTCCTGTTTTCTTCTGGCTTTCAGAGGCCCTCTGTAGCAGGTTCCAAGGTTGTTTCCTATTTTCTTTTTCTTCTGATGTCCATTGTCTTTGCCTTTCAGGATGGGGATTGAACATTTTAGTTAGGGTCCTCTCTTTTGCTTAGTTTGTTTAGATGTACAGATTTTAGTGGGTTTATTCTATGTTGTATGTTTATATGAGTGAATATATACCATGTGTGTCTTTTTGCTTCTGGGACAACTCAGTCAGGATGATCCTCTCCAGGTCCCACCATTTACCTGCAAATTTCATGATTTCCTTATTTTTCATTGCTGAGTAATACTCCATTGTATAGATGTACCACAGTTTCTGCATCCATTCTTCAGTTGAGGGGCATCTGGGCTGTTTCCAGCTTCTGCCTATTACAAATAAAGCTGCTATAAACATGGTTGAGCAAATGTCCTTT
>NW_026596069.1:26897858-26971022 GCF_907164565.1 Psammomys obesus
AAAGGACATTTGCTCAACCATGTTTATAGCAGCTTTATTTGTAATAGCCAGAAGCTGGAAAACAACCCAGATGCCCCTCAACTGAAGAATGGATGCAGAAATTGTGGTACATCTATACAATGGACTATTACTCAACAATGAAAAATAAGAAAATCATGAAATTTTCAGGTAAATGGTGGGACCTGGAAAGGATCATCCTGACTGAGTTGTCCCAGAAGCAAAAAGACACACACGGTATATACTCACTCATATAAACATACAACATAGGATAAATCCACTAAAATCTGTACATCTAAACCAACTAAGCAAAAGAGAGGACCCTAACTAAAATGTTTAATTCCCATCCTGAAAGGCAAAGACAATGGACATCAGAAGAAAAAGAAAATAGGAAACAACCTTGGAACCTGCTACAGAGGGCCTCTGAAAGTCAGAAGAAAACAGGAAACAACCTTGGAACCTGCCACAGAGGGCCTCTGAAAGCCTCTGCAGTATAGACTGTTAAAGCAGATGTTGAGCCTGATGGCCAACTGATGGGCAGAGTGAATGGAATTTTATGTAAGAAGTGGGAAATAGTAAGAGCTGGAGGGGACAGGAACTCCACAACGAGAGCAACAGAACAAGAAAATTTGAACACAGGGAACTTCCTAGAGACTCATACTCCAACCAAGGACTATTCCTGGAGATAACCTAGAACCCCTGCACAGATGTAGCCCATGGCAGTCCAGTGTCCAAGTGGGTTACATAGTAATGGGAAGAGGGACTGTCTCTGACATAATCTGATTGGCCTGCTCTTTGATCACCTCCCCCTGAGGGGGGAGCAGCCTTAACAGGCCACAGTAGAGGACAATGCAGCCACTTTTGATGAGAACTGATAGACTAAGATCAGAAAGGACAGGAGAACCTCCCCTATCAGTGGACTTGGGGAGTGGCATTCATGCAGAAAGGGGAGGGAGGGTGGGATCGGGAGGGGAGGAGGGAGGGGCTTATGGGGGGATACAAAATGAATAAAGTGTAATTAATAAAAAGAAATAGTGGCTGGAGAGATGTCTCAGCAGGAAAAATGCCTATTGTTTTTCCAAATGACTCAAGTTCAGTTCCTAGCATGTGCATTGAGTGGCTCACAACTTCTTATAACTTCTGCTCCAGGGGTCTGACATCCTTTTGTTTTTATTTCTCTGTGGTCACCCCATACATGTGCATATATACTCATTCATACAACATACACACAAAGGTTAAACAAACTCTTGTTTAATCAGTGAAATAATCATAAGGAAATATCTAAGTCATAATTTATTATTTTATTGGTAGATTGCTCTATTTGTGTGCTTTTGTTGATTAGCCAACTGACCAGTTCTTAGACTCAACTGTTTGATGGACTGTTTGATGGCTACTTGGACTCGTTCCTATGTAATTTTTATTTAGTCAAGTGTAAAGGACATAAAACAGTGAATGAACAAATTGTAAAATAATACTTATAAATTTGTAAAACAAAGCAAATAGTGGGAAGTGAGCATAGAATCACCAGGTTTTGTCCCAGGCAGGCATCACTGGATCTGTGACCTACTTAACAAAGAAAATACTGTGCGTATGAGTTTGAACTCTCTAACAAGGAATATGCAAGCTAAGGAGTCACAGAATTACTTCTGACACATGAAGTAAATCTACAAACACAAATGTAGATGATAAAACTTAATGGCTCTGTAGAGGATATTGCAGGGGTCAACACTCTCCTTTAATGAACCATTAACACTTAAAGATATGTGTTAAAATGATTCTAAGATTAGGACATAGCACCAGGAGTAAGAAAATTTAATGACCAACTTAATATTCTTGCTACAGGGTTCACTACTTCACAAAACTCTGGCCCATAAATGAAGAATCATATCATAGGTCAAGTCATCTCAGACCTAGCTTCAGGGGAAAAATTAAGATAGACAAAATTGCAACAATGCAAGATAGAATGAAGCCTAATAGTGTTTTCCCTTTCAAAGCAATGCATATCCCATTTTTGTAATGAGGCAGATTTAGTCTGATAATATGTTATCTTCACTTACTGAGTTTTAGAGAGATAAAGATTATTCAAAACAAAATAAAAACATATTTATTTAACCATTTACTTATTTAATACATATTTAACGATAATCTATTATATTTACTGTAAACTAAATTTTAGTGTTTTAAAAATAAACCATCAGCTACCTTATGTTTGGTTAGCCAAAATAATTATAAAATAGATAAATTGACTGTGTGTTATGTCTGGCAGGTTCACGTGGCTCCTCTTGGCTACTAAGTGTGCTTAGCTTCTTCAGAGACTGAGGCCACCAACTGAGAACTTCTCAGAGCACTGTGTATCTTTGCTGAGTCGTTGGCTACCATTTTACACAATGTACATTGCCTACGACTACTCTCTTGATTCAGGAAAATGCTTGTGATAGAAATTGCAAGTTAGGAGTAGATAATCTGCATTCATTCAGTTTAAAATCATGGTTTTCATTATACTTTTGACATTGAATTATTTAAAAATAAAGAAACAAATAGGGCAAAAATATCATATAGAGGGACCAAAAGTCCTCTTGTCAGCATTTATTGGAATACCATCTCAAATGCATACTTAGGCTTTATTTGCAAAAATGAAGATGGCTCTGGGTTTAGGAAAAGAATTAACATAAAACTTCTAATGGAAAAAAAATACATATAAGAGGAAACACTACCAAATTAAAACCTGAAAAAGCCAGTGTATTTCAGTAATTACATATGCATGGAACTCTCAATATAGTATGTCAAATAGATACCCTATATAGCCTTGACATCAGAGGGATAGAAAGAACTTAACTAATTAGGTAGAGAGGAACAAATGTAAAAAAAGTAATTTATTTCCTCTTTTCTTTGTGATATTATAATGTAATTACATTTCTTCCTTCCCTTTTCTTCATCCAAACTCTTTTATGTACACTAATTGAAAATGGAAACTATGTATACTTTTACAAAATTTGAAAAAACAGAATTTTCACTTTTTCTAGTCAGAAGTCCTTCCTAATAAGCAATCTAAAGGGTGGATTAAAATTTTCCTTAAAATCTTCCTGTTTCCTTTGAACTTCAGGATGTCAGGTCTCTTTATGACTTCATAACTCCCTTGTACATATGTAATATTATACGGTCATCTTGATGGGTGCATAGGCCAGTTTCCTTTCCTGGTTATTGTGAATAGTGCATCGATAAGCCCGAATGAACAAGTATGCTTATGGCACATTGACTTATTGAATATTTCAGGTATGAATCTAAAGAGTGCTAAAGTTGGATCATATATAGTAGTTTTGGTCTCAGAATTTTTGAGGCACCTTCACATTGATTTTCATAGTGATTATACAGGTTTACAGTTTCCCTTAAACTTAAAATTGCGTATACTTGTGTTTGTGTGCGTGTACATGTGCTTGAGTGTGTGTGTGTGTGTTTATAGGTCTCAAAACTAGAAAGGAGATCATGAGAGGTGATGAAGAAATCTTGCGGGAAGTAGAAAATAGAGACTTTAATAGAATATATATAAAAGAAAAACACAAGAAGGGGCTGAGAGAAGGAAGGGGACCAATTT
This sequence comes from Psammomys obesus, assembly GCF_907164565.1. Taxonomy (NCBI): domain Eukaryota; kingdom Metazoa; phylum Chordata; class Mammalia; order Rodentia; family Muridae; genus Psammomys; species Psammomys obesus. Next base: position 26,901,448 of record NW_026596069.1, read on the forward strand.
GGGGAGTGAGATATATAGAGATGACATGATGAAATCCAGCATTCTGTATGTTAACTTAAAACATTAATAAAATAGTTAAGAACTTAACATTTTTAATGCTACTAAATGTGCCCTTCATTTCCTTGATGTTTAAAAAGGAAAGTCACGCATACATTTTACTCTTTTAAAGACAGGAGTCACGGGAATATTAAATTTGAAAAGGTATGATGTGACCAGTTTTTATTTTCAAGCACTCACCAAGCAGAACATCTTAAATTAGACTTTAAGTATCTTTTATGAAGAAGTAAATTTCTTCTCTTTCCTCCCATAATTAAGGAACATAAATGGTTTTTACTAGTACATTTCAAAAGCTGTAAATGAAAATGTCTTGTCTTGGTGCTTCTCCTTTGTTGAATTATAGCATTATTAAGAGCAGATTTTTAATCCTTATGGCTTTATTACTTAGATGTTCACACGAAAAGATTGATAGGTGGTCAGGTACTGTTTTCATTGTCTTCGTAAAATCCTTCCTAAGGACATTTGTCACTGAATTCCCAGATTTCATAACATCAGAAAAGTTGTTTAAGTAAAAATGAATTGATGTAACAAATTTCTTGTATTATAACAATAAAATTAAAACAACTTATTGGTACTCATTTTTTCCAAATTAATACAAATGAGTAAAAGTGATATGTAAAAACATTTTTTTAAAAGTACCCCAAACTAAATGACCCTTTAGAGACATATTCTTGTGCAATACAGAATGTACTACTTAGTCTTTATTTTGTAATTTTAAGATTTTTTCAATTTGTGTCATTTGTGTTCTTTTAAATTAATTATACTTGTTTCAATCGCTTTTAGAATTATGTAGAAATGAGTCCTCATTGAGTACTTTGCATTACAGGAACTCATGTTAAAATTAAACATGATTCTAAGTGAGCTGTCAATGTGTTACTTTTTGATGGTACATGACCTTCAGTTGAAAGGCTAAAATGAAGCTGATATGACCAAGACAGGACTCAGCTATTAAAATATACTAAAAACACCAATAAACAACCACTTTTTTTAAAGCAACTAGTTCTTTTTGTTATTATTTTTTTCTTTTTTATAAGCCCCTCCGTCCTCCCATCCCGATCCCACCCTTCCTCCCCTTTCTGCATGCATGCCCCTCCCCAAGTCCACTGATAGGGGAGGTCTTCCTCTCCTTCTTTCTGATCTTAGACTATAAGTTCTCATCAGAAGTGGCTGCATTGTCATCTTCTGTGGCCTGATAAGGCTGTTCCCCCCTCAGGGGGAGGTGATCAAAGAGCAGGCCAATCAGATTATATCAGAGGCAGTCCCTCTTCCCATTACTATGTAACCCACTTGGACACTGAACTGCCATGGGCTACATCTGTGCAGGGGTTTTAGGTTATCTCCATGAATAGTCCTTGGTTGGAGTATGAGTCTCTGGGAAGGTCCCTGTGTTCAAATTTTCTTGTTCTGTTGCTCTCCTTGTGGAGTTCCTGTCCCTCCAGCTCTTGCTATTTCCCACTTCTTACATAAAAATTCCATTCACTCTGCCCATCAGTTGGCCATCAGGCTCAGCATCTGCTTTGATAGTCTGCAGGGCAGAGGTTTTCAGAGGCCCTCTGTGGCAGGTTCCTAGGTTGTTTCCTGTTTTCTTCTTCTGGCTTTCAGAGGCCCTCTGTAGCAGGTTCCTAAGTTGTTTCCTGTTTTCTTCTTCTTCTGATGTCCATCCTCCTTGCCTTTCAGGATGGGGATTGAACATTTTAGTTAGGGTCCTCTCTTTTGCTTAGTTTGTTTAGATGTACTGATTTTAGTGGGTTTATCTTATGTTGTATGTTTATATGAGTGAGTATATACCATTCCTGTCTTTTTGCTTCTGGGATAACTCACTCAGGATGATCCTCTCCAGGTCCCACCATTTACCTGCAAATTTCATGATTTCCTTATTTTTCATTGCTGAGTAATACTCCATTGTGTAGATGTACCACAATTTCTGCATCCATTCTTCAGTTGAGGGGCATCTGGGCTGTTTCCACCTTCTGGCTATTACAAATAAAGCTGCTATAAACATGGTTGAACAAATGTCCTTGTTGTGTACTTGAACAAATTTTGGGTATATACCTAGCAGTGGTATAGCTGGGTCTTGAGGAATCACTATTCCTAATTGTCTTAGAAAGCGCCAGATAGATTTCCAGAGTGGTTGTACCAGTTTACATTCCCACCAGCAGTGGAGGAGGGTTTCCCTTTCTCCACAACCTCTCCAGCATGTGTTGTCACTTGAGTTTTTGATCTTGGCCATTCTCATGGGTGTAAGGTGAAATTTCAGGGTTGTTTTGATTTGCATTTCCCTAAAGGCTAATGAGGTTGTAAAGCAACTATTTCTAATTGAAGTCATCACATCTCACAGTATACTTAATGTAATGTTCCAGAAGAGGCATTTCTTCATAGAACCCTTTCTGAGCTTTGTGACTAGCAGTATGTGACTTAATACTCAAACACTGGTGAAACAGCAAATTTGATTTTGCTTCCAGTGGGAGATGGCAGAAAATCTGTTTATTATGGACAAATATTGGAATGCCCTATGTGCTTGAATAGGGCAGGGAAAGCTTGTTAGGGCCTTTATAAGGCCAGAATGAAAATTTAAAAATGGACTAATGATCTCTAACAGTGGATTTAATGTTTCATTTTCATAGGTACTTTTAGTGTTTATGTATTTACTCCACCCTTTTACGAAGAGCAAGTAAGGATTTATTTCTCTTGTGGAAACTTTTAAATAACCTAATGTGTCTTTTAAAAATTTTGACATCTAAATAGATGTGCTTATTGTAATTAGAATATCATAAATTTCAGGGGAAAGCAATCTCTTTCTCTGCTCTCTACACTCACAGTCACTCGCTTTCCTCATATTCTCAAATGTACAACAATAGGGCTTGGTGGGTAAGCACAGCTTAAAATATATGGCTCTTACCTTATGCATGTTAATTTACTCCTAATCTTAAGACTGACCTTTGATAGAAGATGTAATTCTGCAATGAAGTCATTAGAGATATGTAAGGCAAAGAGGGTGCCTCTGGGAAAGCAACTACATTATTCTAAATTCATGCCTAGGTGGAAAAACAGTAAAATGATATTACCAGAGGCAAGTTTAAACTCAGAGTTCTAGAAGGTAAGGACCTCAAGAAGTAGAGCAGTGGTCACTTAAAATAAGACAGGCAACACCAAAAAAGGATGTTAAGAATAGCGATTAAATGTAGCAGCTTTATTCTTTTTTTTGTCATACCATTTCTTTTTTAAAAAATTATTGTTATCATGTATCACAATTTATTCAGTTTGTATCCTGGTTGTGGCACCCTCCTTTCTCTCTTCCCAAACCCACCTTCTGTCCTTCTTCTTCCCCTATGCCACTGGCCTACTCCACTGATAGAGGAGGTCCTCTTTCCTTCCTACTTGACACTAGCCTATCAGTTCTCATCAAGACTGGTTGCATTGTCTTCCTCTGTGGACTGGCAAGGCTGAACCCCACCAAGGGGAGGTGATCAGAAAGCCAGCTCATGAGTTCATGCCAGAGATAGTCCCTGTTCTCTTCCCTAAGGATCCCACTTGAAGACTGACTCTATGGGCAACATTTCAGCCGGGGTTTTAGGTCCTCTTCATGCATTGTCCTTGGTTGAGGTATCATTCTCTTCAGAGCCTCAAGCTCAGTTTTTATGCCTCTGTTGGTACCGATTTGAACCTCCTGTCCCATCCAGGTCTTTCTATCTCCCCCTTCTTTCATAAGATTCCCTGCACTCTGCCCAAAGTTTGGCTATGAGTCTCAGCCTCTACTTCGATACCTCGATCAGTAGAGTCTTTCAGAAGCTGTCTGTGGTAAGCTCCTGTGTTGTTCCCTGTCTTCTCCTGCTTCCAATATCTATCACATTTGTCTTTCTGAATGAGGATAGAGAATCTTCCCTAGGGTCTTCCTTGTTGTTTAACTTCTTTAGGAGTACAGCTTTTAGTACGTTTATCCTATATTATGTGGCTAATATCCACTCATGAATGTGTATATACTACCATGTGTGTCTTTCTGCTTCTGGGTTACCTCACTCAAGATCTTTCCTAGTTTCCACCATTTGCCTGAAAATTTCATGATTTCTTTGTTTTTAATTATTGAGTAGTATTCCATTGTGTAAATGTCCACGATTTCTGTATTCATTCATCCATTGAGGGACATCTTGTTTGTTTCCAGCTTCTGGATATTATGAATAAAGCTGCTACAAACATGGTTGAGCAAATGTCCTTGTTGTGTACTTGAGCATATTTTTGCCTAGGAGTGGTAAAGCTGGATCTTGAGGAAGCGCTATTCCTAATTGTCTGAGGAATCGCCAGGTTCATTCCCAAAGTGGTTGTACAAGTTTACATTCCCACCAGCAGTGTGGAGTAGGGTTCCCCTTTCTCTGCAACCTCTCCAGCATGTGTTGTCACTTGAGGTTTTGCTCTTAGCCATTCTGATGGGTGTAAGGTAGAATCTCAGGGCCATTTTGATTTGCATCTCCCTGATGACTAAGGATGTTGAACATATCTTTGTTTCTCTGTCATTTGATATTCCTCTATTGAGAATTCTCTGTTTAGCTCTGTACCACATTTTTAAATTGGATTACTTGGTTTGTTGGTGTTTAACTTCTTGAGTTCTTTATATATTCTGGATATTAGCTGTCTGTCAGATATAGGGTTGGTGAAGATCTTTTCCCAGTCTGTAGGCTGTCGTTTTGTTCTGACAACAGTGTCCTTTGCTTTACAGAAGCTTTTCAGCTTCATCAGGTCTCATTTATTGATTGTTGATCTTAGAGCTTGTGCTGTTAGTGTTATGTTCTGTCTCCTGTGTCAATGAATTCAAGGTTCTTCCTGACTTTTTCTTTTAACAGGTTTACAGTGTCTAGTTTATTATTGAGGCTTTTAATCCACTTGAACTTTAGTGTTGTTCAGGGTGATAAATATGGGACTATTTCTACATGTAGGATCAACATAATAAAACCTATACTGTTAAAGAAGCTAAACAAGAAGTAGGACCCAAAGTACAAACTTCATTCAGAAGGGCAAACGAGATAGACATCAGAAGCAGGAGAAGACAGGGAATAGGACAGGAGCCTACCACAGTGAGCCTTTAAAAGACCTAGCAGATGCTGAGTCTCATAGCCAAATTTTGGTCAGAGTGCAGGAAATCTTATGAAAGGAGGGGGAGATAGAAAGACCTGGATTGGACAGAAGCTTCACAAGGATACCAACAAAACAAAACAAAACAAAACAAAACAAAACAAAACAAAACAAAACAAAACAAAATTCTGGAATCAGGGATCTCTGCAGAGACTAATACCCCAAACAAGGACCATGTACGGAGAAGACATAGAACTCAGAGGAGGCATAGAACTCAGAGGAAGCCCATAGGCAGCTCAGTTTCCAAGTGGGTTCCCTAGTAAGGGAACTGTCTCTGACATAAACTCAGTGGCTGGCTCTTTGATCACCTCCCCTTGTGGAGGGTGCAGCCTTACTAGGCCACAGAGGAAGACAATGCAGCCAGTCCTGATGAGACCTGATAGACTAGGGTCAGATAGGGGGGAGGAGGTCCTCCTTATCAGTGGAGTAGGGGAGAGGCATAGGGGGAGAAGAGGGAGGGAGGATGGGACTGGGTGGAAATGTGGGAGGGGACTACAGCCAGGATACAAAGTGAATAAATTGTAATAAACAATAAATAAATAAAAAAGAATGAGCACAAAATATTTTAAAAGCTTTTTATGTACTAATATATAAAATATTGTATATATATATATATACACACACACAATACTAAATATATCTAAAAGCAGACAATAAGTGATCTGCTAAATCCTTTTTATAAAGAGTTTGGCATTTAACAATCATCCAATAGAAAGAATTACACCTTGTGCAGGAAAAAAAAATAACAATCAAGTCTTGTCAAGAGACTTCCACAGAATACATAACAAATTTAATACTCAGAGCTTTTAGCTCTCCCAAGACTAAGGTGACTCTGTGTTTGCAAACTTGTGGATAAGCATTACCTGTGATTAATTGTAATTTCTTGAATTAGGCACTATTGAAGACAGACAAAAAAGTACATTCTCTGAACTTAAGAAATTTAAAGTCTTGTTTGGGGTGACCTGAATGACTCATAAAGCTAAAACAGTAACAATAGAAGATAATATTAGGCCACTATATTCTGTGCAGAGAATAACATTGCTAGATTTTGACTCCATTAATTCCCACTCAGCTGCCTCTGAATCAGTGATCAAACACAGTGGTCCATAACTGGTAAGCATGTAAAATGTATTCGAGGGGAAATAACATACATGGATGTTTTAAAAGTAGGCTTTCTGGAGTCCAATTTTCCAAATGAACAATTATAGATTTTTTGACCAAATAAGCTAGACAAAAATTATGAGCTAAACAAAAGAAAACTTTTGATCACTTTCATCATCAATACTGGGTAAAACCAGCTATCTTAACAGTCACTTGAAAAATCTGAACGCTTATTAATTGTTAACTTTATAACTTGAAGCCATGTTGATTGTGGTCATTAAACACATTCAGTTTAATAGAGAGGCTAGTTGAAATGAACTATAAAATAAATGATACTACCTCACTCAGTACTTCACTCAGTGCTATGTAGAAGCATCTTTCATCTTGCTTGTTTTCAAGTGCTCTTAAGTGGTGACACACACCTTTGATCAGATCACTTAGAAATTGAGGCAAACAGAATGCCAGTTCAGAGCCAGGACAGGCTCCACGGTAGGATCTTGTCTCAAAACCCCTGAAAACCAAAACCAATAAATAAATATTACAACTTTGATTTTAAAATAATTTTCTATCACTTGTAAGCTGAACAATACAAGCACATTTCTACAAAGAACCTTCATTAGTTCACAGTGGCACATTTGCCATCTCTAAATTTTAGGTGGCATTGCTTCTGGCTTCTTAAACTTTCACACACACATGCACACATTTTTTCTTTTTAATTTTTTTATTTACAGCTTATTCAATTTGTATCCCACCTGTAGCTCCATCCCTTCTCCCCTTCCAGTCTACCCTCCCTCCCCATTCTCCACCCATACCCCTCCCCAAGTCCACTGATAGGGGAGGTCTTCCTCCCCTCCCTTCTGATCCTAGTCTATCAGGTCTCATAAGGACTGTTTGTATTGTCTTCCTCTGTGGCCTGGTAAGGCTGCTGCCCGCTCTCCCCAGGGAGAGGTGATCAAAGAGCCAGCCACTGAGTTCATGTCAGAGACAGTCCCTGTCCCCATTACTATGGAGCCCACTTGGACACTGAACTGCCATGGGCTACATCTGTGCAGGGGTTCCAGGTTATCTCCATGAATGGTTCTTGGTTGGAGTATCAGTCTTAGAAAAGACTTCTGTGCCTAGATTTTTTGGTTCTGTTGCTTCCCTTGTGGAGCTCCTGTCCTCTCCATGTCTTACTATTCTCCCACTTCTTCCATAATCGGCTAGAAAAAAAAAGGGGGAACACCCTAGAACTCATTGGTACAGGAGAGAACTTCCTGAACAGAACACCAACAGCACAGGCTCTAAGAGCAACAATGAATAAATAGGACCTCATGAAACTGAAAAGATTCTGCAAAGCAAAGGACACCGTCATCAAAACAAAGCGACTGCCCAGAGATTGGGAAATGATCTTCACCAACCCTTTATCTGACAGAGGACTCACATCCAGTATATATAAAGAACTAAAGAAGCTGAAAAGCAGCAAACCAAGTAATCCACTTAAAAAATGGGGAACAGAGCTAAACAGAGAAATCTCTGTAGAGGAATATCGAATGGCAGAGAAGCATTTAAAGAAATGCTCAACCTCATTAGCCATTAGGGAAATGGAAATCAAAACAACCCTGAGATTTCACCTTACACCCATCAGAATGGCCAAGATCAAAAACTCAAGTGACAACACATGCTGGAGAAGTTGTGGAGAAAGGGGAACCCTTCTCCACTGCTGGCGGGAATGTAAACTTGTACAACCACTCTGGAAATCAATCTGGCTCTTTCTCAGACAACTAGGAATAGCGCTTCCTCAAGATCCAGCCATACCATTCCTAGACATATATCCAAAAGAGGCTCAAGTACACAAAAAGGACATTTGCTCAACCATGTTTGTAGCAGCTTTATTTGTAATAGCCAGAAGCTGGAAACAGCCCAGATGCCCCTCAACTGAAGAATGGATGCAGAAACTGTGGTACATCTATACAATGGACTATTACTCAACAATGAAAAATAAGAAAATCATGAAATTTTCAGGTAAATGATGGGACCTGGAAAGGATCATCCTGACTGAGTTGTCCCAGAAGCAAAAAGACACACACGGTATATACTCACTCATATAAACATACAACATAGGATAAAGCCACTAAAATCGGTACATCTAAACAAACTAAGCAAAAGAGAGGACCCTAACTAAAATGTTTAATTCCCATCCTGAAAGGCAAAGAGGATGGACATCAGAAGAAGAAGAAAACAGGAAACAACCTAGGAACCTGCTACAGAGGGCCTCTGAAAGCCAGAAGAAGAAAACAGGAAACAACCTTGGAACCTGCCACAGAGGACCTCTGAAAGCCTCTGCAGTATAGACTGTCAAAGCAGATGCTGAGCCTGATGGCCAACTGATGGGCAGAGTGAATGGAATTTTATGTAAGAAGTGGGAAATAGTAAGAGCTGGAGGGGACAGGAACTCCACAAGGAGAGCAACAGAACAAGATAATTTGAACACAGGGAACTTCCCAGAGACTCATACTCCAACCAAGGACTATTCCTGGAGATAACCTAGAACCTCTGCACAGATGTAGCCCATGGCAGTTCAGTGTCCAAGTGGGTTACCTAGTAATTGGAAGAGGGACTGCCTCTGACACAATCTGATTGGCCTGCTCTTTGATCACCTCCCCCTGAGCGGGGAACAGCCTTACCAGGCCACAGAAGAAGACAATGCAGCCATTCCTGATGTGATCTGATAGACTAAGATCAGAAGGAAGGAGAGGAGGACCTCCCCTATCAGTGGACTTGGGGAGGGGCATGCATGCAGAAAGGGGAGGAAGGGCGGGATTGGGAGGGAAGGAGGGAGGGTCTTATGGGGGGATACAAAATGAATAAAGTGTAATTAATAATAATAATAATAATAATAATAATAATAATAATAAAATGAAAAAAGATTCCGTGAACTCTGCCCAAAGTTTGGGTATAAGTGTCAGCATCTGCTTTGATACCCTGCAAGATAGAGCCTTTTAGAGGACCTCTGTGGTAGGCTCTTGTCCTGTTCCCTGTTTTCTGCCTCTTCTGATGTCTATCCTCTTTGCCTTTCTGAAGGGGGATTGAGCTTCTTAGCCAGAGTCTTCCTTCTTGATTAGTTTCTTTAGAGTTACAGATTTTAGTATGTTCATCGTATATTATGTCTAATATCCACTTATGAGTGAGTATATAGCCTGTGTGTCTTTCTGCTTCTGGGATACCTTACTTAGGATGATATTTTCCAGTTCCTACCATTTGCCTGCATGATTTCCTTGTTTTTAATTGCTGAGTAATAATATTCCATGGTGTAGATGTATCAAAATTTCTGTATCTATTCCTCAACTGAGGGGCATCTGGGTTGTTTCCAGCCTCTGGCTATTACAAAGAAAGCTGCTACAAACGTGATTGAGCAAATGTCCTTGTTGTATACTTGAGCATTTTTTGGATATATATCTAAGAGTGGTATAGCTGGATCTTGAGGAAGCGCTATTCCAAATTGTCTGAGAAAGCACCAGATTGATTTCCAAAGTGGTTGTAAAAGTTTTTATTCTCACCAGCAATGGAGGAGGGTTCCCATTTCTCCACATCCTCTCCAGCATGACACACACCCATTATAATGTATTTTAACTACTTGAAAAGTTATGCCTTCCTTACTCTGGGAATAACCAATAACAGTCAGAACCACTATTAAGCATTTTTATGGGTTAATGTGTGTCATGATTATGGTTATTACTGCTGTAATGAAGTATAATGACCAAAAGGAAGTTGGAGAGGAAAAAGATTTATTTCTATTTTGCCTCCATATTGTAGTTCATCATTGAATGAAGTCAAAACAGTAACTCAAGCAAGGCAGGAACCAGGAGGCAGGAGCTGATGTAGAGCCCATGGATGGGTACAGCCTACTAGCTTGCTCAGCCTACTTTCTTATAGAACCCAAGACCATCAGCCTAGGGATGGCACCACTGATGGTTGGCTGGACCTATTCCATCACTCACTAATTAAGAAAATGTTCTTAGGTTTATGTATGCCACCATGTTATAAAGGCATTTTCTTAGTCAAGGTTTCCTCCTCTCAGATGACTATATCTTGTGCGAAATTGCCTGCACAATATGTTAGCTATATGTTGATTAAAGTTGTTTAATCTTTAATCACAGTAAAATTTTTCACAGTAAAATTTAAAGTGTATGCTACTAGGATATTATTAAGTAAGCGAGCATCATTGTAACTCAGTTTAAGAGCTGACTAAGTGTATGTGCTAATGTAAGCAGTCTTAATTTCTCAGACATCAGGTCTTTGATTACTGCTATTTATTATCTCTGTTTATGATACTTGGAACTTTTATATATGTTCACCTGGAAGCTCTGATTTTATCTTCTTTATAATATTTGTAATACTTTATTATGTTCCCTTTGCTTACCAGCTTGCCTTGGTTCTGTAGTTCTTTTTCTTGGGCAGCAATCTTCCAACCATTAAAGGCTAAGTGCATAACCAACCAAAAGACACGAAATGTGAAGTTTAATGTTTTTCTTTTCACATGTATTTATTTTCTACAAAGTTTAAAGTCACAATTTCTCAGTCACAGTATCTAATTGAGAGATAAGGAAACAAAATTTACAAATGACTCCTGGGAGATTTCTAGGCCATATTTGAAACTTTACTTTTTAAGACTGTGAATTATAACAAAACAATGATAATGTAACAAAACCACTCTCTTTGGAGAAACAGTATTAATGTGACTGAATATTGATTTGGGGGGATAGAAAGAGTTTGAGATTATTTTAGTTTATTTTCTGTCTTTTCTTAAAACACATGGGTCTTTACAAATCAAAAACAGGGAAGTGGGCACAACTGCCTATTAATGAGTTTTTCTGAGGCTCAGCAGGATAGAATGGAAGAATCCCTGATCACATGAGCACTAGAACTAGGAATAACTAATTCTACACTCACAGGCAGAGCTTCAGACTGTATGAAATGAACTACATTTACATTACTGATGGGTCCTGGCATAAACATAGTTCTAGTTGTGAATGGCCTAATACTCAGTGGCAGGAAGCTTAGGTACACTAATCCTTTTATCAGAAAACATCAAGCCTCTTGGGCTTTTCAAATGTCAAGTGTAGTACTTATAGTGAAATTTAAGTTACATTATAATCTAATTATGCCAGTTCAGTTTGAATGTAGGAAATTCTTTAGGGCCAATCAACACACTTTTAAGGAAAAAAAGTCTCATTACAAAGTGACATTTACTTAGAGAGTTTGAGATGTCATAAAGGAGATTATCCTTACTATCACTGGGATTTTTTTTTTCCACAGTAGATTTGAAAATGTTTACCCTGATAATTTTAGCCTTATCAACAGATTTAAGTCTGTTGAATCTGTGGACTGAAATCACTATTCAGGAAGAATTTGAAAAGGTTGTCAAAACTAGAAAAAGCAAAAGAAATCCTATGTTTAAATCTTCATTTCATTGAAACACAAATACTGAAAGCCATTTAAACCTACCAGTGAGAGACAGTTAGTGAAGAAAAAAAATTAAAACCATGTTCTAAAAATATTTGATTAATGATAAACACATATAGATCTTTAAAAAAAACTTAAGCTATTGTCAGATATTTGAGGAAAAAAGACAAGTCTGTTTATCTGTTTATTTGTTCACATGACTTGAATTACTCGGTTCAAAGATTACAAACTTCCGATCACATTCAGCTGCCATTTTGTTGAATGAAATTCAGGGCCTGAAATGTGGCAGAACAAACTTTCTGTACATAGCTACATCACTACTACACAGCGCTCATTTCATTTTTGTCTACTCTTGCATGTGGCTATAGAGAATGAGAAAATAGCGAAGAGTTAGTACAGGATCAGAAACCTCCTTTAGAAACAGAGGAAAATCAAGCAGTTGTAATCACTTAGCAAATGAGAAAGATATTTTCTATTTTTAGCATGTGTAACTGTGTAGCACCTGTAAGAAAAGAAATTGTTAAAATCTATTCCACATGTACTAGTCATCTTTAAAATGACAGAATAGTAACTAGATGTGGCATTTTAATTTAAGTTGAATTTTAAGTGCTTAAGAATATATTAAAGTCAATTTTGTTTTGATGGTGTTAATTCCCCAACCTAAGCTTTTAAAATGTTTTTAACTTTTACTTGGTTAAAATTGAAAAATGAGAAAATGTTTAAAAGGATATAAATCCATACCATCTTGGGCTTCAATTTAAATATAAATTCCATTGATTTTTCTCATTTTGTTTTTTTCTTTCCCAATCCTATTATGATCTTTCCTAATTTTTCTTATGGACTAATTGATATAGTGAGTATTGTTAGGATCCATAAGCAGGCATCTCTACAGCCAGCCCCGAGGGACCTGAAATATGGGACAGCAGGCATCTGTGAGGCCACCTATGGACCACCTGAAATCACCTGCACATGCTCTGGATCACCTTATAAGAAAAATAGCACCCCCCTCTTGTCTTACCCAGAGACGGTCTCTGTGATCCCTTCCCCCTTCCCTTAATAAACCTCCCACATGGAACCAGTCATGTGGTATGATTTGTGAACCTATCTTGTAACTTTACTGCACAATCCTAACATTGGTACATTGGCCAGGAATAGCCGCTGCTAGCAGCCATGCCACTTGGTAGTTGCTTTCAGTCCCAGCACTCCACAAGAGCTGCTGGAAACCTGTTTTATTTCAAATCCACCTGCGACCCACTTTCTGGCAACCAGATCACTATTTCCTACATGCAGCACCCCCTGGATTGGTGAGTTTCCCTCAGTAGTCAGTGAAAATGCCTCTTTTGTTAGGGGAAGATTGACCGTTCAACATCTGGCAACTTCCTAGTACCTTTTGAGATGGAGGAACCCCCAACCACGGTCTTCATTGGCCACTGTTGACCCTTTGTGCTGACTTCCATTTAGGGCCTTCTGTTTCCCTTGGGTGAGATTTTTTTCCCCCTTTTACTTGAGAGGTTTCCCCCAACCCCCTGTCTCACACTCATTATGAAAAATCCTAGTGCTAGGTAAACTGTGTCTCCTATGGGCATTTGTGCCAACGCTGACAAGCTGTTGAATCAGGTAGGGCCATACTATTCTACTGAGTTAAACCTTGACTTTGGGAAACCTCTAGCAGGTCACTGACTCCAACCCTCTCAGTGGGAACTGCCCATTTGTCCATTCCTCCAGCATCCCCACTGGGATGTCTTCTGGAGAATTTTAAAACCTTATGCATGGTGCCTGAGTTAAAGGCCTCTGAGCTCATACGCCTCTGTAATAAAACTTGGCCTATATATTCCTTAGATAATGGTTCAAATAGACCAATTAATGGCACATTAAATCCAATATTTTATGGGATCTTTTAAATTACTGTCAGTGATCTGGTAAATGGAAGAAGGTATCTTATGTTCAAGCTTTCTCTCTTCTCCTCTCTAAACCTTCTCTCTGTTCTCCCCTTTCTCCTGCTCAACTTCTTCTAGCTATAAAGTCTCAACCTCAAGAGTTCTTTACCTTTGACCCCATGGATGAACCTCCTGTCGGAGCGGTGCCTCTGGCAGGTGCTTTGATATTTAAATCTCAGCGGAGAGAGTGCTTTTACCAGGCCTTTACTAAGTCAGGGTAAAATTTGCAAGTCCATCTCCTTTTGTTTGTGAAAGCAGGTGAGATAGCTTGTGAGGATCACACCTCTTCCTCAGGCTCCTCCTGGAAATTAACCCATTGTTCTGAGATGTTTCTAGTCTGGCTTAAAAACTCTATAATAAAAAGACAGCCCGGCGGTTGCAGCTAGGAGAGTTGCTGCTAAGTGGCTGCTAGGGCTGCTAGTGGCTGCAGAGGCTCAGGCGGCTTTTTGCTGTGGCTGTCGAGTCCAGACCTTCTTAAAAAAGCCTCCTGTGTGCTGTGTGTTATTTTATTAATTTTAATCCTCACTCCCGACTCAAGAACCGTTCGACTTTGCTGGCTGGCTCCGGCAACCTCCACCTCGCCATTCTCAACCTCTGGCTTCTTCTCAACCTCTGGCTTCTCAAGCTCCGTCTTCTCTCTCCTCCTCTGCTTCCCCCTCCTCCTCTTTGGCTTCTCCAGCATCCTCACCCATCTCTTCAGCCCTCTTCCCAGCAACAGACTGTCCCAGTCTTCTTACTTTGGCACCTAATTTTACCCCACCAACAACTTTTAGCCCTAGCTCCCCTGCTACCCACTCTCACTCTATAATGAAGCCCCCTTCTTCTTCTACTAAGTATAAACCAGCCTCAATTCTTCCAGTGCGGGAAGTGGCCAGTGTGGATGGCTTAGTTAGGTTGCATGTTCCCTTCTCATTAACTGAACTGTTTCAAGTAGAAAAGAGACTAGGATCCTATACCTCTAATTCTTCTACTTTCATTAAAAGTAGAGAATTTTAAAGAATTTCAATATCTCACTCAATCTTATAGTTTTCCATTTTATATATATATATATATATATAAAATTCTTATATATATAAATATATATATATTATTCTTACCAATAACTTATTACTTGAGGAGCAGGCGAGTTTGGGAACAGGCTAGAACACATGCAGATGATGTTTACTAAACAAATGCAGCACATCTGGTTGGGGCTGAGGCGGTGCCTGACCAGGATCCACAGTGGGATTATAATACCCTGGAAGGCATTTTTAGCTAGAGGTCAGTTTATGAGCTGCCTCCTGGCTGGTCTCTGCAAGGCTGCCCTTAAACTAGTTAATTATGAGAAGCCCCAGGAGGTCATTCAGGACAAGAATAAAAACCTTTCTCAATTCCTAGAGTTCCGTACAAAGGCCTTCTTACAACATACTAATCTAGACCGAAAGTATAGAGGGGAGGCAACTCCTGATGACCTATTTTTTCTCCCAGAGTTACCCCAACATCAAGGTTAAGCTTAAATGCTTGTAGAGAGGACCTCTGCCTCCACAGGCAGAAGTCTTAGTGCTGGCCTTTAAGATGTATCATGGGAGAGATGAGAAAGCCCACAAGCAAAAATACCAAATGCTGGCCAAGGCCATCTGATCAGCCTCAGTGACTACTCAGGCTCCTTTGCCTCCTAAGACATGAGGACTCTGGGCTCCCTGTTTCAAATGTGGTCAAGAAGGTCACTGGACCTGTTTTGTCCTAACCCCCACAAGGTACCAGGGCCATGTCTAAAATTCCACCAAGAGGGACATTGGAGTGGTCACTGCCATGATTTCTCCCATGATATGGGCGATCACTCCCAAATCACCTTCCAGCGGATTTCTTAGGCCTGGCTACGGACAACTGAAGGTGCCTGGGTTCCCTTGACCTGACAACTAACATCAGCTTTCAGGGAGTGATGGGTAATTATCATGCTATTGGGGGGCCCATCTCCTTGCTTGTGGACACCAGAGCCACTTACTCAGTCCTGACAGAGTATTGGGGACCAACCTCTCCTTCTGGTTGTAGGGGTAAGGGATAATCTTGCCAGCCTTGCTGGACTTGACCACTTAATTGTAATTTCAGGGGCATTCCCTTGACTCATCCTTTTTAGTGATACCAACCTGTCCAGTTCCCTCATTGGGAAGGGACTTTTCAGCCAAAGTGGGTGCCTCTGTCTTCTTACTTCACCCATTTGCCTGATCCCAAGCTCACCAGCATCCTCTCTCCTCCTCCCAGCCACCCTACCTATCAGTTGTGACATGTCACTTCCTTTACCAGCCTCTTAAGTGGACCCCCAAGTCTGTGATGTCCAAAACCCCTCTGTTGCTAGGCACCATTCCCCTATGGTTATTCAGATACAGGATCCCACCCAGTATTTAACCAGTCCCTGGGGATGGGAAAAGTAGAGAAGGTAATTAAATACTCTGTTGTAGACGGTGATTAATATTTACTATTGATAGATCTTTTAGTAATGCTGCTGTTAATTCTAAGCAGCTGTATAACCAAATCACCACACAGACACTGGGTTTATTTAGTTAACCTAGAACACAATGCTGGCCAATAGTTACTCCATCCTAAACCTCCAAGCCCTCATAGTTTCCTAACATTTAGATTTCCCACATTATACTTGCTTTTAGTGATATCTTAGGTACAGTCCATCTCTCCACGTAGTTCTGAGTCTGTCCTTCAGCTCTCTCTCCAAGCTCTCCTCTCCCTTTCTCCTCCCACCATTCCCTGCCCTCTAGCTCCTCCCCTCTTCCTGTCCTCTGGCTCTTCCCAGCTCAACATTGTGTCTAGTTGCTTTATTTTGGCCTGTTTACACAAGAGTTGAGACAGGATGCTTAGAATAAGTATCACAATGCAGTATCCAGAGTGTGTGTGTGTGTGGGGGGGGGGAGAAATCAGCATTTGAATGAAGAAGGGTAAGGTGTATACATTTCAAAAAACATTATACCAACAATACTCCTTTAAGGTCATTGCCTCTCTGACATTCTCTCTCCTAAATAATAAAAACCTTTTATTTTGTCTCCTACTTCAGACTCTGACATCGCCTACATGCTCCTTAATGTGACCCAAACGGGCCAGGTTGATTCCCAAAGTGGTTGTATAAGTTTCCATTCCCAACAGCAGTGGAGTAGGGTTTCCCTTTCGCTGCATCCTCTCCAGCATGTGTTGTCACTTGAGTTTTTTTTTTATCTTAACCATTCTGATGGGTGTAAGGTGAAATCTCAGGGCCATTTTGATTTGAATTTCCCTGGTGACTAAGGAAGTTGAACATTTCTTTAAGTGTTTCTCTGCCATTTGATATTCCTCTATTGAGAATTCTCTGTTTATCTCTGTTCCCTATTTTTTAATTGGATTACTTGATTTGTTGTTTTTTAACTTCTTGAATTCTTTGTATATTCTGGATATTAGCCCTTTGTCAGGTATAAGATTGGTGAAGATTCTTTCTCAGTCTGTAGGCTGTCATTTTGTTCTGAGGACAGTGTCCTTTACTTTATAGAAGCTTTTCAGTTTCATGAGGTCCCCCGTCTTTGATGTACAACAAGCTGTTTCAAGGCATGAGGGACACACTCTGTAGGAATGCTAAGTTCCTTAGACTGTAATAAAACTATTATCCTTTATACCTCATGTCAACCCCAATGCCCAACTGCTAATAATAACTGTATTCTTTGTGGTACTCATGTCTACCATCATCTGCCTGCTGGTTGGTCAGGAGTTTGCTCTCTGGTGGCTGGTGTTCCTTTTCTTTGAGCTTGGGGTGATAACTGAAAAAGAGCCCCTACCAATCCTAGTCATGGATTCAATAGCTACCCAGCAGGATAAGAGGGCAATTCAATTTTTTCCCCTCTTGGCTCTTGCAGGAGTCATGTGTGCTGTTGAGACTGGGACAGCAGGACTAGTGTCTTCACTAACTTTGTATTATCAGCTTTCTTCCCAGTTCATCCAAGATGAACAGCAGGTGGCTCAGACAATACTAACTCTCCAAGGACAGATCTACTTGCTCCCAGCAGTAGTACTTCAAAACCTACATGGATCAGATCTCCTCACAGCTAAAGAAAGTGGCCTTTGCATCTTCCAGGAGAAATGCTGTTTTTATGTCAACCAGGTGGGTATAGTAAAAGACAAAATCCAACAACTCCAGACAAATCTACAGAAGCAAAGGGAACAGCTCAAGGCCTCTAGCTCTTGGGCTTTTGAGAACCCCATACAGAAAAGGATTGTGCTCATCCTTACACCTCTTCTGCTCATCATTCTGCACCCTGCTTTATTAACTTACTCTACATTCTTCCAACAACAAATACAAAAATTCTTTAACCAAACCATCAATCAGTTACTTTTACAGGATTACCAACCTCTGCCCATAGAACCAGATGACAATGACCTACCAATCGACCCTGATGTGGGGACCAGCTATACCCCAAGAATGACAATGCCCCTAATCAGCAGGAAGTAGCTTGAAGAGCAAAGGTCTCCCCTATGCTCTCCCCACCATCACCCCCTTCCTAGCTCCGGGAAGAATGTTGGGATCTGTAAGCAGGCATCTCTATGGCCAGCCCTGAAAGACCTGACAAACAGAACATTAGGCATCTGTGAGGCCACCTATGGACCACCTGAAACCACCTGTACATGCTCTGGGTCACCTTAAAAGAGAACTCGCCCCACCATCCCCTCTCTTGCCCTACCCAGAGATGGTATCTGTGATCTCTTCCCCTAATAAACCTCATGGAACCAGTCACATGGTGTGACTTGTGAACCCGCCGTTTAACTTTGGTGCGCAATCCTAACAAGTATAGTAGTGTAAAAAATAGTAAAGTATAGTGTAGTAAAATCAGGAAGGTTTATGCTCTAGTAAATGGTTTACTGAAGTGTCAGCACCTTTACTTGGTGTCTGTACCCTCTACAGGGTACTGTCATTTGTTCTGAAGTTTTGTGTGTCAAGAAAGAAACCAGCAGAATGGCACCAGACAGAAGTGTTCTGATGCCATTATCCTCCTTTTGCCAATGATTAATTTTTTTTAAATTGCTTTCAATATGCCCTCTATTCTTCACTAGATTGACCTTTCTCTCCCTTTCTTATGGAATTCTAAGACAAACAACAACAAAAACATAGAACAACAACAAAACTAAAAAAGAAAAAAAAAAAACTAAACTAAAAACAAAAACCAAAACTATCTTCTTCACATGTCCATACTTCATGGAAGACCTTGAACAATATGGATCTGAATAAAAAGCATCAGGGATGTGTGTGTTTGAGGGGGAACACATTTACTTAGTCTTCATGATCTTATATCCATTCCTTATATTTTCTACTTCCATTGACTACTTAAAGGAGCAGAAGTGGATCTGGAGCACATTCTTGGAATTAAATCAAATATGGAAGACCAATTCAAATTTCTCAACAATATGTGCTTATCTGAAGCAATGAGAGCAGTTATTGCCATTTGTATGCATGTATGTATATGTGTATTATATTGAAAAAAGCCAACTAGATTAAATAGTGAAGTATAGGATGCAGTGAAAATTGAGTTGAAGAGCTAGCAATCTATCTGGTCTAGTGATAGAGTTTACCTCATGCCTGGTATTGGACTTGATTACTGGTGCTTATCTTTGGAATTTTAGAAACTTAATAATGGATATGTCTCTATGATAATAACTTTAATAATGACAAAATTAATAAAATCCCACAGTATCAGTAATATAAATTTTATTAATACATTTTCTATACAATGCTGAAAAAAATCTGTATCCATTAAAACATTTGTAGAGACAGTATTGATTATAACTGTATCAGAGCCCAGAAAGTGACTTAGAAGAGAAGTTCATTATTCTTCTGTAAGTTAAAATGAATGCATATGAAAATAATATGTAGAGTCCATTTAGGGCAAGAGATAGAGAAAGGAGTAAGGAAAAATCTCTGCCAAGAGAAGAGAAAGCTAGGAGGATACATAACATTCATGTTATTATAGTAAGAAGTAGTGTGCTGCTAAGGAGGAAGATGAATCAGAGTTAAAAGTGAAGACACCACAGTAAGGTGTCCTCAGAAGGTGGAGGGAAGACTGGAATGGGCTGAAACTACCAGGAATGAATGGAAGGTCAAGCAAGTTAGTCACATATTTCTTAGATTTAGTTTGGTAGCTTTGTGTCAAACAGAACTCTTTCATCTGTTGACTTTCATTGGCTAAGCTTTACTGGTCAATGAATTTAAGAACAATCACTTTTGCCATTTATAAGATCTTCCGATTAGCTCTCCTTAGATATCTCAATTACATCTTTTATAAAGAGCTGATCAAGAGTTTATGGAGGTAGTGTTCTGCAAAGACTGTCTTTCAGAGTTTATTGTATAAAATTAGAAGATTTTCAGACTTAACCTACTATCCAAAGGAAGGACTTGAAAAAATAAGTTTAGAATTCTTTATGGCTGCATATGACATAGAGCTTTCTAAAAATATTCTTTACCACATAGTTAAAATACATTTAACATTACCTTATAAATCCTACTTTAATATTTGTACTAGACATTATGGTGTCCAAAATAATTCCATTTCTGAAAGCATGCTAATTTCCAAAGTCTTGATTGGTAATTAAGTTTTTATAAACAAGAGCACTTCTACTAGGTTCCTCCAGAGTAAGAGCTCCCTAATTAAAATTCCAATAAACCTTTTCATACTTCACTTTAAATATTTCCCACATCTTACACTGCATATGCTGAATCATATATATGCATGTATGTGCAAATACATATATTTATACATAAGAAAATATATGTATAAATAAGGAAATATGTATATATATGGAAATTCATATCCATATATATAAGGAAATATATATGTATATATAAGGAAATGCATATATATATTTCCAAAAATGTATACTCAATTGGTTAATTAAGACCTAGACATTAGTATTCCTACTCTTTTTCTCTTCTTTCTTTTCCATCTTTATCAGGTCTCCACATAAATGATATTCTGCAACCACAATTAAGAAATCCAATGATGTTGATACTGTTTACAAAAACTTTAAGACACTGAAGAAAGAAATTGAGGATGATATCAGAGAACAGAAAGGTCTTCTATGCTCATGAATCAGTAGGATTACTGTAGTGAAAATGGCCATCCTACCAAAAGTAATCTATAGATTCAATAAAATTGTATCATGGTTTCATAGAACTTGAAAGGACAATTTTCAATTTTATGTGGAAATGTGCGCACACACACACATATACACAAACAAGCAAAAAACAAAAACAGGATACCTAAAACAATCATGAATAATAAAAAGACTGCTGTAGGTATCATTGTATGTGTTTTAAACTTGTATTACAGAGCTACAGTAATTTTTTTAAAGCATGTTATTGTCATGAGGAATAGATATGTTGATCAAGCTAATTGAATTGAAGACCCAGACAAAAGTTTATATACTTCATCCTACTACAGAGACACTTGTTCAACCATGTTCATTCCTGCTCTATTCATAATGGCTGGAAATTCAAAATTACCCAGATGGCCATTGATGGGTGAATGAAGAAAATGTGGTTCATTTACACAATGGAATATTGCTCAGTTGTTAAAATAACAAAATCATGAAAATCGCAGGTAAATTTATAAAACTAGGAAAAAAAATCTTCCCAAGTAATATAATCTTGTTCCAGAAAGACAAATATGGTATGTATTCACTTTCATGCTCACGTTAACCTTTGAGTCATTGGTAAGCAAGCTGCTATCCGTAGAACAAGAAGATTAGAGTAAGAGACTGTGTGAAAGTGGCAGCTCTCTTTGGGAAGGAGAAATACAATAGATAGTTATGAATGGAAAGAGGGCTTAGAAGAAGAGGACTGAATGGGAAACAGTATGGAAGAAGGTAACTAAAATGAGCAACTAAAATGAAATGTCATTTTAGGAGTCAGTTGGAAACTTAATTCAACACAGGCTTCCTTCATATATATTATTTTCATATATATATGTATATTTTCATATATATATGAAAATCATTTTTTAAAAGATGAAAATCATGTTGGGGCAACTTAAGAAGTTACAATATATCACACTGGTTCTTATTTCTAAAATGTTAGTCAGTATGTGCATGATCCTGAATTGCCTTCAATTCCAAAAAATGGCTCTTATTGGTAACAAGCAAAGAGGGAACATTTCTTTGCTAATCCAGTGCCTTTCAGTTGTTTCTGACCGAGAATTAACTGGGTAACCTAGTGCTTTCCCAGGGATAAGAACAATGGCAGCAGTGGGCTCACTCAACTTACTACTATGCAGTTATTCTAGCATTTAATTCAAAAGCACTTTTCAAGAAAATATAAGTATGGCTTCCAATAGGAATGTTATATCTGGATTTGATACCAAGCTCACAGATTTGTGTGCACAAGGAAAGATAGGCTTTCAAGTTACAGAACAATTTCTAACCAAAACTTTAATCCCAAGGATTCTCACAAACATATTACAAATGACAGCATGAAAAAGAAATTCTTGCACAGTAACTCAAAAGTTTAATTCTACAATGTACCTTTAAACTGACAGGACACTGGTATCTTAGTCTTACATTACCAAATAAAGAATGTTATAAGCAGCTATGCAACCAGGAAGGAACCCTTTTAGAAAGTCTTCAGAGGGCAGTTCTCACCCTTTAACCTGTTGGCTTGAGTTCACAGCAGCTTTTACAGACTGCTTATCATTTCAAACCCACAGTTCCACACCCTTGTATCCCAGCTACTAAAGAAACTACAGCCTTATTCAATTTCCACCAGTTGTTTCTGTATCATAAGCACACCACACTAAAACTGGGTAGGATCTAGGTTCCAACCAAATTCAATCTTGCATAAGGGAACATTGTAAAGTAACAATTCTTGATATTACATGCCTCAGATGATCCATTTGAAACCATAGAGAACTACATACTTATGCATGTCACTGTTCTAAGAGACAAAACAAATTTGAACAGCTAAAATTTCTTTAAAGTGCAAAAGGTTATAAAGTCTCAAACAAAACTTTAATTTCATGTACAAACTCCTCTCAGATGAAGTTATTTCCTGTACACGAATTCTTTTGCAAACTTGTCTGCTTCCTTTCATTTGACCTAGACTGACTATGAGACCTAGAGAAGGATCAAGATGGCTTGCGATTTCTCTCACGAGGCAGAAACCTTTGTCTTCTCTTTTCTCTAGAAAGTGACCAGCTCCGGCTTTGAGATAAACTTCTTCTTGGAGAGCTGTGGCTAGGTGGAGGACTCCTCCAATGGTAATCATCTTAAGGGCGAAGACCCCAAGAGGGAGGAGGGTCATGATTTCAACTTCTTTTTTCACCATTCGACAATTGCACTCTTACATGGCAGCCACATAGTGTTCTTCTATCTAGTTCTTGGGTAGCATCAATAGCATCTCAGGATCCTCAAATTCAACGAAAATAAAGCCAGGAGGGGTTAGAACAACCCACATGCTTCAGAGTGGTCCATAGTAGCCAAAAACCTGTTCTAATTCAGTCTTGTTCCCATTGTTTCCAAGATTACTGACATAAACCTTATTGTCCAGTGGACAGGAATCATGCTGCATTTTGAGATCCAGGGTTCAAAAGGCCGAAGCTCAAATCCTAAGGCTCCAACAGGCCCACCTGCACCCCTCTGGCTCTGCTCCTGCAGATGCTCCCTGTCTGATGGCGTCCACTGAGAAAGTCATCTTATTGAAAGTGCCAAATAATGAGAGAGAGAGAGAGAGAGAGAGAGAGAGAGAGAGAGAGAGGAGAGAGAAGAGATCCCTAAGTGGACATCTCTTCTTACCAAAGGAAGCTTTCAGTACATGGAATAGGTCTCATGTGGTTGAATTATGTCCAAAGTGGTTCCATGGGAAACCTTAAGCAAAGCAGGTTGTTGCCAAAGTGTTAAGTTGTTTTCTACAAACAACGCTCTAACCCAGAAGCCAACAATACACAGTTCATTGAACAAGGAGAAGTCACGCTGGTGTCTTCCTAGAACCTTCACCACTACAGGATAATTTTCTTGGTATGGGAAGGTACTCTGCATGTTACCAAAGGAGAAAGAAAAACATCGATATGGTGGCAAACTTTGTTCTAAATGCTGTCCCACATGCATGATATGCTAGAGAAATGACACAAAGCTTGTGAGTGTGACCAACTAATATTTCATTTGATTTATGGTCCAGTCAATGAGATGGAATCCATACCTAATGCTGCTTTTGCCAAAGAATTTCATACTAGATAGTCAGAGACCTAGAGGAAATACTACTTTGTTATTAAAGGAATATAGCAATAAATTGACTCCTAATAGCATTTTGCTAAACTCGTTGATCAGTTCTTTCTCAAAAATCATCAGAAAAGTTTTTTTTTTCTGCAGCAGATGGAGACAAATACAGAAGCACACAGTCAGATATTATTCAGAGAATAAGATACCTTGAAACACTTAGTCCTAAATGTGCTGTCTCCATCAAACCCCTTTCCTCAGTATTCAAGGAACCCTGTAGAAGAGAAGGTAAAAAGACTATAAAAGTAAGTGGGGATGGAGGACACCAAGGAAACAAGCAGGCATTTCTAAACACAGCCGGACAAACACATATGTGAGTTCACAGAGATTGAGCAGCAGGAACCAGGTCTCCTGAGGTCTTCACCAGATGAGGTACTGCAGCTGAAAGGGTGGTACACATACAATCCCATCCTTAACCCAGAATATATTTTCACTTAATAACCATTTGCAAGTGGAAAATATTTAGTTTTCTACAATGGAGTCTCAATGAAGAATCAAACTACTCTTAAGAGTATGTCCATGCATGAACTCAGTGGCAAGCTCTCTGATCACCTTCCCCTGGGGGGTACAACCTTGCCAGTCCACAGAGGAAGACAATGCAACCACTCCTGATGAGACCTGATAGGCTAGGGTCAATCAGAAGGAGAGGAGGACCTCCCCTCTCAGTAGACTAGGGGAGAATCATAGGGGCAGAAGAGGAAGGAAGGGTGGGATTGGAGAAGAAAAGGAAGGGGGCCACACCTGGGACACAAATTGGATATATTGTAATAAATGATAAAAAAATTAAAAAAGAAAAAGATATAGATTCATGGCCAGCAATAGATGGCCAACAGAAAGTAAAATCAATGGCGTCTTTGTCTCATAATGATGTGTCATGGCTGTATCATCATCATGATCATCATCATTTATTTATTTATTTACCATACACGTCTTTATCATATAGATTATGGGTTTCTGTGTTTTGTGTTTATGAAATTCCTGTGGTTTTTTTCCCCTTCTGTTTCTTGTTTGTTTTGTTTTTTCCTACTTCTATTGGTTTTAATTTTATCTGATATTATATTTTATTATTATCTCTTAGATGCCTGTTTATTTCCTAATGAGAGACAGAAATGAGATCTAAACGGGGAAGAACTTTGAAGATTCATGGGTAGGGAAATCTTACCTAGAACATAATACATGAAAAGGGTATATTTTCAATAAAATTAAAAACAGTATTTTGAAAGTAGGAATGCTTTTGATGTTTTCAAATTTTAGTGGGCAAATTAACAGTAAGCTTTTGATAAAATTTTAGTTATCTTATTAAATAATAAACTTCTGATAAAATTTCAGTTTCTCAGACACAGCCACAAACATTCTTAGTAATTAAGTCTCAAATATCTTCAGAGAACTAAGATTTTAAACTAATATTTGTGCTTCTGATACAGAAAGAAAAAGGTGTCACACTTTGAAAAAGAAAGCTGTGCAATATTTGTCAATGAATAGTGTGTCTCTGGGGCATTTGCATGCCAGGAAAAAATGCTGTAATTTTGAGACTTGAATCCTAAAGTTTCTTGGATTTACTTTTGTCTAGTTTTGACACCAGATCTCCCTCAGCATCTCAAGTTGGCCTTAAACTGGTAGACCTGCCTCAGTGTGGGTTGTAGGCTTGTGGCACCTTGCTTTGCTCCAAACTCTCAGTCAATTTGGCCAAATGATCTGTGTTCATAGTTCTAAAAAAGTTTCTGGAATTAAAGTAAAAAACACAAGTTCTTAACTGAACAGCAGAGGAGATCAAAGATTACAAGACTAATTTCAATACACATTTGGCCGACTGAAATTTTACAGGTACCCCTTTATTTTCTTTTCTAGTGGTTTTTTTCTAGTGATTTTCCACGAGCAGTCTTTAGATCAGGAAAAAAAATCACTTAGGTACTTATTTAAAATGTAAAACTGTTGGGCTCTTTCCAAACCTATTCAGTCAGAAACTCTGGGGATAGAATCCAGAGTTTTATCAATTGTAATCCCAATGCAGTTAAGAACTGAAAATTTCCATAGGTGTGTGGGTTTATTTCTGGTCTTCAATTCGATTCCATTGCTCAGTTTCCAAGTGGGTTCCCTAGTAAGGGGTACAGGGATTGTGTCTGACATGAACTCAGTGGCTGACTTTTTGATCACCTCCCCCTCCTGGGGTGTGCAGCCTTGCCAGGCCAGAGAAGAAGATGATGCAGCCAGCCTTGATGAGACCTGATAAACTAGGATCAGAGAGAAAAGAAAGAGGACCTTCTCTATCAGTGGACTAGGGGAGGGGCATGGGAGGAGATGAGGGAGGGAGGGTGGGATTGGGAGGAAATGAAGGAGGAAGCTGCAGTGGGGATACAAAGTAAATAAATTGTAATAAATAAATATATAAATAAAACCAAATTTAAAAATAAATTAAATAATTAAAAAACAAACAAACAAAAGAACTGAAAGTCAGTGTTCACTCTTTTGGTACATGGTAACCAGTTTTCCTGTAGGAGCTGAACCTTTTTGTAAATCCAATATAAGTCTTGAGTGTGGTGATCGCACCTGATTTGTAATATTAACATGGCAAAAAGTGCTCAATTTTCAGTCTTAAACATATGCAAAAAAGGAGAGGCAACGGATGAAGAAGGGACTGAAACTGTGTTCAATTCCATGGACTGTGATGAAATTTGCCCTATACACTACATAAACTACTAAATTCAGCTATATCAACCAATCTCAAGTTGGGTTTCTACTATTTCCAATCAGTAGAAGATGGGAGGGTGGGACTGGGAAGAGTTGAGGGAAGGGACTTCAACTGGGATATATTGTAATAATAACAACAAAAATAGCAACAACAATAAAGGGAATCATTCTCTGCAGTAATCAAACACAATGTACAAGTCACAGAAGGATTTACCTTCTCCACGGTGCTAAATGTTCAGAAGCAGAGATTTGAACCATTAAGGAAGGCCTTGGACTTTTTTTGGTATTTGAATTCATTAAGACTTACTTTTTTTGCTTGTGGTAAACAGAGTATAATTGATAATTGACATTTTTGGTACAATATGCAATTGCAGCACTCGTGTCCCGAGGGATGGGAACCTAAATTGCAACCCTGTTGTACTCAGGGATGGGAACCTCCATATTAAAAACATTACATCATTTTAATTGCTTGGTCAGAACCTGAGTCTGCTTGTGGATGGTAGTTATTTTCACAGGAGCATAGCTATCTCATCCTTTGCAGTCATTGAGATGATCATTTCAGTGTCTTACTTTCTTAGAATGTACTTTTCATTGAGCAATCCGTAAGATTTTACATAGTTTATTGAGAATTGTATTGTTCACTTCACATTGCTTTTATATAGATAAATTATTCTAGTGTGCTATGTTTCCCAGGAAAAGCAAGCAGCATTAAGGCTATGCAACCTTCTCTTTTAGCTCTTCTGTTTTATTACCTATAAACTTATGCTCTTTTTGACACACAACACTAGAAAGACTGTTTACACAATGTTAAGCAGTATGTCACTTCTGTTCACAGAAATTCTGGAAGGATATGTATAAATCATATTTTAGGTAAGTAATTAGAGATACAAAGAGGTAAGTTATTTGCCCATGCAAACAATAAGGAACCCATTGATTTGAAAATTCATGCTTTTGGCATTACTTAATAAAATTCTGTATACTTACATGTGTTTTCCTGAATACACATAATTTTAATACATAGAAATAAAACTTGACTGTAAGCAAGAGACCCTGATCTGTTTTACTAACTATCTTCTCTTAGTGCCTCCCAAGTATAGCATTTTTTCTCACATGGAAGATGAGCAGTATGTATAAAATAATTAATTTTATGAATAGAACTTTCTGGCAATATTATGTACAGAGATGATTTTGGAAGACAGACCTACATATTACTGGATAATTCCATGGAATAGCACTGTCAATTTTTCAAAGGTATGCTTTGATGTATGGAAATTTTTATGTTTCATTTTGAAATTTGTTTACTTAGCTATTATGATCATAGAAACATTGAAGAATTAACTTTTTCCTTATGGATTTAAGAACATCTGAACACTATTGAATCGTCACATGAAGCTACTTAGCCTGAAGTTATTGCTAAATTCAGGCTCACTTTCAAAACCATATCTACATCCAATAATCTTGCAGACAGGCAAGCATTTGACCTCTGTGGCTCATTTCAAAAATCAGGAAGCCCCTTGCTCCATAAGGTGATTTATTTATTTTTTGAGCAACTTTAATTATTTAGAAAGTTCTACCTTACAGTTGGGGACATCATCTTATTGTTCTTAGTTTTGTCCCTGGTATCTGCTTAGACAGATGTTTATATGATAGTAATTCAAATATTTGAAAACAGTTATCACGTCCCTCTAGGTTTTTGTTTGTCTGTTTTATGCTCCAGCTCCCTCCAACACTTCTTTTGCTGAATAGTTTTAGCATTTTAGAAGATAACTTTTTGTTAAAAAATTACTCTCTGCAAACCAAGCCAGCTAAAATCCTGCCAATCTACAATTGTGACCTGCCTGTATTAGAAGCTGGTGCACCAGTGGCACAAAACTTGTGGGAATCCACAATCTTTTTTCATTTAAGGATATTCCAAGAGATATAAGCCATAACTGACATTGTTCAGGTGACCAAGAACTTGTGGTTAGACAGGTCTTGGAGCTAGGGGAAAAAAAACAAATACCACTGTCTGCTAAAGGAACATTGGAATAAAATGACTCCTATTGACATCTTGCTCAGCCATCATCAAAGAAGCTTCATCCTGCAGTCGATGGGAACAAATACAGAAGCTCACAGCTGTACAATGTGCAGAGAATAAGAAATCTTGGAACACTCAGTGCTAAATTGGATGTGTCTGTCAAATCACTCCCCTCAGAACTCAGGAAACTGCAGAAAGGAGGCAGAATGACTGGTAAAACCACTGGGAGGCATCAAAGAAACAAGAAAGTCTAAGCACAACAGGACTAAAACGTCTATTATAGAAACCGTGGCAGCAGCCATAGGGCCTACACAGGTCTGAGACAGATGGGATCTGAGCACTGAGGGTTTGGAGTCTGCACTGAAGACCCCATATCTAACCCAGTGAATAAGCATCATAAATGAAAAATTAATTTTTTCCAATAGAGTTTTAGTTGATATACAAACCAAACTTAAGGGCAGGCCTCATGCCCAGCAGTAAATGATAAACACAAAATGAACTCAATGGCATTTTTGGAAGTTTTTTTGTTGTTGTTTGTTGGCTTGTGTTTGTTGTTGTTTTCTTAAAATGCTTTGTCTGGGCATTTTTTTTTAACCTTACATGTCTATTGGCTTATATAGTATGGTTTCCAACTTTTTGTTTTTATGGGAGGGACTTCAGTGTACTTGAACATGTGTGCCTCTGCATCTGTATGTGGTTTTATGTTTTTTTTCTTTAGGTCTTTTATTTTGTTTGCTTGTTTTGTTCTATTACGATTTATTTGAATGTGTTTTATTACTTTTTTGGTACCTGTTTGTTTTCTAATGAGCGAGAAAGAGGAAGGAGTAGATTTGGATGGGTGGGTAGGATCTTGGAGGAGCTGGGGATGGTAGAATTGTGATCATAATATGTCTTTAAATAATATGTTTTCAAGAAAGGAACAAAAAGGAGAAAAAAGTTATTCCCTGGCTGAAATAAATTCATGTAGAGACTAAGGGCACTGGGGCTGAGCATGCATACGCCCTTGTGATACTTGGGAAACTGATAAGCAATGTACTTCCAACGGAGTAAGTACTGCCAGTGTCACAGAAGTGAAGTATTTAAATATTAAAGGGATGGGACTGTTCAGACTTTATGTCTTTCCAGTGCTAAAGCCCAGGCTTTTTTGAATTTGGTTAGTTGGGGATATGTTTTAGTAGTTTAGTGGCTTGCAACTGCGATACGCAGCCACTTACAGTGACTGCTAAATCGGGGCTGGTTGTCTTACCACAGAAGAGGCTTCCGGGAATCTTCATACATCTGCTTCTTTAATGTTCCAAGTATTGTGACTGAAGGGGAATTCAGATTAGCACACACAAAATCTTAAAATGATCTGAAACTTACAGTTCATTTTTAAAGATACGAAAAAGCCTTTTTCTAAGCTTGACAATGATCATAAATATTGACTTACCATTCCAGACACTGTGAACAGTGTTCTTAAGCACCATAACAAAAATAAACTCCAATGAGCCCTTCTAAGAGATACTGGAAACAACCTCGGAACCTGCTACAGAGGGCCTCTGAAAGCCTGTGCTCTGCAGACTGTCAAAGCAGATGCTGAGCCTGATGGCCAACTGTCGGGCAGAGTGAATGGAATTTTATGTAAGAAGTGGGAAATAGTAAGAGCTGGAGAGGACAGGAACTCCACAAGGAGAGCAACAGAACAAGAAAATTTGAACACAGGAAACTTCCCAGAGACTCATACTCCAACCAAGGACTATCCGTGGAGATAACCTAGAACCCTGACAATGCAGCCACTTCTGATGAGAACTGATAGTCTAAGATCAGAAAGGAGAGGAGAACCTCCCCTATCAGTGGACTTGGGGAGGGGCATGTATGCAGAAAGGGGGGGAGGGGGGGACTGGGAGGGGAGGAGGGAGGGGGATACAAAATGAATAAAGTGTAATTAATAAAAGTTAAAAAAAGAGATACTTTGAATTTTTTTTGCCTCTCCAAAAATGATTTTTCTTTTTTCTTTTTTTAAATTTTTGTTTGGTTTTGTTTGTTTTTGAGGCAGGATTTTTCTGTGTAGCCCCAGCTCTCCTGGACTCACTTTGTAGAACAGGCTGGCTTCAAACTCACAGAGATCCACCTGCCTCTCCCTCCCAAGTGCTGGGATTAAAGGTGTGCACCACCGGGCCCAACTTCAAAACTATTTTAACTTTAAAATCTTCTACCATATTATATAGGCGATATAAGTTTCTATGTTGTCAGCTATTGTTATTAGGGGTTCCTGAACAGTTAATGAGTAAATGTTTTTGTATTTAAAGTTGTGACATCTTTTAGCTTTTCATAATTTGTGAATTGTTCTCACTCAAAATATTAATTTTTATAATTTTTTCCATGTGTAATATTGAAGTTGTTAAAGAGCCCTGAAGCTGTGTCACCTGTGTGCCCCACAGAGTCTTGATTCTGCCTCTGTCTGCTCTGCATGTGAGCAGTTGGGACAGAAATACTGTAGTGTGGCAGACATCTGTAATTCCTGGACTTGGGAGGCAGAAGAAGGAGGATCAGAAATTCAAGGTCATCTTTGGCTGAATAATACTTAGAATGAACCAGCATAAGGCTACATAAGACCCTGTTTCTAAACACACACACACACACACACACACACACACACACACACACTATATGAGAATTTTATCTTTATTGATTTATTTTTTTTCTTATTTGATGGAGTCTGTCTACCTTCTAGTTTTTTCCTACTTTTGTCCTATGATTTTTGAATTGTTGAATCACAACCTTGAGGTTGAATATAAAATCCTGAAGGTCATCTGAGCCTGACAATCATCTTATGCTCAGATACCCTGTGGATGGTCCTATCATTCAGCAGCATGTGATTGAAGGCTCCCAATGACAAGAAACTCACTATGTGCCATATTTGAATAACTCAAGATTTCAAGTGATTCAAATGCTAGCTCTTAGTGACTTTCTGGAAAATGAATTTTCTCCATTTTCATTGTCTTAACTCATCTCTTCATTTTAAAAATTAATTTAATTGAAAAAAAATAATATATGCTTATTATGTACAACATGAAATACATATACATTATGTGATGGCTTAATCAAGCAAATTAACATAGGCATCATCTCACAGAGGATTTTTATGTTAGAAGATATTTAAGTCTCTCAGCCAGAGTAGCTTGGTGGTCTTGTGGGATTCCTAACAATGGGAGACGGGCTGTCTCTGACTCTTTTGCCTGCTTGTGAGACCCTTTTCCTATTACTGGTTTGCCTCATCCAGCCTTGATGTGAAAATATGTGCCTGCTCTTCTTGTAACTTGTTTTACCATGTTTGGTTGACACCCCTGGGAGGCCTGCTCTTTTCTGGAGGGAGGCAAAGAGGGGGTGAATTTGGGGAAAAGGGAGGTGGGGAGGAGAGCCTAGAAGGAGGAAAGGGGAGGAAAAATGCAGTAAGGATATAATATATGAGAGAAAAAAGTATACTGATCAATCTTTACAAATACATTTTAAGTAGTATATAATGATGTAGTAAGTAAAAGTGCCTCGTTCTTACACTCAACACAGAATTCCACAATTTCCTTATTAACAATTTGCTTTAACATTATCTACTACCATGGATACACATGTACATACACAAATCACTTCAAAGTAGCACTGATATTTTAAAATGCTATAGATTCATATAATAATAGCATAGCAAATAATAAAATATGTATCTATCTTGCTTTTTTGACATGGAATAGTCTATATTCCATAGTGTGACAGTTCCTGCATCTCTCATATTCCACAGGGATAGAGGAGTTGGTTTTCAGTACTCTTTAGAGTAGATGCTCATATAGATGCAGAGGCATAACGGCTATTGTGGAATCTCTAAGAGCTGCAACATTGTGTCTTCCTGTGGAAATACAGTACAGAGGTCCAAACTGACTTGCCTACTTGTATCCAAGATGGAGACACAAAGAAGGCCCTGTGTGAGCTGAGGAGACTGTATGTGAATGGAAACACCCCCCACCCCCGTGTTTTAACCCACTAATATTTTGAGGGTCATATATTGCTGCAACAAACTGATAAATTTTTAAATCATACAAATCTTGATATATAATTTTAATCCAACCATTTGCATAGATAATTTCTGTTTACATATGCTAAATGGTGGCAGTAAACTGACTTACAGATTTGTGTAGTGACAGTTTTTGTGGGTACCTTCAGAGCTGTCTTTTAAAAGATTTTATCCATGTGTTTTATTTAAAATGATCATGTTGCTCCCTGCATCAGTTCTTGATTCCCTGCTCTGTATGCAATCCCACAGAACGCAGCCGCTGCTGGACTACCAGCAACAGTGAGGTCTGTTCCATGACCTCTGCATGCCAGTTCATGGACTCCAGCTTGGTCTGCAGTCCCAGAGACAGCAGCCATTGGAGACTACAAATAGAGCTCTGACTGTAGCTCTAGAGACAACAACCATTGGGGACTAGCAGGAGCAGTGAGGTCAGCCCCACCAAACACCAGTTCCTGGGTCCCAGCTCTGCCTGCAATCTCAGAGGCAGCAGCTATCAGTAACTACCATAAGCAACGGACATCAGGGACTGCCTGCGACCTCCAAGCCTGCCAACAGCAAGGACAGCCATATGGCTAAAGGACAGCATGAGACCACATTCAACAAAATGCAGGGCAATATGGCACCACGAGAACACAGCTTCTTTATAACAGCAAGCCCTGAATATCTTAACACACCTCAAGCACAGGAAAAAAATCCTTAAATCTAATCTTATGAAGATGATAGAGACCTTTAACAGGAAATTAATAAATCCCTCAAAAAAAAAATACAGGAAGATGCAATCTTAATGGCTGAGTGGTATTTCATTGTATAATACATTCTTTATCCATTCTTTGGTTGAGGGACACTTAGGTTGTTTTCAGTTTCTGGCTATTATGAATGATGATGCTATGAACATGGCTGAGCAAATGTCACCAACAAACCAAATATTCCAATTAAAAATGGGATACAGAGCTAAACAGAGAATTCTTAACAGAGGAATCTCAAATAGTGGAGAAGCACTTCAAGAAATGCTCCACATCCTTAGTCATTAGGGAAATGCAAATCAAAACGACTCTGAGATCCTATTTTACAACCATCAGAATGGCTAAGACCAAAAACTCAAGAGATACCATATGCTGGAGAGGATGTGGATAAAGGGGAATCCTCCTCCATTGCTGTTGAGAGTGCAAACTTGTTCAACCTATTTGGAAATCAATCTGGTGTTTTACCAGAAAATTGGAAATATATCTACCTCAAGACCTGGTTATACCACTCCTGAGCATATACCCAAAAGATACTCCATCATACCACAAAGGTAATTGCTCAACAGCAACATTATTTTGTAATAACAACAAACTGGAAACAACACAGATGTCCCTCAACTGAAGAATGGATAGAGAAAATGTGAATTTATACAATGGTATACTACTCAGCTATTAGAAACAGAAAAGTCATGCGATTTGCAGACAGATGGACAAAACTAGAAAAGATCATTCTGAGTGAGGAAACCAAGACCCAGAAAGACACACACGGTATGTCCTCACTTATAAGTGGATTTTAGCCTTACGATACAGGGTTAACTTGCTACAAGTCACAGACTGAAGGAAGGTAAGTGAGAAGGAGGACCCAAGTGACGATGCTTAACTCTCACTCAGAGGGTAAGAGACAAGAGAAGTGGTTGAAGAGAGGGAACAGGGTAGGAGATGGAGCATGGAGAGAAGTAAGGGTGGAGATCATATGTGAGGAGAGCAGGGGCGGGAGGACAGAGGGCCTTCAGAGAGAAGAGAAACCGTGTTCCGGGGCATCTCTGTTACAAGCTGAAGACCCACGACAGTGTAGGCTTCTGGAGGATATGGGGGGGACACTTACTGAGACTGTTAGTTGCAGGGGTCATGGCAACTGAGGAGGCCACTCCCTAACTAGACAGGACTCTTAGTGGAGGAAGGGGAACACTAACCCACCAACATAAACTTTGACCAAATTTAGCCTGTCTACACAGTCTATCCCTTTGTCATCTGCAGTATTACTGGTTTTCTCTTCCTTTCCTTTAGTAACATCTATCCAACGTCATGACGTAGAATATAAAGTTTACAGGCACTTAATAGCTCTTTCTTCAGCTAAGTCTTATGAAATGAGGCATTGTCTGTCAGAACTTAAGTTATTTATAAAATTCTGTAACATTATCAGCATTTTCTTTTTTTTCAATGTTTGTTTCTTTCTGTGTTCATTTTACAGATATATTTTGTTTCTTTTTGAAGTTCTCTATTTCATATTTTTGCTCTTCTTTCTTTCACAATGGTCTGCTTTTTATCAGGCTTCAGTGATGTATTTGGAAATCTATAAGACAAATTTCTCATATTATTCACTTCAAATCCATTTCCCATTCTTACACATCTGTAAAAGAATCCAGAGACAAACAATTTGATAAAGAACTTTGTTGAATATAAAAATTTTAGATTATGGGGTACTGTAGATACAACAAGATGTCTCTGGGAACCCTTCCATTGGGATGATTGGCCAATAACATGAGTGGCAGGGTGGGGCCTCCAGGCTTCTGCCCTAAGGAACTGCTTCCAGGACTGCTACTGAATAAATGGGGACAGTATTGATTTTTCATATTGTGAGCTCTCTGAGGCCCCCTTCCTTGATTTTGTTTGGATCTCCTTGTCCCATATCAACATTAATCTCTGTTTTTGCCCCTTTGCTTCGTATTTGTCTATCCTTAAGAAGATGTTGTGATGACTTAATGGATAAAGGTGAAGGTGTTCACACACCAAGCATTCCTATTCAGAACAAATATGGTGGAATGTAAAAACCAATTTCCGCAAGTTGTCCTCAAGCCTCCATATACATGCTGTGATACTTTCCATCCCCACAAAATAGATAAGTAAATAGACAGCTAGACAGCCAGACAGCCAGACAGCCGGATAGATAGATAGATAGATAGATAGATAGATAGATAGATAGATAGATAGATAGACTCTCTTGGCCATTTTTATAGATACAATCACTATTACTGTATGTAACATGATGTATGGCAGATATCCTAGCTTTATTTCTCATAACTGAAATTTTATATTTTTGGCACAATGACTCCCAGAGGTTTTTCATCTGCTTCTGGCTGTTCTACTAACCTAGCTACACTCCCATGAATTCAACTTCTTGAAATTTACATTTAAGTGAGATGTGCATATTTTTCAGATTTATTTTACTTAACATATCTCAGGTTTATTTCTGCTATAAATACCATGTAAAAATGGTTTTGTGATATAAAGTGCACATAACTTCCTATTCAAGGAACACCATAGCATGTGTTTTATTATGTTCATATATCAAAAGTAAAAAATTTCAAATAATGTTTTTATTTGAAGGGGTTTGGCATGATTATCTTATATTATATATCTAATATCCACTTTTAAGTGAGTCTATACCTTGTGTGTCTTTCTGCTTCTGGAATACTCACTTAGGATGATCTTTTCTAGTTCCATGCGCTTGCCTGAAAATTTCATGATTTCCTTGTTTTTAATTGCTGAGTAGTATTCTATTGTGTAAATGTACTACAATTTCTGTATCCATTGTTCAGTTGAGGGACATCTAGGTTATTTTCAGATTCTGGCTATTATGAATAAAGAGGACCTCTGAAAGACTCTCCCCAACAGGGTATCAAAGCAGATGCTGAGGCTCATAGCCAAACTTTGGGTAGAGTTCAGGGAATCTTATGAAAGAAGGGGGAGATAGATAAACCTAGAAGAGATAGAAGCTCCACAAGGAGACCAACAAAGCCAAAAATTCTGGGCCCAGAAGGAGCTGCAGAGAGCGATGTTCCAACCAAGGACAATGCATGGAGAGGACCTAGATCCCCTGCTCAGATATAGCCCATAGACTCAGTCTCCAAGCGGGTTCCCTAGTAAAGGGAGCAAGAGCTATCTTTGGCATGAACTCAGTGGCAGGCTTTCTGGTCACCTCCCTTTGGGGGGGGGGGAGGTGGTGAGTACAGCCTTACCAGCCACCGAGGAAGACAATGCAAATAGTCCTGATGAGACCTGATAAGTTAGGGTCAGATAGAAGGGAGGAGGACCTCCCCTATCAGTGGACTAAGGGAGGAGTATTGGGAGAGAAGAGGGAGGAAGGGTGGGACTGGAAGTAGACAGGGAGGGGGCTACATACAAAGTGAATAAATTGTAATAAATAAGAAATAAGTTTTGAAAACAGGGTTGGCTTTTATTTCTTTTTGGTTTTTTTTTTTTTTTTTTTTCCTATTGGCATGTACTGTGGTTGTCTAATCACTGGGGCAAATAAATGATTGTAGAACAGAGCATGCTCATTATATGCCAAGTCAGAGTTAATATATTAATAACTATCATGTTGTTTAAATAATAATAATAATAATAATAATAATAATAATAATAATAATAATAATAATGTCATTCTCCATTTGGTGCAGGCCTGGAACATGACTTCCAGATGGAGAACAGAAATTCTGTTTCTTTGAGGGACAGCTAGAGTGCCTTAGAGGAAGCTGAGACCCAGGCCTGGTGAGGCCCAGCCCCCGGGGGGCCTAGGCCAAGTAGACTAGAGGGCAGGCCCACTGGGAGGAGGGCTGGTGGAGGATAAATGATAAATCTCAAACAGTCTTGGTGTGGGAAAGCAAGTGCCTTTATTTGTGTGAAATCAAGGGCAATATAAACCCTGGGCAGAGGGAAGGATTTTGAGGTGAATTTGTTTGATTCACTGGGCTCAGAGGGGGAGGAGAGAGGGACACTTAATGAACCTATCAGAAGAAGGAAAATACAGTACTTAATTATCCTATGGGGGTAGAGAGGTCACTGATGGACTAAGATCCTTAGCAGGGTTGGACATTTCAAGGAATTCCTTGATGCTTGCTAGAGTAGTTTCCTTATCAGGGAAGTGTCTGTAATCTGTATTCTGCCCTAAGCACTATGTGACTCTCCTTAGCTCCTTTCAAGACCTGGGGTCACCCAAATTAGAGGAGACTTTTTAGAACCCCTGCTGAGAAAAGGGAGTCTACCACATAGACCGAGCACAAATAATTGGTAATCTGGAGACAATCGACTTCAACCTTATCCAGAGCCCCACAATAAGGTAAGGAAATGTTCAACATCTTATACATTAAAATATGGGGCTAATTTGGCTAGGACAATTGATCAAGTGTTGCTGGTCATGAAACTAAGCAGTTGCAGAAGTGGGGTTTACATCCAGGTCTTTTGACACTGAAGCTTATGCGTTAAACTAGCAAAATCCACAATCTCTCAGAACATGTTTTAATTTCCAGTAATAAAATTCAGAAACATGTCTTCTAATCCTCTTTATGCAAATGATTTTAGGTTATTTTAATGCTCTGGAAAATATAATAAAATAGATATTATACTGTTCATAATATAGTTCAAGAAACTAACCAAAGTAGACTATATTATCTGTCCACATTTACTTGGCTTGAGAATAGGAAAGCTAGTGTTCTCATTGTCTTAGTCTGTATGGACTGCTATTGAGAGGATCAGGCCTGACCTTCCCTACCCAAAGTCATCAGTTCCAGGAACAAGGTCATAAAATTTCTTACCCAAGGAACAGCTTGAGGATAACCACAAGAATGGGAAGGTATCTTACTTCAGGGTGAGGCATCTGTGCTGGGCAGCCCGCTGATGTTGAAGTAGAACATTGATGGCCCAGAAAATGCCTAAAATCTCTGAGGTCTATAGATAGATAGTTATGATAATTAGCAAATCACTTTGTAACAAGCTTGCCCTTGATGACTGTCAGCCAATCATGTAACTGTTAAACTGGAAATTCCCTGCCCCTCCTGTTAGGATTGTGCAACAGAGTTACATGGCGGGTTCACAAATCATGCCACACGACTGGTTCCATATGGGAGGTTTATTAAGGGAAGAGGGAAGGGGTCATAGAGACTGTGTCTGGGCAGGGCAGGTGAGAGAGAGAGAGGAGGGGTTTCGAGTTCTTTTATAAGGTGACCCAGAGCATGTGCAGGTGGTTTCAGGTGGTCCATAGGTGGCCTCACAGATGCCCAATATCCATTTTGTCAGGTCCCTTGGGCCTGGCCATAGAGATGCCTGCTTGTGTATCCCAACACTCCCTCAAAATCCAATAAAACCCTGCTGTGCGGCTGATTGGGAGGGTGGGGGGGCTCTTCTCTCTAATCCATCATGTTGGTGATGGTAGAGAGACCGAGCTTAGGCCTAAATAAAGCTCTTTGCTCTTGAATTCATGGTCTGGCTCCTGGTAGTCTTTGATGTCCCTAAGATCTAGGCATAGCACTACAATCAAATAGGATAGAGCAGGCACAGTATGTTCAGAGTTTTGGAGACTGAGAAGTCCAAGATCAAGGTACCCCAATAGGTGCAGCATCGGGTGAGGGTCCAGACCCTGGCAAAATAAATAGCTGTTCCTTCATTGTGTCATCATATGGCAAAAGGTACCAAAAAGCTCTCTTGAGTCTTTTCTATAAGGGCATCAACTTCATTCATGTGGACCTCCTCAACCTAGTCACCTACCAATAGTCCAACCTTCAAACACCATCTCATGGAAGAGGGACATCAACATATGAACTTGTGGGAAATAAAGTTCACACAAACTGCATTTAATATCAAAGACTTTGCCTTTTTTCAAGTTGCTGTTTCCATTTCCTAGCCGTGTCCTAAGGAGGATCATTAGTTATCTAGTCTTCTCAATTTTATTGTCTCAGATCGAATCTGCAGTTGATCTTTTAGGTGTAATGTTGAAAACAGTTAGCAAAACAGACTTACTAACATATATGTATATATTCAAATATATGTGTATTTTAATATGTACATATGAAACTGAATCTGTTATATCTAAATATCTCTATAGAAGATACGAGTATTCAAGGGCATATCTATGTGTATGAATACATCCTTTTTGGTTATGTGACATAAAGCTGACTGGTCAAGTAAATTACCCCTGCTGACAGATTTCTCTTCCAAAGCTGCTTGCTTTATGATGAGAAAAGCATACTCCTTTGGAATATGCTTACTCATTCTATCTGTAATGTTTTCATTGTTTATTCAGAAAGTCCCTTTGATGGAGGGTGAGACACTCAAGGAATATCGTCTTATAAAGTCTTCTGAAACCCTCTGTCCTAG
Source organism: Psammomys obesus (assembly GCF_907164565.1). NCBI lineage: Eukaryota > Metazoa > Chordata > Mammalia > Rodentia > Muridae > Psammomys > Psammomys obesus. Next base: position 26,941,240 of record NW_026596069.1, read on the forward strand.
TGACTATTTTAATAAGAACATTAAGGCAAATATGAGATGGTGCCCACTGTGTACGGTCATGAGGTAGTGACTAGTATAGATAGCCTCTTGCTCCCATTGGCCAAGTGGATCTGTGTTCTCATCAATGTTATCTTTATGAGATTCTGAAAGATCCTATCTGACAATTTTCTTTATGAGTTTCAATTATCTCAGGGATGTTTGCTGGGGTAATTTAAAGGACAGTGGTTGACAAATTTTATCTGTTAACTTGGTATTTTTCAAATTCATTTCACCTGTGCCTGAGATAGATCCCAAATCAAAGGCTTTTGCTGCAAGAAGCCCTGAGCTTAAGTTACAGAGGTCAAGTGCAATCTCCTTCTGCTCTTTAGCCTTTGATTTCCTGGTCTTTTGAAAAAGAGAACAAATGTTCTTCCTTCCTTCTGTGACTTTTCTTTTTTTTTTTTAAATCTTTTATTTTTTTTATTAATTACACTTTATTCATTTTGTATCCCCCCATGAGCCCCTCCCTCCTCCCCTGCCGATCCCACCCTCCCTCCCCTTTCTGCATGCATGCCACTCCCCAAGTCCACTGATAGGGGAGGTCCTCCTCTCCTTCTTTCTGATCTTAGTCTATCAGTTCTCATCAAAAGTGGCTGCATTGTCCTCTACTGTGGCCTGGTAAGGCTGCTCCCCCCTCAGGGGGAAGTGATCAACGAGCAGGCCAATCAGATTATGTCAGAGGCAGTCCCTCTTCCCATTACTATGGAACCCACTTGGACACTGAACTGCCATGGGCTACACCTGTGCAGGGGTTCCAGGTCATCTCCACAAATAGTCCTTGGTTGGAGTATGAGTCTCTGGGAAGTTCCCTGTGTTCAAATTATCTTGTTCTGTTGCTCTGCTTGTGGAGTTCCTGTTCCCTCCAGTCCCGTTCTGTGACTTTTCATGCCTTATTTCCTGCTTCTATCTCTTTGCCCAACTCCTAGTCCTACTCTTTCCAATACTAACACATTTTCCACATCTATGCTAACTTTAAGCTCTTTGTGATCTGAGTAGGTAGTGAAAGATTTGCACATTCAGAAAAGAGCCACAACAGGAACTGTCTCCTGTCATCTCTGTCTAAAGTCCTGGTCTCCTATTTCTCGCAGTATCTTGCTTTTACAACACTTGACAGTTTCCACTCTGCCATTTTCTCAAGAACTTTTGTCTTTGAAATTCAGCTCTCCATGTTTAACTTTCTTCTCCAGATTACCCTTCCCAGGGAATACATTTAAAATACAATTGTGTTTCTTCCACACATGGATTAATGAACTGTTGCTGCACCTTCTCTGCTGTCATTTCATAGGAAAGCATTTGCTGATCCGTCTGACCTGGTATTTATAGCATAGGATGTAACCATTGCTCACCACTTCCACTCAGCATTCTGGCGGCAGTCACTGTTGTCTCTACTGTGTTATTCCTGTAATGTCCTGCACATTTTCCTAGCTCTACATCATTCCCTACAGTCTTATTCTGATCCACAGAGACAGAAGGATCCACTTAAAATATTTGTCACTTCGTAGCTTAAAATTTTTAAACTTATAATGCCTTTCTATTACAACAAAATAAAAGCCTTTCTCCTTGCAATGGCTTACAAGAATTTATATTTCTCTGATTGTTGCTACTTCTTGTAGTACTCTCTGCTCTGGGTACCTCATTGCTGGAGATTTCTTTTTCTTTGTTTTATTTTCCTAGAATGAATAATCCTGCCTCTCTATTGATAGCAAATCTCATAGGAGTTATCTCTGGTTACTTTATTTATAATTGCTCCTGTTTATCCCACACTATTTCCTTGTTTCAGTTTTGATTCTATAGCACTTTTGAACTTTTAATTTACCCATGACTTGCCCATCTACCCATTCACTCATGTTCAGAATATAAACTCAATGAGAACCTTTTTTTAAAATGCCATATTCAGAAAAATTTGAATTGTTGTTGGAATAAAATAGATGGCCAATAAATATTTATCATGTCACAAATTCAATGAATAAATTACTAAAATAATTTCTTATTTATGCTGATATCTTTCTTTAGCTCAGTACATTAATAAATGCTGTTTAAATTTTGATTAGGTACATAACTTCATTCATTCATTCAACTACTCTAGGGACATGTTGATAAACAGACTCTGAACATGTGAACATACAAACAAATTAGCATTTTTATGAGTGTTTTGAAAAGAAGGAATATTAAAGCAAAAGATAATAGAAGAATCTCACTTATAAGGTTGGCCTTTTTCAGTAGGTGTCAAACAAAATGTGGGAATGAGGTGTTTTGTACTTGAGAAGCAGGGCAAAACTTAATAATGTAGGTTCTGCAATGTAGGAGGAAAGGGCAGCTGTTAGACTCCAGGGAACCACTGTAGACGGACTTCATAGAGAGAGAGTTTCATGCCAGGGAAGTGAATAGAGGGGGTTAGTCAGTTCATGAATGGTCACAAAAACCATGAAAAAAAAGTTTTCTTTGAAATGTATCTTGAAGTCATTGAAATAGAATAATATCACCATTGTCAACTTAATTGTTAAATATGCTTTCTGAGGCAGGAAGATACGGCTTGTTTGCCAGCCAGCCAAACAAAATCATTTTAGCTTTTGGGGGACAGAGTCAATGAAAAAGAGGGGGGAGCAGCCTTACTAGGCCACAGAGGAAGAGAATGCAGCTAGTCTTGATGAGACCTGATAGCCTAGTGTCAGATGGGAGGGGAGGAGGACCTCCCCTATTACTGGACTGGGGGGAAGCATAGGAGAAGAAGAGGGAGAGAGGGTGGGGTTGGGAGGAGAGGGGGGAGGGGACTAAAGCTGGGATACAAAATTAATAACTATAATAATAAGTAAATCACTTAATTAAAAAAAGAATAAGAATCATTGTTAAAGAAAGATGAGATGATATAAAGTTTTTGGTTTATGATACAATAAAGAAAAACAACTGGATGTGAAGAATCTATCTATATCTCTATCTATATATTACATGTCTTTTATTACTTGTCTATATATTACATTTCTTTTCCTCATCATTTATGTATTTCCAAATCTTTACTGTAAAAATGTCTTAGTGTTTTGTCAGAAAGGAAAACACAATGTATGAATATATAAAAAAAGAACAAAAAGAAAACTTTGAAAAGGAATGTGGAACTGCTCTAGAAGATCTGTTAAGAAATCAATTTGCTGGAAGATCCAAGATGGCAGCGACAAGTTTGCACCATATCTGAGGGGCAAAGGATCTGAAACCCCGAAATTGGTGACTGGAGGGGCTGCTGAACCTAAAGCAATGATATCTAGGCTTTCAGGGAGAAAGGGGACTAACTGTGAACTGGGACCATTTAGATTCTGGTCACCCATGGATTCCTCTGTGTTCTTTTCCTCGGGGCTCAATCCCCTGGCACTTCCCGGAATCTACCTCCCTACTCCCTCTTTGTTGGAGGCAGTGGAGGTGGCCTGCAGAGTCTGCCACAGAGCACAGTGCCCTGGCCCCAGTGCCGGTGGCTCCTAGCAAATAAACCCCTGCTCAGGATTTGGGACAGAGAATATTCAATCCTTCCCTGCACTCCCCCAGCACCGGCTGCCATAATCCTTCCCTGGTGGAGGTGAAGGATACAGAGGTGGCCTGCAGACTCCGCCACAGAGCACAGCCCGTGGGTCCCAGTGCCTGCGGCTCCCAGAGCAGCACACAGTGATGGTAGACACCAAGACTTGCTGCTATAGCACCACTGAACTGACTGTTAGCCTATACCAACATTTGCCCCAGCAGGATCAAATCAGAGAGTAGAGAACAAGGGCATCCATTGTGCTTTCCAACTGGTCCTGCTAGAGAGTGAGTGCGCCTTCAAGTGAGTGCTTGCAGAGCCCCAGATCCAGTGCCCCTCTAAGCAAGCAACCAGACAACAGATTCCAATCACCCACACCCCTATTGTGGGCAACATAGGGATTCTTGGGATATCGTTCTCAACACTGAAGCCCCTGCTCTGTGGGTCTACCAGTGAATTTGAGGTAAACAATTTCTGGAGCCCAGACAGATCTGCATACCAGTGGCCTATATAGGCCACTGAGGTAGTCAGGGAATCTGTGCCCACTAACAGCACCTATGAATAGCGCCAGTGATACACTCCTCACTTAGGTACAGCTGAAACACCAACACACACTCTCAAACCAGTGAACCTCTCTCATCTTCCCGAAAAACATTCCAGAAACCAGAAAAAGATGGACCCAGTCTGAAGTACAGACTCCAGGAACAAACAGTGAGGGTTACAGATAAGCAGATGGCCAGAAGCCTGTATAAGAATATACCCAACAAAAGTCAGGACATTATGACTTCACCAGCAACTCCCAAAATCAATGGGCATTTCAATTCCTCGGAAACACAAGAAAATGACTTTAAAACTATGCTTATCCAGTTATTAAAGGCTCATAAAGAGGAAATGAACAAATCTCTCAGAGAAATAACCTCACAAATAGAGGCAAATAAAGAGGAAACGAACAAAGCTCTTAAAGAAATAACCACACAAATGGAGGTAAATAAAGAGGAAATGCACAAAGCTCTCAAAGAAATGCAGGCAAATAAAGCCAAACAGGTAGAGGCACAGTTAGTGGCATATAGAAAGGAAACAAACAAAAAATTAGAGACCATTCAAACAAATGAAGGAAATGGTGCAAGACATGAAAACAGAATTAGAATCAATAAAGAATACACAAAGAAAACTCTGGAGCTGGAGAACTTAGAGAAAAGATCAGGAACTACCAAGGTAAGCATCACCATGAGAATACAAGCTATGGAAGAGAGAATCTCAGGTGCTGAAGATACACTTGCAGAAATTGACACATCTCTCAAAGAAAGAATAAAATAAAAAAAGTTCCAAACACAAAGCATCCAAGAAATCAAGGATACCATGAAAAGACAAAATCTAAGAGTAATAGGAATAGATGAAAAAGAAGATACCAGGCTCCAAGGTCCGGAAAATATTTTCAAGAAAATCATAGAAGAAAATTTTCCCAACTTAAAGAAAGATATGTTCATAAACATACAGGAAGCCTTCAGAACACCAAATAGACTAGACCAGAAAAGAAACTCCTCACGTCACATCATAGTCAAAACACTGAACCTACAGAACAAAGAAAAATTATTAAAAGCAGCAAGGAAAAAAGGCCAAGTAACATATAAAGGTAGGCCTATCAGAAACACACCAGACTTCTCAATAGAAACTATGAAAGCCAGAAGGGCATGGGCAGGTGTCATGCAGAGTTTAAGGGACCATATATGTCAATCCAGAGTACTATACCCAGCAAAGCTTTCAGTCAACACAGATGGAGAAATCAAAATATTCCATGAACAAAACAAAATTTAAACAATATCTACACAGCAAACCAGCCTTACAGAAGATACTAGAAGGAAATTCCAACCCAATGAAAAGAACTACATCCAAGAAAACATAGGATATAGATAACTACACAAAAACAACCAAAAAAAAAAAATCAAAAGAATTCAAGCAATGAAATGTAGTAACACCACCAACCCCACATCAAAAGAAATTAACATTCGTTGGTCACTATTATCTATCAACATCAATGGACTCAACTCTCCAATAAAAAGACACACTAACAGAATGGTTGCAGAAACAGGATCCAACATTCTGTTGCATCCAAGAAACACACCTCTGCAACAAAGATAAATACTACCTCAGAGCAAAGGGCTGAAAAAAATGTTTTTCAAGCAAATGGACCCAGGAAAAAAGCTAGTGTAGTTATCTTAATATCTAATAAAATAGACTTTCAACCAAAATTAATCAAAAAAGATGAGGAGGAACATGACATTCTCATCAAAGGAAAAATCCACCAAAAGAACACCACAATTTTGAACATTTATTCTCCAAATACAAGAGTGCCTACATTCATAAATGAAACATTATTAAAGCTTAAATCACACATCGATCCCAACACCTTAATAGTGGAAGATGTCAACACCCCACTCTCACCAAGGGACAGATCATCTAGACAGAAGCCAAATAGGGATATAAAGCCACTTACAGAGGTCCTAAATCAAATGGACCTAACAGAAGTCTACAGAACTTTTTGCTCAAATTCAAAAGAGTATAACCTCTTTTCAGCACCTCATGGAACCATCTCCAAAATAGACCATATAAGCCGGTCACAAAGCAAGCCTCAACAGATACAAGAAGATTGAAATAATCTCCTGTATTCTATCTGACCACCATGTATTAAAGCTGGACCTCAACAACAACAGAAATAGCAAAAAGCCTACATGCACATGGAAACTGAACAACTTGCTACTGAATGACAGCTGGGTTAATGAGGAAATAAAGAAAGAAATTAAAGATTTCCTAGAATTCAAAGAAAATGAAGGAACAACATACCCAAATTTATGGGACACAATGAAAGCAATGCTCAGAGGAAAATTCATCCAAAAACACATAAAAGATAGCATCCATCATGACCAAGTAGACTTCATCTCAGGCATGCAAAGGAGGTTCAATATGCAGAAATCCATCAATGTAATCCACCATATAAAAAAACTGAAGGAGGAAAACCGTATGATCACCCCTTAGATGCCAAAAGAGCATTTGACAAAATCCAACACCCATTCATGTTTAAAGTCTTGGAGAGATCAGGGATACAGGGCATATAACTAAAAATAGTAAAGGCAGAGAAACTTACATCAATCCTACTGAAGTCAGGGACAAAGCAAGGCTACCCACTCTCTCCTTATTTCATCAACATAGTTCTTGAAATCCTAGCTAGAGCAATAAGACAACTAAAAGAGATCAAGGGGATATAAATTAGAAAGGAAAAGGTCAAAGTTTCACTATTTGCAGATGATATGATAGTATACATGAGCGACCCCAAAAATTCAACCAGAGAACTCCTTCAGCTGATAAACACATTCAGCAAAGTGGCTGGATTTAAAATTAACTAAAAAAAAAAAATCAGAAGCTCTCCTGTATACCAAAGACAAAAGGGCTGAGAAAGAAATCAGGGAAACAACACCCTTCATAATAGCCATTAATAACATAAAGTACCTTGGTGTGACTCTAACCAAGCAAGTGAAAGACCTGTTTGAAAAAAACTTCATGTCTCTGAAGAAAGAAATTGAAGAAGATATGAGAAGATGGAAAGATCTCCCATGCTCATGGATTGGTAGGATTAACATAGTGAAATGCATTCTGCTAAAAGCAATCTACAGATTCAATGCAATTCCCACCAAAACACCAACACAATTCTTTTCAGACCTTGAAAGAAAAATTCTCAACTTCATAAGGAGAAACAAGCAAACAAACAAACAAAAACCCAGAATTTCCAAAATGTTCCTGTATAACAACAGAGCATCTGGAAGCATCTCCATCCCTAATCTCTAGCTGTACTATAGTGCAATAGTAATAAAAACTGCATGGTATTGGCATAGAAACAGAATGGTGGATCAATGGAACTGAATAGAAGACCCAGAAACAAACCCACACACTTCTGCATACTTGATTTTGACAAAAAAGCCAAATACATTCAGTGGAAAAAATACAGTATTTTCAACAAATGGTGCTGGTCCAACTGGATGTCTTCATGCAGAAAAATGGAAATAGATCCATATTTATCACCCTGCACAAAACTAAAGTCCAAGTGGATCAGACCTCAATAAAAGCAGACACACTAAATTGGTTAGAAGAAAAGTGGAGAAGAGCCTAGAACTCATTGGCACAGGAGACAACTTCTTGAACAGAGCACCAACAGCACAGGCTCTAAGAGCAACAATGAATAAATGGGACCTCATGAAACTGAAAAGCTTTTGTAAAGGAAAAGACACTGCCGTCTGATCAAAATGACAGCCTACAGATTGGGAAATGATCTTCACCAACCCTATATCTGATAAAGGACTGATATCCAGAATATACAAAGAAGTAAAGAATTTAAAAGACAACAAATCAAGCAATGCAATTAAAAACTGGGGTATGGAGTTAAATAGAGAATTCTCTGTAGAACAATATAGAATGGCAGAAAAACATTCAAAGAGATGCTCAATATCTTTAGCCACCTGAGAGATGCAAATCAAAATGACCCTGAGATCACACCTTACACCCATCAGAATAGCTAAGATAAAACCTCAAGTGTCAACACATGCTGGAGAGGTTGTGGAGAAAGGCGAATACTCCTCCATTGCTGGTGGGCCTGTAAACTTGTACAACTACTTCGGAAATCAATCTGCAGCTTTCTCAGACAATTAGGAATATTGCTTCCCCAAGATTCAGCTATACCACTCCTAGGCATATATCCAAATGATGCTCAAGTACACAACAAGGACACTTATTCAACCATGTTTGTAGCAGCTTTATTTGTAATAGGGAGAGCCTGGAAATAACCCAGATGTCTACCAATGGAGGAATGAGATACAGAAATTGTGGTACTTTTACATGATGGAATACTACTCAGCAATTAAAACAAGGAAATCATAACATTTGCAGGTAGATGGTGGGATCTAGAAAAGATCATTCTGAGTGTGGTATCCCAGAAGCAGATAGACACACATGGTATATACTCACTTATAGACATATAATATAGGATAAACATACTAAAATCTGTACACCTAAAGAAGATTAAACAAGAAAGATGACCCAGGGAAAGATGATCAATTTTCACCTACTTCCAATGGACATTGGAAGTAGGAGAAATCAAGTAATACGACAGGAGCCTACCACAGAGGGCCTCTGAAAGATTTTACCTAGCAGTGTATCAAAACCTATGCTGAGACTCATAACCAAAGCTTGGGCAGAGTGCAGGGAATCATATGAAAGAAGGGGGAGTTAATATGACCTGGAGAGGACAGGAGATTCACAAGCACCAAATATATGTGGGTCCAAGGGTCTTTTCTGAGACTGTTTCTCCAACCAAGGACCATGCATGGATATAACCTAGAACCCCTGCTTGGATGTAGCCCATGGCAGCTTAGTTTCCAAGTGGGTATCCTAGTAAGGGAACAGGGACTGTTTCTGACATGAACTCAATGACTGGCTCTTTGACCTCCCTCCCCCCATCTATGAGGGAGGAGCAGCCTTGCTAGGCCACAGAGGAGGACATTGCAGCCAGTCCTGAAGAGACCTCGTAAGTTAGGTTCAGATGGAAGGGTAGGAGAACCTCCCCTATCAGTGAACCTAGAGAGGGGCATGGGAGGAGATGAGGGAGGGAGGGTGGGATTGGGAGGGATGAGGGAGAGGTCTATAGCTGGGATACAAAGTAAACAAACTATAACTAATATTAAAAAAAATAAAAATTTGTTTTAAAAAAGTAATTATTTCTATTAAGGAAATTTGAAAGATTACCATTAGCATTAAATTTTAGTCATATTCACTTTGCGAGATATAATCCTGATGATATAAAATACACTTGTATATTTCATTATGAAAATAATTTTAAAACTCATAGAAATCATAATAAGGGTGGCATAAAGCAAAAGATTGGCAATTGCTGCTAGAATATTTACTTGTCACTCACAGAGATCATGACTAATAATGTACTAAATTTAAAAGAAGGAATTGAAGTCCAAAATTTAATAGCTCTAACTTCTGTTTAAATATTGTTAAAAAAAAAAGTGGCAATGGAGGAGGGGTAGCTAGTTTTCACTTATGGCATAAGGATTCTTTATCTATGATATTTGCTTTCATTTCTTCTTCTGTTCTTGGGGGGAAATTTCATAATTAAATTCAGAGGTATGTAGTGTAAGTTTTATTAGTCTGTGCTCGGTAGGAAGAAGCCAGCAGAGCAAACTGTGAGCTGATATTATGCAACATACCTAGTGACATTCAGTGCATCAGAGCCTTTGCCTTCTGGAAACTATTTTAAAGACTGGTGTAAGTCTGAAGAATGGTTTGCAAAAGCACTGAAGAGATTCATATACCTGTAATAAATATTTCAAAATGTTCACAGTTATGTTTTGTAGTTGTTAAGTATGAGTAGTAATGGTCTCTTTAAAAATAAAATGTTAAACTAAATCTTTGAAAAACAACACATTTTCTCAAGAGTTCATCAACACTTCCAAAAAAAAAAAAAAAAGCTTTCTGCAGTATCCTAGTTTGCTCATGGGACAGGATGCTGTGAAACCATGGACTGTTGCTAAACATATTAAATGGACAATGAAGCTTGGTTGAACTTAACGTGCTTTAGCTTGCATCCCTTTTTGTGCCCCTTCAAAAATAATTGCTCTCAAAGTATCTTTTTATTCTATTTATAGTCATTAAAATGAGGCTATATAATTTTTCTTGTGGAAATCATGCAAAATTCAAATGATGTGTTGCCACTAAGTAGCCATCAGTGGTTGCCTGTATGAAGATACTAATTCCAGTTCCTGCTAGCTGCAGACACAGCATCTTTGCTTATATGGAAGTAATGCCTGGGGAAAAAAAAAAAAAAACTAGACTGTCTGTGACAAGTGAGGTCCTGTCAATCTCACTTGGGTTTACTGCCTTGCCTGAGTATGAATGCATGGTTTAACACCATTCACTACTGTGTATGCCCTTGGAATGAACAAAAGGGGAAATATTTACCAAGAAAATTCAGTCAGTGAGTACTTTTAAAAACACATGGGAACCTTTTAACGATTTTTAATGATAAAAAGTTTTAAGCTAAACAACAAGGAGGACTCTAGGGAAGATGCTTAATCCTCATTCAGAAGGGCAAACAGGATAGACATCAGAAGTGGGAGAAGACAAGGAAAAGGACAGGAGCCTTCCACAGAGGACCTCTGAAAGACTCTATCCAGCAGGGTATCAAAGGAGATACTGAGACTCATAGCCACGCTTTGGGCAGAGTGCGGGGAATCTTATGGGAGAAGTGGGAGATAGAAAAACCTGCAGGGGACAGGAGCTCCACAGGAGACCAACAGAGCCAAAAAATCTGAGTCCAGGGAGGCCTGCAGAGACTGTTGAATCAACAAGGACCATGAAAAGAATCTAGACTCTCTCCTCAGATGTAGCCCAGGGGCAGCTCAGTCTTCAAGTAGGGTTCCCTAATAAGGGGAGCAGGGGCAGTTTTGGCATACTTGGTTGCCTGTTCTTTGATCACCTCCCCCTGACAAGGTGGTCTTACTAAGCCACAGAAAAAGAGGATTCAGACAGTCCTGATGAGGCCTCATAGGCTAAGATCAGATAGTAGGGGTGGGAACCTCCTCTCTCAGTGGACTAGGGGAGGGACCAGGAGGGTAGGACTAGAAGAAGATGAAGGAGGGGTTATTGCTAGGATACAAAGTGAATAAATTGTAATAAATAGTATTAATAAAAATAAAAAGTTTTAGCTATTGTGGGTTTTTTTGTTTGTTTGTTTTTTCCACATAGCGTGTTGTTCTTTCATGGTCTGTAAAGAACTGTGTCAGAATTTTGATGGGGATTGCATTGAGTCTGTGGGTTTCTTGTGATAAGATGGCCATTTTTAGTATGTCAGTCCTACCAATTTATGAGCATGGGAGATCTTTCTATTTTCTGATATCTTCTTCAATTTCTTTCTTCAAAATCTTGAAGTTCTAGTCATACAGGTCTTTCACTTGCTTGGTGAGAGTTACCTCACATTATTTTATATTACTTGTGGCTATTGTGAAGGGTGTTGTTTCCCTGATTTCTTTCTCAGTTCATTTATCATCTGTATATAAGAGAGTTACTGATTTTTTTTTTTTAGTTAATTTTGTATTCAGACACTTCACTGAAAGTGTTTATTAGCTCTAAGGGTTCCTGTGTAGAATTTTAGAAGTCATTTATATATACTATCATATCATCTGCAAATTGTGATACTTCTTCCTTTCAAAATTGGATCCCCTTGATCTCCTTTAGTTGTCTATTGCTCTAGCTAAAACTTCAAGTCCATATTGAACAGATATATAGAGTTGACAGCCTTTTTTTGTCCCTGGAATTGCTCTGAGTTTCTCACCATTTAATTTGATGTTGGCTATTGGCTTGCTTTATATTTTCTTTATTTTGCTTAGATATGTCCCTTGGATCTTTGAGCTCACCAGAACTTGGAAGGCCAGGAACCAGAGGCTGGATAGCACAGAGATCTAGGATAAAAATCAAACTAGCCAAAACAATAAATAAAAGTCAATTAATGATTCCTAATGATATTCTGCTATACTCATAGATTGGTGCCTATCCCAGTTTAATCAGTAAGGGCTCCCTCACCCATCAGCTGATGGAAAACAGATGCAGATACCCAAAGCCAAACATTAGGCAGATCCCAAGGAATCCTGCCAAAAAATGCAGGAGGGATTGAAGGAGCCAGAGGGGTCAAGGACACCTTAAAGAAACCCACAGAATCAACCAACTTGGGCCGATAGGGACTCACAGAAACTGAACTGACAACCAGAGAGTCTGCAAGGGACTGACGTAGGCCCTCTGCACATATGTTAAATTTATGTAGCTCAGTCTTCTTGTGGGACTCTTAATAGTGGGAACAGTGACTGTCTCTGACTCCGTTGTCTACCTTTCCTCCTATTGGATTGCCTTGTCTAGCCTTAATGAGAGAGGAGGTGCCTAGTTTTACTGCAACTTGATATGCCATAGCTGGTTGATACCCTGGGAAGCAGGCCTTTTTCTGAAGAGAAATAGAGGAGTGGTGGATGGATTGGGTCGTAGGGAGGTGAAGGAGAAAGACTGGGAGGAGAGGAGGGAAGAGAAACTGCAGTCAGGATGTCAAAAAAAAAAAGAAAAAAGTTAAAAGTTATTTGCTTTCAGCCATTGCCATCATACATATGTATACATAATGCATAAAGAAGAATCAAAGTATCAAATATCTTGGACAATGTATATTAGAATTTTACTGCTAGATTATAGTTGGTTAGGATAACTATTACAAAACAGTATTACTGTATTCAGTATGACTTGGGTTTTTTGTATCACCTTTTTGATAAAATTTAGTTCATAGGAACCTCTCATGTGATGGACTTGATAAGCTTCTTATAGTAAAAGTGAGGTTCACTCTCAAATAAGTTATTATTGATAGGTAGTCCATGGTTTTGTTTTCCATTTCAGTTATATAAGATCAACTACATTTGTAAAAACAGTTTTAAGTACCTCTTTCCTTGTTGTATAGTTGGGCATATTTTGGATATGCATAGGAGTGGTATAGTTGGATATTGAGGTAGCACTCTTCCCAATTTTCTGAGAAAGTGCGAGATTGATTTCCAAAGTGGTTGTACAAGTTTACATTCCCACCAGCAATGGAGGAGGGTTTCCCTTTCTCCACAACCTCTCTAGCATGTGTTGTCACTTAAGTTTTTTATCTTAGCCATTCTGATGGGTGTAAGGTGAAATCTTGAGGTTGTTTTGATTTACATCTCTCTGATGACTAAGGATGTTGAACATTTCTTTAAGTGTTTCTCTGTTTCATAGGAGCTCTGTTTCTCACAGCTCCATTCATAATAGCTAGAAGATGGAAACAACCTAGATGTCCCTCAATGGAGGACTGGATACAGAAATTGTGGTACATTTACACAATGGAATACTACTCAGCTATTAAAAACAAGAGATCATGAAATTTGCAGGCAAATGGTGGAAACTAGAAAATCATCTTGAGTGAGGTAACCCAGGAGCAGAAAAACACACATGGTATACACTCACTCATAAGTGGATATTAGCTATATAATATAGGATAAATACATTAAAATCTGTACTCCTAAAGAAGTTAAACAACAAGAAAGACCCTAGGGAAGATGCTCAATCCTCATTCAGAAGGACAAATGAGATAGACATTGGAAGCAGGAGAAGACAGGGAACAGGACAGGAGCCTACCGCAGATGATCTCTGAAAGACTCTAACTGATCAAGGTATCGAAGCAGAGGCTGAGACTCATAGCCAAATTTTGGGCAGAGTGTAGGGAATCTTATGAAAGAAGGGGGAAATAGAAAGACCTGGAGGAGACAGGAGCTCCAAAAGGAGACCAACAGAGAAAACAAAAACAAAACAAAAAACCTGGGCCCTGGAGTCCCTGCAAAGGATGATACTCCAACCAAGAACCATACATGGAGAGGGCCTAAAAACCCTGCTCAGATGTAGCCCATAGACTCAGTCTCCAAGTGGGGTCCCTAGTAAAGGGAGCAGTAGCTTTCTCTGGCATGAAATCAGTGACAGGCTCTCTGATCACCTCCCCCTGCTGGGTGCAGCCTTGTCAGACCACAGAGGAAGACAAGGCAACCAGTCCTGATGAGACCTGATAGGCTAGGGTCAAATAGAAGGGAGAAAGACCTCCCATATCAGTGGACTAGGGGAAAGGCATAGGGTGAGAAGAGGGATGGAGGGTTGGATTAGGGGGAGAAGACGGAGGGCGACACAGCCAGGATACAAATGAATAAATTGTAATAAATATAAATTGTATTAATTGTAATAAATATAAATAAATTGTAATGAAAAAATTTTCAATGCAATAAATACCTCTTTCCAGTATATTGCTATACTGTTTATGCTAATCTCCCATTGAGTCTGCTTATATACAAACTAACCTCTATTATAAATATGTATATTTAGGAGATCTCTTTGTACATGCAGGGTTTGGTAATTAGCACAATATCTTGGAAGGTGTTACCCATAGATAAGGGGAGACAATAGCATAAATAAATAAGTCCTTGGGAGTCATTCCTTCCAATGGCACTGTTTTGTTTTGTTTTTTGTTTGTTTGTTGTTGTTGTTGTTTTACATTTTTTCAAGCCCTGTTATGGAAAACAGAAACATTAACAATAGAATCTTTAAGCTTACCCAGCAAAGGTGGTGACAAGTTTAGTTGGACATAGTGAACATATTAGATATTTCTCATTTGGGAGCACAATGCATGTGAACGACCGTATGCATGTTTGTAACTCTGCTAGTAGTGTAGTAAGTACTCAGTGCAACAGAATGAGGAGCTGCACATTTGAGCTTTTGTTCCTCTGATGAAAACTAAAGTCAATTATTTCGTGTAGGTAGCTGTGTGGTGATCTTTCTGCCTCTGCACCGTAAGTGCTGTACTTCCAGATGTGCACCACCACAATTCTGTATTTTTCATTTTCCCCCTTTACCTACAAATTGTAATCTGCAGAAACAAAACAAAACAAAACAAAACAAAACAAAACAAAACAAAACAAAACAAAAACATTTCAACTGCTGAGCTCATTTTATTCCTTAACCTACAAGAACATTTCTGTGAGGACTTTGGTTAGTTACACCAGTGGGAGGAGGAGGAAGAAGAAGAGATAAGAGAAGGAAGGAAGGAGGGAAAGAGGGAAGAAAGGCAGAGAGAGGGAGAAAGAGAGAGACTGAGAGAGGCTTGGGACAAAGATTATTCTGTGAGAACAAGCCAACAATGCAGAAGGATGGATTTGGAGTTTGTTTGATGAAACTGTTACAAAAAGAGCAGCAAAGATTCTTGGAAATTGTCATAAATGCATGCTCACATGGGTCTTCTTTGAGTACGTTTTTCTGAGAAACATTTTTCTCCTTGCCTCCCCTATTTGTATTTTCATTCTTTTTCCGTCAAACATTTCTTTTGTTATTTGATTTGTTTAATTATTACATGCTTAAAATATTATGTTTCTACTAATTTCCTAACTAAAATATAATTTAAGAATTAGAAAAAGGGGGGAAGAGCCTAGAACTCATTGGCACAAGAGACAGCTTCTTGAACAGAATACCAACAGCACAGGCTCTAAGAGCAACGATCAATAAATGGGATCTCATGAAACTGAAAAGGTTTTGTAAAGCAAAAAACACTGTCGTCAGAACAAAACAACAGCCTACAGATTGGGAAAGGATCTTCACCAACCCTATATCTGACAGAGGGCTGATATCAGAATATATAAAGAACTAAAGAAGTTAAAAAGAAATAAATCAAGTAATCCAATTAAAAAATGGATTGTGGAGTTAAACAGAGAATTCTCTGTAGAGGAATATAGAATGGCAGAGAAACACTTAAAGAGATGCTCAGCGTCCTTAGCCATCAGGGAGATGCAAATCAAAATGACCCAGACATTTCACCTTACACCCATTAGAATGGCTAAGATAAAAAACTCAAGTGACAACACATGTTGGAGAGGTTGTAGAGAAAGAGGAACCCTCCTCCATTGCTGGTGGGAATGTAAACTTATACAACCACTATGGAAATCAATCTGCAGCTTTCTCAGACAACTAGAAATAGTGCTTCCTCAAGACCCAGCTAAACCACTCCTAGGCATATACTCAAAATATGCTCAAGTACACAGCAAGGACATGTGCTCAACCATGTTTGTAGCAGCTTTATTTGTAATAGCCAGAACCTGGACACAACCCAGCTGCCCCTCAGTTGAGGAATGGATACAGAAATTGTGGTACATTTACACAGTGGAACACTACTCAGCAATTAAAACAAGGAAATCATGAAATTTACAGGCAAATGGTGGAAACTAGAAAAGATCATCCTGAGAGAGGTATCCCAGAAGCAGAAAGACACACATGGCATATACTCGCTTATAAGTGGATATTAGACATATAATATAGGATAATCATGCTAAAATCTGTACGCCTAAGGAAACTAAGCAAGAAGGAGGACCCTGGGTGAGATGATCAATCTTCATTCAGAAAGGCAATGGAAGTGGACATAGGAAGAGGGAAAAAACAGGGAACAGGACAGGAGCCCATCACAGAGCGCCTCTGAAAGACTCTACCCAGCATGGTATCAAAACATATCCTGAGATTCATAGCCAAACTTTGGGCAGAGTGCAGGGAATCTTATCAAAGAAGTGGGAGATAGAAAGACCTGGAGGGAACAGGAGCTCCACAAGGAGAGCAACAGAACCAAAAAATCTGGGCCCACGGGTCTTTTCTGAGACTGATACTCCAAACAAGGACCATGCATGGCGATAACTTAGAACCCCTGCATAGAAGTAGCCCATGGCAACTCAGTGTCCAAGAGGGTTTTCAATAATAGGAACAGGGACTGTTTCTGACAGGAACTCATGAGCGGCTCTTTGATCATCTCCACCTGAGCGGGGAGCAGCCTTACCAGTCCACAGAAGAAGACAAAGAAACCAGTCCTGATGAGACCTGATAGACTAGAGTCCGATGGAAGGGGAGAAGGACCTCCCTTAATTATTGGACTGAGGGAGAGGCATAGGAGAAGAAGAGGAAGGGAGGGAGGGATTGGAATAAGATAGGGGAGGGGCTACAGCTGGGATACAAAATGAATTAAGTGTAATTAATAAAAATAAAATAAAAATTTAAAAATAAAATAAAATAAAATTGGGGCAGATTTTAAGCCTGAAAAAAAAAAGAATTTGTATAGTTTGGAGTTAATTTGAATTTAGCTTATTTATGATGTATTTTCTCTAGATATCAAGGGTCCTTGAGATTATGTCTTCTACTTGACATTACAGGTTTGTATCACTTTGATTATTTGTTTTAAATGTGAATTTACTCTTATTCTATTTCTGATGCATTGTGTTGTGAAATAATTTTCTTAAAATTAAGGATTTCTTACAATTATAAATTTAATGTATGTTATAATAATATTCCAGAAGTAGTTTAAAGCAATTCCTTAGAAAATTCTGTGGTCTAATAAATTCTTTAACCACCATGTGAAAAATGCTGGGCCTAAGGTACTCTCCTCTTTCCAGATTGTTTTCTCAATCAGTAGCATGCAGACCTTACTTTGGCCTGACACTGCTTAAATCAATACTCTCATGTTATTATTTTAGACAATGTGATAAGAGGAATAAAGTTGCTTGAATATTAGGGATGATCAACTTTTCAAGATTTATTATTATCATTGAGTGATCTATCATCAACTATTGGCTCCAAGTATATTGGCTAAGTATCAAGTCAAAATTCAATTAAAATTATAGTTTTGTGTTGCTTTGGACCTAGGGTTAGTCTTTCCTAGGATACAAATAGGAACATGGTCATCTAAGACAAGGCAAAGTATGTTAAAGAACTGATACCTGTTCACAAGCAGGATACTGCTTTTTGCCTCCATAGCTGGCTAAGGGTGTTAACTCTACGGAGCATACAGAGTCAGCTGTCTTCTTTACTGCTTCCATTGGTTGGACAGCTCTACCTCTGGAGACATTTCTTTGCAAAAGTAGCTCTTCTCAGCCTCTATAGAGCTCCTGTGAGCTGCTCTTTCTGCTGCTCTGATTATTCAGCCACAACAAAGGCAGCTCCTCTAATTATAACAAGCAGACTTTGACTTCCCCCTACTTATTATCAAGATTATGAAATTCTCTACAGATACTTCTTTCCCGAAAACACTGTTTCTGTCACACTGCCAGAAGAAATAGTACTATTATGAGGTCATTACTAACATTTGAAGAGTTTAGAGGGGACTTTGGCTTTTTGTGTCTTTTCAAATTAATTTAATAATTTGAAGCTTTTCTCTGGATAGAACACACAGGTTACAGTTTCCACCTCTGAGCCTGAGGATACACATCAAAAAACACAAAACTGCAAGCAGGAGAGTGCTTCTCTTTGACTACAAGAATGCTGAATTATTGCAAATTATTATAATTATAGTAAATGTGTTCAAGAGGGTACATTCATGCAGTCACTCCCTGACTAATAATGGTTTTGAATAAAATTATAAATTCATGAACACTGAAAGTACAGCCTTTTATTCCATGGGATTCCTTATATTGATTTATCTTGTGTCTATCTCTATGCATTTGCACAAAGCATCTCTCAGGTTAGTGAAAACTATGGAAACAGAGAGCACAATCTAAAATAGAAAAATAAGCAACCAATAAATTGTAGATTAAATTCATGCTGACTGGTTTTAGAAAGAAGAAGAAAAAAAGGGAAAAAAGCAGGAAGAGCAGTATTAATGTGTCAGATCTAATATGATCACTTTGGCTGGCCGCTAGAAACTGAGTTGTGAATTATTAATGCTTAAAAGAGGAGAAACAGATACCATATTGTTATGCTTAAATGTTAACTGCCCCCAAAGTTCCAGGTGTTTAAATACATGGTCTACAGCTAATAGTGCTGGTGTGAGAGGTTGCAGAACCTTTTGGACACGGAGCTTAGCTACTGGACATCAGACCATGGAGGCAAAATTGAGGACTATAGATGTTTCTGCTTCTGGTCTGGTTTTCTGCTTCTCATTCAGCCAAAATGAAAGCCAGCTGATTTGCAAACTCTCCTGCCCAAAGTATCTCCTATACTTGATGCTTCCCCACCATAATGGGCTGTTCCCTTTGAGCTCTAAGCTAAAATGAACCTTTCTTCTGTTTCTTCTGTTCAGTATTTGCCAAGGAGATAAGAAAAAGAGCTAAAACATAATTTTTAGCTAAAACATACACAAATATATAAAACATACATTTATAAATAAGAAAAATTAAATGCCAAAATATAGCAATTTTTAATTGTATGAATACTTTTTAAAATATATATTTGTATAAATGTCATAAAGAAAAGGTAAATACTATAAATTAGAATATAAAATATTTTCACAAAGTAGAAAGATCACTATACAAATTTAAAATAAGTATTTTAAACTTCTAAAATATATGAAACCTATGCAATTTGGTATCAGACTCCTTTTTGTATTTATGGCTCTCTCTCTCTCTCTCTCTATATATATATATATATATATATATGTGTGTGTGTGTGTGTGTGTGTGTGTGTGTGTGTGTGTATTTTCATCTTTCAGGCATATCAGATTTGCCAACATAATTAATAAGAGGTACTTCCTAGAATTTTCCACTGACACCTGTTTCAAGTTCAGCAATCCTTTGGAAAACAGCAAATTCCCACCCAATGTTTTCCTTTACAATCTCCAATCCCAAGCTTGCTCCAAATAGTTTGTCCTGCATTTCTAAATTTGCACTCCCTCAGACTTCCTGTATAGTTGTATAACTTCATAAAGAACTTAAAGAATGAAGGGTATTCATCCTCTAACTTCCAGAATCAGCTCTACACTGATAAGAAGACAAGTCCATTGGGATACCAAGAACCATGGACCAGAAAGTCTTTCCTTGAGGAAAAAATTTGGTCTGAATTTCTACTGCATGTTGTGTTATTCACTTTCCAATCAATTAAACAACTTGAGTTGCTAGGTTTAAATTCCATAGTAATTAACCTTGTGCTCCCAGACATCTGCTCCTTTGGTAGAAAAGTGCTACATTCATACATTTCTAATAATTCTCACTCACTGCTCAATAAATTGTCTCATGAAGAGAAAGGAAATCAACAAATTGACAGTGTGATTAAGAATCAAGTTTTGGATCAGGGGCGGAGCCAAGATGGCGACTAGCACACACAGTTTCCGAGCTGTGGAAGAGATAAAGTTCTGAGTTGATGAGTGGAAGAACTTCTGAAGCCAGGGAAACAACGGAGAGACTTTCTAAACAACAGGGAACATCGCAGGAGGTGAAAACCTTGGTCTCGGGTCACCCAGGGACTTGTTTGGGGAAGGTGAGAAACGATCCTTTGATGTCTCGGCACTCCCCTCCCCCAGACCTCCCTCCTCCTCAGCACAGCGGACTCGCCTTTCTCAGCGCAGACCTAACTACCTGGGGCCTGCAGCCACTGAGGCTGAGCCCCAAGCCCTTTATCGGCAAAGGCCAGCAGTACTGTGTCTCGGAGCCCCAGATTCGCGCGTGGTGGCTGCACCATCTTCCCAGGGCCCGAGTCTGCTAGACGCCATACTAGCTCCGCAGGAGCGCCATCACTGACGGTACTGCCCGCCCAATCCCACAGTGACAGAGAATACGCTATATACTCACCAAAACCAGACAGAAACGCTATACAAGCTAGACACGCCAGGCGCTGGGCCTCCGAAGCTTGGAGAGCACAGTAAAGAGACCCCAGGACTTCCCAGAAAGCATCTGGACTAGCAACCCAGTCTCCAGTTACAATGGGACTTTCTAACCTGGCGGCAGAGCAGCACTGAGCTGGCGGGGCACATCAGCCCTCCAGTTTAAGACTAACCAGGGCCAAACCAGAGAACAGAAAGGCTGGTTACCCCGATTCCCACTGACGTGACCACCCTGAAATCTCCAGCTGCAGCAAGACCTCATAACCTGGCAGTGACAGCAGCATGGAACTGGAGGAGCACATCAAAGAAGCAGGGCCAAACAAGAGAGCAGAGAGCCCAGATATGCCGATCTCTGCCAAGTGTCCTGCCTGTAAGTGAGTGCACCTTAGAGAATCTGCAGCTCCACTGATCCTGGGTTCTTCTAAAACAGAAGCCAGGCATCGAACCCCCTCCCACCCATATACCCACTTTGGGAAACAGAGGGGCACTTGGAACATTGAAGTTCCTGCTCTGTGGGTCTAATTGAGGAGTTAAGGCAGTTAATGCCAGAAATTGCGCTGCGATCATCACTAGCGCCTGCGACATATACATTGCAGAGCCCCTCCCACACACTCAAGGGTTCAACATTAGCCATCACTCTGTCCCTCAAGACACACGCCCACACCCACTTACACACACACACACATATACACACGCACGCACACACGCTTGCATTTGCCTCTGTTTGCGCCTGCGTACTTTCCTCCCACAGGTACAGCTAGTCCTCAGCATACGCTAAGGACACGGGACCTCTCTCAACTTCCTGAAGAATTCTCCAGACTCGAGAGAGAGACAGTACCAGTCTGATCGGCAGAATCCAAAAACAAACAGGGAAGGTCTCAGATAAGCCAATGGCCAGGGGTAGGCGAAAGAACACTTCCAACATAAATCAGGACATCATGACTTCACCAGCAAACCCCAAAATTGATGGATACTCCAATTCATCAGAAGCACAGGAAAATGACCTTAAAGCCATGCTTGCTCAATTATTTGAGGCTCATAAGGAGGAAATGAACAAATCTTTCAAAGAGTTGGCCAGTCAATTGGAGGTAAAGGAAGAAGAAATAGACAAAACCCTTAAAGAAACACAGGCAAACATAGCCAAACAAATAGAGGCACAAGTAGAGAAAAAATTAGTGGCATACAAAAAGGAAATGAACAAAGAAATAGAGTCCATCGTAGAGAGACAGGAATCCAAATTCAAACACATAAAAGAAATGGTGCAAGGCATGAAAGCAGAATTAGAATCAATAAAGAAAACACAAAATGAGAAAACTCTTGAGCTGGAGAACTTGGAGAAAAGATCAGGAACCACAAAAGTAAGCATCACCAACAGAATACAAGAGATGGAAGAGAGAATCTCTGGAGCTGAAGACACACTTGCAGAAATTGATACTTCTCTCAAAGAAAAAGTAAAATCAGAAAAATTCCAATCACAAAATATCCAAGAAATCAAGGATGCTATGAAAAGACAAAATCTAAGAACAATAGGAATTGATGAAAAAGAAGACTCCAGGCTCCAAGGTCCAGAAAATATTTTCAAGAAAATCATAGAAGAAAATTTTCCCAACTTAAAGAAAGAGATGTCCATAAATATACAAGAGGCCTACAGAACACCAAATAGACTAGACCAGAAAAGAAACACATCACGTCACATCATAGTCAAAACACTAAATCTACAGAACAAAGAAAAGATATTAAAAGCAGCAAGGGAAAAAGGCCAAGTAACATATGAAGGTAGACCTATCAGAATCACACCAGACTTCTCATCAGAAACTATGAAAGCCAGAAGGGCCTGGGCAAGCATCATGGAGACTCTAAGAGATCACAAATGTCAACCGAGACTACTATACCCTGCAAAGCTTTCAATCAACATAGATGGAGAAAACAAAATATTCCATGACAAAACTAAATTTACGCAATATCTATACAGCAAACCAACCCTACAGAAGATACTAGAAGGAAAACTCCAATCCAACGAAAACGAATTCACCCAAGAAAACAGGGCATACAGATAATGTCCCAACAAAAATGAAAAGAAAACAAGCAATGAAACAAGGTAAGATCATCGACTCCATTACAAAAGGAACTAACATTCATTGGTCAATATTATCTATCAATATTAATGGATTCAACTCACCAATAAAAAGACACAGGCTAACAGAATGGTTATGGAAACAGGACCCAACATTCTGTTGCATCCAAGAAACACACCTATGCAACAAAGATAAACACTACCTCAGAGTAAAGGGCTGGAAAAATGTTTTTCAAGCAAATGGTTCCAGAAAACAAGCTGGAGTAGCCATCCTAATATCTAATAAAATAGACTTTCAACCCAAGTTAATCAAAAAAGATAAGGAGGGCCACTATATTCTCATCAAAGGAAAAATTCAACAAGAGGACATCACAATTTTGAATATCTATGCCCCAAATACAAGAGCACCTACATTCGTAAATGAAACAATATGAAAGCTTAAATCATACATTGATCCTAATACCTTAATAGTGGGAGACTTCAACACCCCACTCTCATCAAGGGACAGATCAACCAGACAGACACCAAATAGGGAAATAAAAGCACTCACAGAATCCCTAAATCAAATGGACCTAATAGATGTCTACAGATCTTTTCACCCAAACTCAAAAGAGTACACCTTCTTTTCAGCACCACAAGGAACCTTCTCCAAAATAGACCATATAGTTGGTCACAAAGCAAGCCTCAACAGATACAAAAGGATTGAAATAATCCCTTGTATACTATCTGACCACCATGGACTAAAGCTGGACATCAACAACAACAGAAACAACAAAAAGCCGACACGCACATGGAAACTGAACAACTTACTACTCAATGACAGCTGGGTCAAGGAAGAAATAAAGAAAGAAATTAAAGACTTTCTAGAATTCAATGAAAATGAAGGCACAACATACCCAAATTTATGGGACACATTGAAAGCAGTGCTCAGAGGAAAATTTATAGCACTAAGTGCCTACAAGAAGAAATCCGTAACATCACATACAAACAACTTAATGGCCCAACTGAAAAACCTAGAAAAAAAAGAAGCAGATACACCCAAGAGGAGCAGACGGCTGGAAATAATCAAACTAAGGGCAGAAATCAATCAATTAGAAACAAATAAAATTATCCAAAGAATCAATGAAACAAAAAGCTGGTTCTTTGAGAAAATCAACAAGATAGACAAACCCTTAGCCAAACTAACTAAAAAGCAGAGAGAAACCATACAAATCAGCAAAATCAGAAAGGAAAATGGGGACATAACTACAGACACTGAGGAAATCCAAACGATTATTAGGTCATACTACAAAAGCCTATATGGCACAAAATTTGAAAATCTAAATGAAATGGATAACTTTCTTGACAGATTCCATCTACCAAAATTAAGTCAAGATCAGGTAGAAAGACTGAATAGTCCTATATCTCCCAAGGAAATTGAAGCAGTCATTAACAGTCTCCCCTCCAAAAAAAGCCCTGGACCAGATGGCTTCAGCGCAGAATTCTACAAGACCTTCAAAGAAGTACTAACACCAATTCTCCTCAAACTATTCCATAAAATAGAAACAGAAGGAACACTACCAAACTCATTCTATGAAGCCACAGTCACTTTGATACCTAAACCACACAAAGATCCAACAAAAAAAGAGAACTTCAGACCTATCTCTCTTATGAACATTGATGCAAAAATACTCAATAAAATACTTGCAAACAGAATCCAAGAACACATCAAAGATATCATCCACCATGACCAAGTAGGCTTCATCCCAGGAATGCAAGGGTGGTTCAACATACGGAAATCCATCAATGTAATCCACCACATAAACAAAATGAAGGAGAAAAACCACATGATCATCTCCTTAGATGCTGAAAAAGCATTTGACAAAGTCCAGCACCCATTTATGTTTAAAGTCTTGGAGAGATCAGGGATACAAGGCACATACCTAAAGATAGTAAAGGCAATATACAGCAAGCCTATAGCCAACATCAAACTCAATGGAGAGAAACTTAAATCAATCCCACTGAAATCAGGGACAAGACAAGGCTGCCCACTCTCTCCATATCTCTTTAACATTGTACTTGAAGTCCTAGCCAGAGCAATAAGACAACTAAAGGAGATCAAGGGGATACAAATCGGAAAGGAAGAGGTCAAAGTGTCACTATTCGCAGATGATATGATAGTATACATGAGCGAACCCAAAGATTCAACCAGAGAACTTCTTCAGCTGATAAGCACCTTCAGCAAAGTGGCAGGATACAAAATCAACTCAAAAAAATCAGAAGCCCTCTTGTATACCAAAGACAAAAAGGCCGAGAAAGAAATTAGGGAAACAACACCCTTCACAATAGCCACTAATAACATAAAGTACCTTGGTGTGACTCTAACCAAGCAAGTGAAAGACCTGTTTGAGAAAAACTTCAAGTCTTTGAAGAAAGAAATTGAAGAAGATCTCAGAAGATGGAAAGATCTCCCGTGCTCATGGATTGGTAGGATTAACATTGTGAAAATGGACATCCTGCCAAAAGCAATCTACAGATTCAATGCAATTCCCATCAAAATACCAACTCAATTCTTTACAGACCTTGAAAAAAAGAATCTCAGCTTCATATGGAGAAACAAAAAACCCAGAATCTCCAAAACGATCCTGTACAACAACAGATCATCTGGAGGTATCTCCATTTCTGATCTCAAGCTGTACTACAGGGCAACAGTAATAAAAACTGCATGGTATTGGCATAGAAACAGAAAGGAGGATCAATGGAATCGCATAGAAGACCCAGAAATAAACCCACACACCTATGAATACTCAATATTTGACAAAGAAGCCAAATCCATTCAATGGAAAAAAGACAGCATCTTCAACAAATGGTGTTGGACCAACTGGATGTCTACATGCAGAAAAATGAAAATAGATCCATATTTATCACCCTGCACAAAACTAAAGTCCAAGTGGATCAAGGACCTCAACATAAAACCAGATACTCTAAATCAGCTGGAAAAAAAAGTGGGAAACAGCCTAGAACTCATTGGCACAGGAGACAACTTCCTGAACAGAACACCAACAGCACAGGCTCTAAGAGCAACAATCAATAAATGGGACCTCATGAAACTGAAAAGCTTCTGTAAAGCAAAAGACACTGTCATCAAAACAAATAGACAGCCTACAGATTGGGAAAGAATCTTCACCAACCCTTTATCTGACAGAGGGCTAATATCCAGTATATATAAAGAACTAAAGAAGCAGAAAAGCAACAAACCAAGTAATCCACTTAAAAAATGGGGAACAGAGCTAAACAGAGAATTCTCGAAAGAGGAACATCGAATGGCAGAGAAACACTTAAAGAAATGCTCAACCTCATTAGCCATTAGGGAAATGCAAATCAAAACGACCCTGAGATTTCACCTTACACCCATCAGAATGGCCAAGATGAAAAACTCAAGTGATAGCACATGCTGGAGAGGTTGTGGAGAAAAGGGAACCCTCCTCCATTGCTGGTGGGAATGTAAACTGGTTCAACCACTCTGGAAGTCAATCTGGCGCTTTCTCAGACAACTAGGAGTAGTGCTACCTCAAGACCCAGCTATACCACTCCTAGGTATATACCCAAAATTTGCTCAAGTACACAACAAGGACATTTGTTCAACCATGTTCGTAGCAGCTTTATTTGTAATAGCCAGAACTTGGAAACAACCCAGATGTCCATCAACGGAGGAATGGATACAGAAATTGTGGTATTTTTACACAATGGAATACTACTCAGCAATCAAAAAGGAGGAAATCATGAAATTTGCAGGCAAGTGGTGGGATCTAGAAAAGATCATTCTGAGTGAAGTATCCCAGAAGGAGAAAGACAAACTTGGTATATACTCGCTTATATAGACCTACAAGACATGATAAACATAATGAAATCTACACACCTAAAGAAGATAATCAAGAAAGTGGACACAGGCGAAGGTGATTAATCCTCATTTAGAAAGACAAATGGGATGTGCCTTGAACTTATGACAGGAGTCTACCACAAAAGGCATCTGAAAGACTCTACCTAGCAGTGTTTCAAAGCAGACACTAAGACTCATAACCAAACCCTCGGCAGAGTGCAGGGAATCATATGAAAGAAGGGAAGTTAGTATGATATGGAAAGGATAGGAGCTCTACAAGGACCAAATATATCTGGGCACAGGGTCTTTTCTGAGACTGACACTCAACCAAGGACCATCTATGGATATAACCTAGAACTTCTGCTCAGATGTGGCCTGTGGTAGCTCAGTAACCAAGTAGTTTTCCAAAGTAAGGGAACACGGACTATTTCTAACAGGATCTCAAGGGCAGGCTGTTTGACACCCCCCCCAGGGGAGGAGCAGTCTGTTAGGCCACAGAGGAGGACTTTGCAGCCAGCCCTGAAGATACCTGATAAAACAGGGTCAGATGAAAGGGGAGGAGGTCCTCCCCTATCAGGGGACTTGGAAAGGGGCAGGGAGGAGACCAGGGAGGGAGTGTGGGGTTGGGGAGGGAATGAGGGAGCGTGATACAGCTGGGACACAGAGTTAACAAAATGTAACTAAAAAGAAAAATAAAATAAAAAAAAATTTTTAACATCAAAATAAATAAATAAATAAATTCCTTAAAAAAAAAAAGAATCAAGTTTTATTTACATGTTAGGATTCATAGGAAATCGGGTAATAGGAGAGTGTGTCTAAGTCCATTTTGAGAATAACTTCTGTCACATTTTGCATGTTGTAGTCCTGAAAACGACAACCTGGCACAGCCATATTTAGATGGGAACAGTGAACATAATAAAACCAGCACAGATGTTTGACAAAGATCCAGCAAAGCTGAGCTGAGTGATGCAATGGCTGTTGTGTGTTCTCCCACTTTTTGGCTCTTATCACTAAAAGTTGCATGCTTGAGAGGCTTTTACTATTTTGTACAATTTGGGGATATTTGATTGAGGAAATTTTTTTTTTTATGAATCATTTATGCCTTCCCCCAGGAATATTGCTTCCCCAGAAAAATTCTGACCACAATACTCCTCCCATTTTTACGGAGATATTCTTTTTAAAATTTATTTATTTTTTATTAATTACACTTTATTCACATTGCATCCCAGCTGCAGCCCTCTCCCCTTCCCCTCCCACTCCCAACCACTCTCTCTCTCCTCCCCTGGTATTCCCTTCCCCAGTCCATCAACAGGGGAGATTCCCTCCCCTTCCATCTGACCCCAGTACATTAGGTCCCATCAGGACTAGCTACACCGTGCCTCCCCCCGTGGCCTGGCAAGGCTGCCCCCCCTTAGGGGGAGGTGATCAAAGATCCAGCCACTGAGTTCCTGTCAGAGACAGTCCCTGCTCTTATCACTAGGGAACCCACCTGGACACCAAGCTGCCAAGGGCCACATTCGTGTAGGGGCTCCATGCCATCTCCATGAATTGTCCTTGATTGGAGTACCAGTCCCAGAAAAGACCCCTGTGTCCAGATCCCCTGGCTCTGCTGCTCTCCCTGTGGAGATTCTGTCCCACTAGGTCCTCCATCTCCCCCTTCCTTCATAAGGTTCCCCATCTGGCCCTACTTGAAGGACTTCCTTACACTTTGGAGGTTGTGACTCAAATAAAGATTCCAGAGACCTCCTTATGAGGATCTGACTCAAAGATGCTCTTGGAACATCTGCCTCTGCACTTATTCAAGAACAAGATAATCAAAACAAAATAAACACAAAAGGTAAATAAGATCCAGGGGGCTAGAGAAGTTGGCAGCAAATCAAATTAGAAGACTCTTCCTACTACTGATGGATTAAAAAAATGGTGTGATAAAAGAATAAAGTATTAAAGCCTCACTTTTCTTAGAAAAAGTTTACTCATCAGGACTACTGTGGTGTCATATGACCAAGGAACAAAAGAATAGCAAGATTAGACATATAAATAAATTCTACAATATATAAAATATAAACATTGTGTTATTATTGTTTAATAATAACTGCAGCAGCTTTGGCATGAAGACTTTTCCTGGGCCTAATGACAATAGCACTGTGATTATTAAGAGTTGATAATAACAGTGCTTGGGACATGACAATCTGCCCAGGCTGGCTTGGCGATTTCTTTCTGTCTAGTGCCCTTGAAACCACAAGAACTACCAGCCTAAGAGATATTTTGTCATGCTTTGGTAAAATATATCCTGATGAAAATTATATGATCTTTGTTTTGGAACAACATGCATCTATCTCTCTTTACTAAGTTCTATGTAAATAAAGAAGCACTCTGAGTGTCAGTCAGTCAGGCTGCAAAATTCTCCTCTCCTCCAGCCCTTGCCTCCTGCCTGGCTCGTCCCCACCCCCACCAACCCACCCACAGTTGTTCTTGCTTTTGCACCCAGCCTGCTTCTGGCCTTGTCCTCACCCTGGGCTAGACCTTGGCAGCAGCAACCAGTGTCTTTACTTTTAGTTACTGAACAGACACAAAGGGAAAGCAATAAAATGCCACAAATGCTTTCCTGGCAAGTGGTTTCAAATTAATTATTGTGTTGCAGGATAGAGATGCAAAAAGTGTCTTAGTGAGTCATGCTGTAAATGCCCATGTACAACAGTTTTTTCTTTCATTAGGAATGTGTAGGCATGAGTCCAAATAAATACAAAATAAAACAGGAAATAATCATTTCTCCCATGAAATCTTACCTAAAACAATGAAAGAAAATTTAACAACAAAAAACCATATTATTGCTGAATTAATTTTTATATTTTAAAAGAAAAGCTTTTTCATGCCAAAAAAATACAGTAAGTCTGTTACTTTATGTGATAAAGTTTTTAAAATTTTTTGAAAAGATGTGTCTATGAATCGGCCCAGGAAATATTAATTCATTCAAAATAATAGGTGAATGGAAGGCCTTAGGATTAAATAATAACTTCTTTCTTTCTTCCTTTCTCTCTTTCTTTCTTTCTCTCTCTTTCTTCTTTCTTTCTTTCTTTCTTTCTTTCTTTCTTTCTTTCTTTCTTTC
>NW_026596069.1:26971032-26996032 GCF_907164565.1 Psammomys obesus
TTCTTTCTTTCTTTCTTTCTTTCTTTCTTTCTTTCTTTCTTTCTTTCTTTCTTTCTTTCTTTCTTTCTTTCTCTCTTTCTCTCTTTCTCTCTCTCTCTCTCTCTCTTTCATTTCTTTTCTTTTTTTTAGGGGTGGATGTCCCTGGGGAAATTTACACAGACAACCGTAGATAAAGAATTTTTCCACTAGGATACACGTGCTTTTGAAACTACTTGGCTTCAGGCTTCTTGTCTCCAGCGTCAAGCTTGAGACTCTCAGGGAGCTGACTATAGGCAGCGAAGGCCTCCCAGGGGCTGTTCAAGTCAAACTTAGGGAATTCTTGTGCCAACTCCACTGGGTCAGCCACTACCCGCTTCACCTCATCATCATAACATAACTCAACATAGCCAGAGAAAGAAAAACTTTTCAGGAAAAGATGTCCCTCGAAGCCATAATCTGTCAGGATCCTTCTTAAGTCAGGGTGGTTAAAAAAGAAAACTCCAAACATGTCCCAGAACTCCCTCTTATACAAGCCTTCCGCACAGATTCTCAATGGATATCAGCTCATTTGCATAGGTCTTCACACGGGTCCTTGAGTTAAAGCGCGGAGACAGCAGGTTGTAGACAATCTCAAAATGCTTCTGCCTAGTTGGGATATGCACTGCCGTTAAGTCAGCCAGTGATTGGAACATTGGAGTGGTCCTTGAGGATTGGGATGACTCCATCAGAATGGATAGAGATGTCTAACTCATTAGAGCAGGTCACCTAAACCTGTTGAACATACTTGGGTAGGGTTCCGGCCACACACTCTCCAAATGCTGAGAGCTGCTTAAGTGCCACATCATTCCGTGGTCTACAGTGGGGTGTGTGTCAGCTGCCCCACTCTCCCTCCTCACTCGCTGCAAAAGCACAGAGGGTCGCCCAGCCCCCCTCGCTATGGAAAACGGCTGCCATGAGCCCTTGTTGCCAGGCCCTGGCTGCGGCAGCCACCATGTTCCACAAGGTGCCTATGAAGTAGCCAAATAATAACTTCTGATACAAACTCCAGTGCTTGTAGGACTTGAAGATAACAACACTATTCTCAACATTATCAAATTCTTAATGACACAGGTTTCAGAGAAAACTAATGACCATTATTATAATAAATTCTATAAAATACATAATTTTATATGTATTTTAATGTTTATAGGCACTGAGACACCCTGAGTTCAAATACTCATTCCTTGAGTTTGAGAATGAACTTAATTGATTTTTGTAATGTGAAAAAAAGCAAGTCGATATGAGCCAATTACTTGGTGCTCCAATATATTTTCCTATGTATCATCCTAAATAATGAAGATCTAGGAAAAATTTTCTTTATGTTTTGAGAAAATGGTGAGTTGTCAAAGCTATTTGATAAAGAGTAAGAAAGCCCCATGCTCTGTACTCTCCATCTTGAACTTCCTAATAGAGTCTGATCAAGGGACTGGGTACTTTCATTCTTTGTGATGCCCTACTAATTATGTAACTGGTGTTGAGAAGGAGCACTGGCTAATCTGCATTATAAATAATCACTGCACACTGTTGAACCAGGTGTTCCCAGACTTTTGTGATACATGCTGAAGACTCAGAACATTTATTATGAGGATTACAAAAACAAACAAACAAAGAAACAAACAAACAACAAACTAAGTACACTGTGGTGGCACATGCTTTTATTTCCAGCACTTGGGAGGCAGAGGCAAGGGGATTTCTGTGAGTTCAAGGCCAGCCTGGTCTACAGAGAGAGTCCAGGACAGCCAGGCTTATACAGGAAAAAGAAGAAGAAGAAAAAGAAAAAGAAGGAAGAGGAGGAGAAGAGAAAAAAAAGAAATAAAAAGAAAGCCAAACAAAATAACAAGCTAGATAATGCTAGCTACTGTGGCTCCTCTGATCATCTAAAAGAGGAGAGTATGTTATATGAAGGCAGCAGAAACTGTAGGAGATAGAAATCATTTGATCTTTTTATAAGGAAGATTTTTGAAGTTCTGAGACAAATAGTCTGCATCTGGGTGATTTAAAGGGAATATGACCAGCGGAATTTCACAGATTAGAATCAGTAATCTCTCGTACTATAAATTAAGTGAATCCTGAACAAATCCATCAATAAGAAACCAAAGGGAAAATCATCATGTCTGACCCTAGGAGTGAATGAGAGCTCAGATGAGACCTCAGTGGCTTGCTTTTGTATAAGAGAAGATGTCAGGATACTAAACATGGCAAACACTGAACACTGAACACCACCACCAAATCTAGGGATTCTCAGTTACTATTCCTGCCTGTATAAAGACAACAGTAAGAATACAGAGGAAGATCTTGAATCACTGTGATTGTTGTGTCTCTGGCTGCTTGGGATCAAAACCTATTTTGACCTGAGTCTTCCACAGCACCAGAGTGCTTCAGGTATCTCTTTGAGTTCTTTGCACAGGCTAATCTTTTTATGATCAGGTTAGCAATTTGTCTGAGTACATGTGTATAGATTTTCAGCTACACTAGTTTTTAACTAGGCTTTATCCCTAATAAATAGCCATTCTTGGCATATTATAGAAATGCACAGTTGCTCAAAACAATCCACGCCCCTTGGGAAAAGTCTGTAATTTATAACAAAAGATATAAAGTTATGCAGCATAGCAGAGCCTGGAGATTTATTCAAATTCTGTTTTGCTTCTTTTTTTTTCTCCATCAAGGAAATAATTTTCAAGCTGGCAGATCTAGAACAAACATCATTAGGAGGGAATTGATGTACAAGATGGGTGCAGAGATAATAAGGGAGCACTTTACAGCTTTAATTTAAGCTTTCAGGCGCAGATAAATTATTTCCCAGGATATTTAAATGACTTGCAGGTGTGATCAAGTAACTACTCCTGCTAAATCCTAAGAAGAGGTAGAGAAAGGAGGAGGCTCCAGAAGTATGGATGTGAGGAAGCATATTCGGATGTCTTACAGGTAACTATGCAAGTCAGAGGCGGCAGAAATGGATTCTAGGAAGTTATTGTGTATGGCAGATTTGTTTTCTTTCTTTCTACCTTTTCTTTTCTTTTTCTTTGAAGACACAGAGGAATAGGATTTCATGTGCTTCAAGCTGGCTCAGAATTGAATTTTCAGTGTTGCTGATAACAATCTTGCATTTTTAATCTGCTTGGCAGAATTATAGTGAGCTTCCATGTCTGGTCAATTTCTTGAGAATGATGTAAGCAATCTATAAGTGGCTCCCTCTAATGCAGGGTACCATCTATGTAGCTCAGCTCTGCTCTGAACCTGCAAAGTCTCTTCCAGGGTGTGCCCTTAAAAGGAAGTTCATGTTTGAAATCAGCATAAATTTACTGAGAAGTAAACACTCTGAGTCTCATTATTGGTTTAACTGCTCAGGAACTGTGAAAACAACCCCAATAATAGCTAAAATCAGAACAGTTCACCCTTTTATTTCTCTTTTCTCTTCATGGATGGTCTGGCTTCCCTTTTAGGTATCACTCCCACTCTAGAATTCAAGCTGCCCAAAGTGCCACCCATAAAAACACTGCCAGTTGCAGAGACAGAGTGAAATAGGCAAAGACTTTTGCCTATTTTGGGGAAAGGCAAAGACTTTCTCAACATGTTCACCTGAAAGTAATACCTTCACCTGAGCACATTTGAGTGGTCTAAGGAATGACCATGCCTACTCTGAAAGGAAAGGGAAATACCTTAAAGAAGTAAGAATAATGTGCTTTAAAGTGCCACTGATGCCCATAAGTATACTATTTGCAAAATGGAAGGATAGTATAATAGCCACTGTAAAGATACAAAATTTCTTTTATCATATTTTTTGTGTCAAATGTCATGCTACATTGTTTTTGTAATCCATATTACATGTGATTCTAGGCTTCAGTTCTCCATTGATGAGTAAGTAAGATACAATTCTGTTTGGAGTCAGGAAAAGTGGCATACATTTGATTAAATCAGCATAAATGTGCATCAATTTTTTAGCCTGATTTGAAAACAAAGCAAGATTCTCTTCTTTTCATTTTATCATAAACACAGCTAAAAATTAAGTTGTCCTATCTTACACTATTCCTTTGAAAGTTGTACCTTCCCATTTGTGGTGGTTTGAATTGTGAATGGCCCCAACAGGCTCATATTTGAATGTCTAGTCCCTAGTTGGTGGATTGTTTGTTTAGGAAAGGATTAGGTGTGGCCTTGTTGGAGTAGGTGTGTCACTGGGGTAGGCTTTGAGGTAGCAAGGCTTGTACGAGGCCTAGCATTTCAATCTTTCTCTTTCTCTCTCTTTTTCTGCCTGCTAACTGTGGATCAGGATATAAACATTTCAGCTACTGATAATAAAAGGCTGAAATTGTAAGCAAGTCCCCAACTAAATGCTTTCATTTATTAGGGTTGCCTTGGTCATGGTGCCTCTTCACAGCAACATAATAGTAACTAAGATACCACTATACTTAGAAACATTCCAGCTTGATTATTTAATTGGCTTTTGTCTTCAAAATACAAAATGTCAGGGAAGGAGGCTTGTTCAGATAATAGCTCTTGCCCCATGATTATTCCTGAAGCAAAAGGTTCTGTAAATTCTTAAGAGAAAGAAACACAATGAAAGTAAAATACAAGTCTGACTGTCTATAAACTGTCTTTAACAATATTTCAAAATGATAAATTTTATGGTAGTGATGATTAATCTTGCTTTCCAACTTGACTACATCTGGAGTCAACTAAAAGCCCAAGCAGCTGGGCACAGCTGTACGGGATTTTCCTGCTTGCATCATTTGAGGTGGAAGGACCAACCCTAAATCTAGGCCACATCACCTGGAGAAATAAAGGACAGGGAAGGAAGAAGCTTTTCAATTTTGCCTGTTGGCCCTCAGTCTCACTGGCAACTTCATCTGCCCTGCTGCTGAGACATTACTATCATTAGAACCCACTTTGGGGAATTCTAAAGTAGACTGAAGACCAGTTGAGGTAAGGCATTCCATCTTGTGCAATGAACATCTACTGGGTTCTTGGCCTTTCCATTAGGAGGAAACCATTGTTAGACTCACCTGACCACAAGTTGTAACTGACTCTAATAAATCTCCTTTATATATACATATAAAGCAATTATAATATATTAACATATTATAAATAATAAATTAATTGGAATATTAATATATTGCATTAATATATACTTGTTCTATTAGTTCTATTCTCCTAAAGAATGAAGATTAAATGAAATTTAAGTAGACTCAAATGCAGTAGCTGACACTAAATCTGTAATCAGTTGCAATCCCTGACTCTAATTAGTGTTGATTAGCCATGCTTAACATTTACTCAACTTGCTGTTTTGTGCTCTCCAGGGACAAGTTCATAAGGAGTTGTTCTTGATTCTCATCATAACTTAAAGGGAAACTCAAAAAGTGTCTGGAGACTTTGGTATCCTGAAGATGAAGAAGGATGATGTCTGAAATTCCTAGCTAAAAAACCCACTTAAGTGGCACCAACCTTGACTTCCAGCTGGAGTAGTTTGTTTAGAAGGAAAACTGATGGTATCTGCATTATAAGTCTGAAGAAGACCTGGTAAAAGCTGTTGTTTACTTTTGAAACACAAGCTCAAGCTGTCAATGCAATTGAGAACCCACTGATTTCTGCATCCAGGAACTCTACCCACACAGCTGTGCTGAAGTTTGCTGCTGCCACTGGAGCCACTCCAGTTTCTGGCTGCATTTCACCCGAGAGCTTCACTAATCAGATCCAGACAGCCTTCTGGGAGCTACTGCTTCTGGCTGTAACTGGGGGTGACCACCAGACCCTCACAGACATGCCTTGTGTCAATTTCCCCACCATGGCTCTCTATAACACAGGATTTTCTCTGAGCTAAGTGGACATTACCAACCCAGACAACAATGAAAGAACTCACTTGATGAGCCTGATGTGCTAAATGCTGGCCAGGGAAGTTCTCCTCCTTCACTATCTCTCGTGAACATCCATGGAAGCTTCTACCTGATCTCTGTTTCCACAGAGTAATCTGGAAGAGACTGGGGAAGAAGAGGGACTTA
Organism: Psammomys obesus; assembly: GCF_907164565.1. NCBI lineage: Eukaryota > Metazoa > Chordata > Mammalia > Rodentia > Muridae > Psammomys > Psammomys obesus. The sequence goes on from NW_026596069.1 coordinate 26,977,044, forward strand.
TGCAAGGAAGGCTGTGACCAAAAAGAATTTCAGGGTGAATGAACTGAAGAGGCTCTTGAGTTCACTGCTGCTCAGCCAGAGGGCAGTCTGGTCTGAAGGAGGGCAGCGGCCCTCTTCACCAATCCAGCAGTGTCCTCCTAAAGACTGGTGCCCAGCCAGCCACTGACAACTGGTGAGCAGTTCCCAGTGCACAGGCATTTGGGTGGGCTGGAACCACCAAGAGTAGTCCTGAGCCATTCTGAAGACACATGAGCAAAGGGAAAGAAGGTGGAAGGAAAACAAAATTCCAAAAGCTGAAGGTAACAAACAAACAAACAAACAAAATGTCTGGCCAGGAAATCATATCAGTGCCTTGATTAGCCATCATCAGAGAAGCTTCCTCCAATGCGGATGGGAACAAATACAGAGATCTACGGCCAGACAATATCAGAGAGTGAGAGACAACCAGCCCTAAATAGGATTCCCCTATCAAATCCCTCTCCCCAGGGCTCAGTGAGCCCAGTAGAATAGGAGGTAGAGAGAGCCAATAGGGATGAAAAACACCAAGGAAACAAGGCCTTCCTCACGCACATATGAACTCACCGAAGCAGCATGCACAGTCGCAGCACTGAGAGAGGAAGTTGTCACATGCCCCCATCCCTAACACAGAAGGTATCTCCAATGGATAAACACTTGCAAATGAAAATTTAGTTTCCTCCAAAGGGAAACACACTACTCTTAAGGGTAGGCTGTGTGCCCATCAGCAGATGATTAACGGAAAATGAACTCAGTGGCAGCTTTGAAGATACTTTGTCTCATTATGTTGTGGCAGGGCTTTAAAGAATTATCTTATTAAAAAAAAAAATATATATATATATATATTCTTATTTTTATCCTACATGTCCTTTGCACATATATTATGGCTTCCAGTTTAGTGGTTTTATGCGACTGATGAGTGTGCAAATAAGTGGGTTTCTGCATCTATATGTTTCTTGTAACTTATCTTGAGCTTCTTTTCTTCTGTTTGTTTTGTCCCATTCCAATGTATTGTTTTTTATTTTATTGCATTTTATTTTATTATTATCTGATAGAAGCTTGTTTGTTTTTTGAGAAGAGACGGAAAGAGGGTAATTCAGATGGTATAGGGGGTGGGGAAGAACTGAGGAGTAGAGGGAGTGAAACTTAATTAAGATATATTATATGAAAAAGCTCTTTTCAATAAAAAGAAAAATAAAACAAAACAAGAAAACAGTTATTCAACTCATTTGAAAAATAATGCATAATCCATGTGTTTTGATATTTGGGAAAATAATCACTGTTATAGAACTGAATTTGTTGAAGACTTATTTTATAATCTCAGCTGTGTGTGTATGTGTAGATGGCCTATGTGTCCGTATGTGCACATGAATGAAGTTGCTGGTAGAACTTCTGAGAGAAGTCAGAAAATCAGAGCCAGTAAGTAGTAGAGAAACTTTTAAGTTTGATGATTATTTTACTACTGATATTTAATATCAGTAGTATAGAAGGAAAAATAAGCCCTGATTTTTCACTGTTGTATGATTTACTATTTGTATCGACAAAAGCTTCATTAACTGTACATTAGTGATGCAGAATCTCACTAAGAAAATAAACTAAATACAGCATTCTATAAATGGAAAATTAGAACAGCATGTGTTATTAACTAAATTAATACTTATAATTTATGAATTACTCCTTAAATGGTTTATATGTCCAACAAAAAGTTAGCCAAGTGTTCTAAAGGCAGAGTGAGAGGAAAGAAACTATGAGAAGATGTTTGAAATTTTCAAAACACTATGGTATTGTAAATATATCCATTGGGCCTGAGATCCATAACTCTGAATTTGATTGGTTGTGGTTTTCTTTAATGGTCTCCATCCTTTGCTTTTATTTAGAAGTTTTCTTGTTGAGGGGTAAGATCTACATTTATCTGTGGGTACAAGAACAAATATTTGAAATATAGTTAGAGATAATTTAGGGTTAGTAATTGTTGGTTATCCCCTAAGATCCATGACTTTACCAGGCTTGGATAGTTAGCATAAGTTCCCCATTGTTGAACATTCAGGACACTCATAAATTTCACCAACACAACTCCCTAAACATGAACTTAACAAGTACAGCAACAATAAACGTAGTTAAGTGGACAGGGAAATTCCCATAAGGTCTCAGCCCTACACAGAGAACTATAGAAAGTAAGAAATGCTGACCATGAGAGAAATAGTCTTCCCAAGGGAAAAGTACGGCAAGTGGTTATCCAATTTTGAATGTATGTGTATGTACATATATGAATATAACAGCAGCTAACAAAAAAAAAAGAGGATGTGAATTTGAAATAGAGCCAAGAAGTGTATATGAAAAAGGTTTGGAGGGAGGAAGGGAAAATAGGAAATTTTATGATTACATTATAATCTCAAAAAGAAGTTAAAAAGCCACTGTGGTACATCATTATATGTTCACATTTATGTTATTTGGTAGCTTCATGAATATATCTCCCTCTCTGATGGCTAAGGATGTTGAGCATCTCTTTAAGTGTTTCTCTGCCATTCTACATTCCTCTACAAAGAATTCTCTGTTTAGCTCTATAATCCATTTTTTTTTAATTGGATTGCTTGATTTATTGCATTTTAAATTCTTTAGTTCTTTATATATTCTGGATATCAGCCCTATGTCAGATATAGGGTTGGTGAAGAGCCTTTCCCAGTCTGTAGGCTGTAGTTTTGTTCTGTGTCTTTTGCTTTCCAGAAGCTTTTTTCTTTTTTTTTCCCGAGTTGTTCTGTTTTATTTTTTCTTTTTTTATTAATTACACTTTCTTCTTTGTATCCTCTCATAAGCCCCTCCCGATCCAACCCTCCCTCCCTCTGCTTCACGCATGAGTCTCCCCAAGTCCACTAATAGGGGAGGTCCTCCTCTCCTTCCTTCTGATCTTAGTCTATCAGATCTCATCAGGAGTGGCTGCATTGTCATCTTCTGTGGCCTGGTAAGGCTGCTCCCCCCTCATGGGGAGGTGATCAAAGAGCAGGCCAATCAGATTATGTCAGAAGCAGTCCCTCTTCCCATTACTATGTAACCCACTTGGACACTAAACTGCCATCGGCTACATCTGTGCAGGGGTTGTAGGTTATCTCCATGCATGGTACTTGGTTGGAGTATGAGTCTCTGGGAAGACCCCTGTGTTCAAATTTCTGGTTCTGTTGCTCTCTTTGTAGAGTTCCTGTCCTGTTGTAAGGGTTTTTAATATTTACTAATAATTATCTTTTAGTAATGCTGCTGTTAGTCCTAAACAGCTGTATACCCAAATCACCACACAGAGACTGGTTTTATTTAGTTAACCTAAAACATAATGCTGGGCAATAGTTACTCCATCCTAAACCGCCAAGCCCTAATAGATTCCTAGCATTATATTTCCCATATTATACTTGTTTTTTGTTAAATCTTAGGTTTGGTTCATGCACCACATCCTCCAAGATCTCTCCTCCAGCTCCATCTCCAAGCTCTCCCTCTGCCCTTTCTCCTCCCACTCATTTCCTGCTCTCTAGCTCTTCCCCTCTTTCCTGTCTTTGGCTCCTCCCAGCTCAACATTGTGTCTAGTTACTTTATTTGAAAGTTTACACCAAGTTGAGAAAGGATGCATAGGATGAGTATCAATCACAATGCAATATCTGGATTGAAACAGAGAAGGGGGGGGTAGAAATCAGCATTTGAATGAACAAGGGTAAGGTGTTTACATTAAAAAAAAACATTATACCCACACTGTCCTCTCCAGATCTTACTTTTTCCCACTTCTTACAAAAGATTCCATTCACTCTGCTCAATAGTTGGCCATAAGTCTCAGGATCTGCTTTGATAGTCTGCAGGGCAGAGCTTTTCAGAGGCCCTCTGTGGCAGGTTTCTAGCTTGTTTCCTGTTTTCTTCTTCTTCTGATGTTCATCCTCTTTGCCTTTAGGGGTGGAGATTGAGCATTTTAGTCAGGGTACTCTCTGTTGATTAGTTTCTTTAGATGTACAGTTTTTTAGTAGGTTTATCCTATACTACATGTCTATATGAGTGACTATATAGTGTGTGTGTCTCTGCTTCTGGGACAGCTCACTCAGGATGATCCTTTCCAGATCCCACCATTTACCTGCAAATTTCATGATTTCCTTACTTTTCAATTGCAGAGTAATATTCCATTGTGTAGATGTACCACAATTTCTGCATCCATTCTTCAGTTGAGGGGCATCTGGGTTGTTTCCAGCTTCTGGCTATTACAAATAAAGCTGCTACAAACATGGTTGAGAAAATGTCCTTATTGTGTACTTGAGCCTCTTTTGGATATATGCCTAGGAGTGGTGTGGCTTGGTCTTGAGGAAGCGCTAAAGCACCAGATTGATTTAGAGAGTTGTTGTACAAGTTCACATTCCCACCAGCAGTGGAGGAGGGTTCCCCTTTCTCCACAACCTCTCCAGCATGGGTTGTCACTTGAGTTTTTCATCTTGGCCATTCTGATAGGAGTAAGGTGAAATCTCAGGGTCGTTTTGATTTGCTTTTCCTTAAAGGCTAATTATGTTGAGCATTTCTTTAAGTGTTTCTCTGCCATTCGATATTCCTTTACAGAGAATACTCTGTGTAGCTCTGTTCCCCAATTTTTAATTGGATTAATTGGTTTGCTGCTTTTCAGCTTCTTTATTTCTTTATATATACTGGATATTAGCCCTCTGTCAGATAGAGGGTTGGTGAAGATTCTTTCCCAATCTGTAGGCAGTCGCTTTGTTTGATGATGGTGTCCTTTGCTTTACAGAAGCTTTTCAGTTTCTTGAGGTCCCATTTATTGATTATTGCTCTTAGAGCCAGTGCTGTTGGTGTTCTGTTCAGGAAGTTGTCTCCTGTATCAATGAATTCTAGGGTATTCCCCACTTTTTCTTCTAACCAATTTGATGTGTCTGGTTTTATGTTGAGGTCTTTGATCCACTTGGACTTCAGTTTTGTGCAGGGTGATAAGTATGGATCTATTTTCATTTTTCTACATGTAGACATCCAGTTGGACCAGCACCATTTGTTGAAGATGCTATCTTTTTTCCATTGTATGGTTTTGGCATCTTTGTCAAAAATCAGGTGTCCGTAAGTGTGTGGGTTTATTTCTGGGTCTTCTGTTCGATTCCATTGATCCACCATTCTGTTTCTTTGCCAGTACCATGCAATTTTTATAACTGTTGCTCTATAGTACAGCTTGAGATCAGGGATGGAGATACGTCCAGAAGATCTTTTATTGTAGAGGATTGTTTTAGCAATTCCATACGAAGTTGAGAATTTTTCTTTCCAGGTCTGTAAAGAATTGTGTTGGCAATTTGATGGGAATTGCACTGAATCTGTAGATTGCTTTTGGTAAGATGGCCATTTTTACTATGTTAATCCTGCCAAGCCATGAACATGGGAGATCTTTCCATCTTCTCATATCTTTTTCTAATTCTTTCTTCAGAGACTTGAAAATTTTTTCATACAAGTCTTTGACTTGCTTGGTTAGAGTTACACCAAGGTACTTTATGTCATTTGTAGCTATTGTGAAGGGTGTTGCTTCCCTAATTTCTTTCTCAGCCGTTTTGTCTTTTGTATACAGGAGGGCTACTGATTTTTTTTTTGAGTTAATTTTTTATCCAGCCACTTTTCTGAAGGTGTTTATCAGCTGCAGCAGTTCCCTGGTAGAGTTTTTGGGTCACTCATGTATACTATCATATCATCTGCAAATAGTGATAATTTGACTTCTTCCTTTCCAATTTGTATCCCCTTGATCTCCTTCAACTGTCTTATTGCTCTAGCAAGGACTTCCCGAACTATGTTGAAGAGATATGGAGAAAGTGGGCAGCCTTGCCTTGTCCCTGTTTTCAGTGGGATTGCTTTAAGTTTCTCTCCGTTAAGTTTGATGTTGACTATAGGCATGCTGTATATTGCCTTTACTATGTTTAGATATGTGCCTTGTATCCCTGATCTCTCCAAAACTTTAAATATGAATGGATGATGAATTTTGTCAAATGCTTTTTCAGCATCTAGGGAGATTATCATGTGTTTTTTTTTTTTCTTTCAGTTTGTTAATATGGTGGATCCCATTGATGGATTTCCATATATTGAACCACCCTGCATACCTGGGATGAAGCCTACTTGGTCATAGTGGATGATATCTTTGGTGTGATCTTGTATTTGGTTTGCAAGTATTTTGTTAAGTATTTTTGCATCAATGTTCATAAGGGAGATTGGCCTGAAATTCTCTTTCTTTGTTGAGTCTTTGTGAGGTTTAGGTACCAAGTTGACTATGGCTTCATAGAATGAGTTTGGTAATGTTCCTTCTGGTTCAATTTTGTAAAATAGTCTGAAGAGAATTGGACTTAGCTCTTCTTTGAAGGTCTGGCAGAATTCTGCACTGAAACCATCTGGTCTGGGGCTTTTTTTGGATGGGAGACTTTTGATGACAGCTTCTATTTCCTTCGGGGATATAGGATTACTTAATTGATTTACCTGGTCTTGATTCAGTTTTGGTAAGTGAAATCGATCAAGAAAATTGTCTATTTCATTTAGATTTTCAAATTTTGTGGCATATAGACTTTTGAAGTAAATCGTAATGATTGTGTGGATTTCCCCAGTGTCTGTCATTATGTCCCCCTTTTCATATCTGATTTTGTCGATTTCGATGCTGTCTCTCTGCCTTTTAGTTAGCTTGGCTAAAGGTTTGTCTATCTTATTGATTTTCTCAAAGAACCAGCTCTTCGTTCAATTGATTCTTTGAATAGTTTTATTTGTTTCTAATTGATTGATTTCAGCCCTGAGTTTGAGTATTTCCAGCCGTCACTCCTTTTTGGTGTGTCTGCTTCTTCTTTTCCTAGGGTTTTTTTTTTTTTTCTGTTTCATTAGATCTTTAATTATTTGAATTACAAAACTGGTAAAACAAAAGAAATATGTAGTTATGCCATAATTAACTTTTTTCTTTTTTAATAATTTCTTCACAATTTATTTATTATATATTCCAATTGAAGCCCCTTTCCTCAGCTCTCCCCAGGACCACCCTCAGTCCCTTTTCTCTTCATCCCCTTCCCTAGTCCACAGAATGGGGGAGTCCACCTCCTCTGCCATCTGCCCCTAGCTTATTAAGTCTCATCAGGACTGCCTCAATCCTCTTTCTCCATAGCCTGGCCAGATTGTATCACAAGAGAGCCAGACCCTGATTCCCTGGTTCTTTGAGAAATTCAACAAGAGAGGCAAACCCTCAGGAAACAGTAAAGCTTTCTTTCTTTCTTTCTTTCTTTCTTTCTTTCTTTCTTTCTTTCTTTCTTTCTTTCTTTCTTTCTTTCTTCCTTTCTCTCTCTCTCTCTCTCTCTCTTTCTTTCTTTCTTTTATGTTATTTATTACAAGTTATTCACTTTGTATCACAACTGTAGCCCCTTCTCTCATCCCCTCCCAATTCCACCCTTCCTCCCTCTTCTCCTTCCATGTCCCTTCCAAGTCCACTGATAGGGAAGGTCCTCCTCCCCTTCCATTTGACCCTAGCCTATCAGGCTTATCAGCACTGGCTGCATTGTCCTCTTCTGTGGCCTGGTAAGGCTGCTCCACCCCGAGGGGGACATTATCAGAGAGCCAGTCACTGAGCTTATGTTTCCCTTACTAGGGCAACCACTTTTCCTAGGATTTTTATATGATCCATTAAGTTGCTTGAATGAGCTGTTTCAAATTTCTTCTTGAAGGCACATAGTGCTATGAACTTCCTTTTAGCACTGCTTTCATTTTGTCCCACAAGTTTGGGTATTTTGTGTATTCATTTTCATTGAATTCTAGGAAGAATTTAATTTCTTTCTTTATTTCTTTCCTGACCTAGCTGTCATTTAGTAGCAAGTTGTTCAGTTTCCGTCTGTGTAGGCTTTTTGCTATTTCTGTTGTTGTTGAGGTCCAGCTTTATTCCATGGTGATCACACAGGATACAAGGGATTGTTTCAATCTTCTTGTATCTGTTGAGGCTCACTTTGTGACTCAGTATATGGTCTATTTTGAAAAAGGTTCCATGAAATGCTGAAAAGAAGGTAAATTCTTTTGTGTTTGGGTGTAAAGTTCTGTAAATGTCTGTAAATGTCTATTTGATCCATGACCTCTGTTAGAGACATTGTTTCTTTGTTTCATTTCTGTTTTGTTGAGAGTCTCCCACTACTAATGTGTGGGGATCTATGTGTGGTTTAAGTTTTATCAATATTTCTTTTACAAATGTGGGTGCCCTTGTATTTAGGCATAGATGTTCAGGATTGTGATATCTTCCTGGTGGAATTTTCCCTTGATGAGTATGAAGTGTCTTTCCCCATCTCTTTTGATTAACTTTGGTTGAAAGTCTATTTTATCAGATATTTGAATGGGTACCCCTGCTTGTTTCTAGGGTCCATTTGCTTGGAAAGCCGTCTTCAAGCCCTTACTCTCTGTTGAAAAGTCAGGAGTGATTTTAGTTGGTTTGCCATTATATATTTTTAGTATTGCAACTTTTAGTATTTTTTTTTTTTGTTCTGTATACTTACTGTATTGATTGTTATGTGGCAGGAGGATTTTCTTTTCTAGTGTAATTTACTGGGTGTTCTGTAGGCTTCTTGTATCCTTATTGGCTTCTCCTTTAACTTGGGGAAATTTTCTTCATTGATTTTGTTGAAAATATTTTTTGGGACATGGAGGAGGGAATCTTTTTTCCTCTATTCCTATTATTTTTAGGTTTTGTCTTTTTTTTTAATTTTATTTTTTTCTTATCAGTTACATTTTATTAACTCTGTATCCCAGCCGTTTCCGGATCCCTCATTCCCTCCCAGTCCCTCCCTCCCTCCCTCATCTCCACTGTGCCCCTTTCCAAGTCCACTGATAGGGGGGACCTCCTCCCCATTCATCTGATCCTGTTTTATCAAGTATCTTCAGGACTGGCTGCAAAGCTCTCCTCTGTGGCCTAACAGGACTGCTCCTCCCTGGGGGGTGGGGAGGCCAAAGAGCCAGTCATTGAGTTCCTGTTAGAAATAGTCCTTGTTCCCCTCACTATGGGAAACCAATTGGTTACTGAGCTACCACAGGCTACATCTGAGCAGAGGTTCTAGGTTATATCCATACATGGTTCTTGGTTGAATGTCAGTCTCAGAAAAGACCCTGTGCCCAGATATCTTTGGTCCTTGTGGAGCTCCTATCCTTTCCCCATCAGACTAACTCCCCTTCTTTCTTATGATTCCCTGTACTCTGCCAAAGGTTTGGTCATGAGTCTTTGCTATGAAAACACTGCTAGTTAGAGTCTTTCAAATACACTCAGTAGACTCCTGTCATACGTTCAATGCACATCCCATCTGTCTTTCTAAACGAGGATTGATCATCTTACCCCATGTCCGCTCTCTTGATTATCTTTTTTAGGTGTACAGATTTCATTATGTTTATCACACCTTATAGGTCTATATAAGTGAGTATATACCGTGTTTTTCTTTCTCCTTCTGGGATATTTCACTCAGGATGATCTTTTCTAGATCCCACCATTTGCCTGGAAATTTCATGATTTCCTCCTTTTTGATTGCTGAGTAGTATTCCATTGTGTAAAAATACCACAATTTCTGTACCCATTCCTCCGTTGATGGACATCTGGGTTGTTTCTAGGTTCTGGCTATTACAAATAAAGCTGCTATAAACATGGCTGAGCAAATATCCCTTTTGTGTACTTGAGCAAACTTTGGGTATATACCTAGCAGTGGTATAGCTGGGTCTTGAGGAAGCACTATTCCTTATTGTCTTAGAAAGCGCCAGATAGATTTCCAGAGTGGTTGTACCAGTTTACATTCCCACCAGCAGTGGAGGAGGGTTCCCCTTTCTCCACAACCTCTCCAGCATGTGTTGTCCCTTGAGTTTTTCATCTTGGCCATTCTGATGGGTGTAAGGTGATATCTCAGGTTAGTTTTGATTTGCATTTCCCTGATGGCTAATGAGGATGAGCATTTCTTTAAGTGTTTCTCTGCCATTCGATATTCCTCTGTGGAGAATTCTCTGTTTAGCTCTGTTCTCCATTTTTTAATTGGATTACTTGGTTTGCTGCTTTTCAGCTTCTTTAGTTCTTTGTATATTAGTCCTCTGTCCAATAAAGGGTTAGTGAAGATTCTTTCCCACTCTGTAGGCAGGCGTTTTGTTTTGATGATGGTGTCCTTTGCTTTACAGAAGCTTTTCAGTTTCATGAGGTCCCATTTATTGATTGTTGCTCTTAGAGCCTGTGCTGTTGGTGTTCTGTTCAGGAAGTTGTCTCCTGTGCCAATGAGTTCTAGGCTGTTCCCCACTTTTTCTTCTAACAGATTTAGAGTATCTGGTTTTATGTTGAGATCTTTGATCCACTTGGACTTTAGTTTTGTGCAGAGTGATAAATATAGATCTATTTTCATTTTTCTGCATGTGGACATCCAGTTGGACCAGCACCATTTGTTAAAGATGCTGTCTTTTTTCCATTGAATGGTTTTGGCTTCTTTGTCAAAAATCGAGTATTCATAGGTGTGTGGGTTTATTTCTGGGTCTTCTATGCAGTTCCATTGATCCTGCTTTCTGTTTTTATGCCAATACCATGCAGTTTTTATTACTATTGCTCTCTAGTACAACTTGAGATCGGGGATGGAGATACCTCCAGATGATCTGTTGTTGTACAGGATTGTTTTAGAGATTCTGGATTTTTTGTTTCTCCATATGAAGCTGAGAATCTTTTTTCCAAGGTCTGTAAAGAATTGAGTTGGTATTTTGATGGGAATTGCATTGAATCTGTAGATTGCTTTTGGCAGGATGTCCATTTTCACAATGTTAATCCTACCAATCCATGAGCACGGGAGATCTTTCCATCTTCTGAGATCTTCTTCAATTTCTTTCTTCAGAGACTTGAAGTTTTTCTCAAACAGGTCTTTCACTTGCTTGGTTAGTGTCACCCCAAGGTACTTATGCTATTAGTGGCTATTGTGAAGGGTGTTGTTTCCCTAATTTCTTTCTCGGCCCTTTTGTCTTTGGTATACAGGAGGGCTTCTGATTTTTTTGAGTTGATTTTGTATCCTGCCACTTTGCTGAAGGTGTTTATCAGCTGGAGACTCCTCTGGTTGAATTTTTGGGGTCGCTCATATATACTATCATATCATCTGCGAATAGTGACACTTTGACCTCTTCCTTTCCGATTTATATCCCCTTGATCTCCTTTAGTTGTCTTATTGCTCTGGCTAGGACTTCAAGTACTATGTTGAAGAGGTATGGAGAGAGTGGGCAGCCTTGTCTTGTCCCTGATTTCAGTGGGATTGATTTAAGTTTCTCTCCATTGAGTTTGATGTTGGCTATAGGCTTGCTGTATATTGCCTTTACTATGTTTAGATTTGTGCCTTGTATTCCTCATCTCTCCAAGACTTTAAACATGAATAGGTGTTGGACTTTGTCAAATGCTTTTTCAGCATCTAAGGAGATGATCATGTGGTTTTTCTCCTTCAGTTTGTTTATGTGGTGGATTACATTGATGGATTTCCATATGTTGAACCACCCTTGCATGCCTGGGATGAAGTCTACTCGGTCTTGGTGGATGATATCTTTGATTTGTTCTTGGATTTGGTCTGCAAGTATTTTATTGAGTATTTTTGCGTCAATGTTCATAAGAGAGATAGGTCTGAAGTTCTCTTTTTTTGTTAGGTCTTTGTGTGGTTTAGGTATCAGGATGATTGTTGCTTCATAGAATGAGTTTGGTAGTGTTCCTTCTGTTTCTATTTTGTGGAATAGTTTGAGGAGAATTGGTGTGAGCACTTCTTTGAAGGTCTGGTAGAATTCTGCACTGAAACCATCTGGCCCAGGGCTTTTTTTGGATGGGAGACTATTGATGACTGTTTCAATTTCTTTGGGGTATATAGGGATATATATATATATATACTTTTCTGATTTCAGTCTTTCTACCTGATCTTTAATTACTTTTGGTATATGGAATCTATCAATAAAATTTTCCATTTCATGTAGATTTTCAAATTTTTTGGCATATAGTCTTTTGTAGTATGACCTAATGATTTTCTGGATTTCCTCAGTGTCTGTAGTTATGTCCCCCTTTTCATTTCTGATTTTTACTGATTTGGATAGAGTCTCTCTGCCTTTTAGTTAGTTTGGCTAAGGGTTTGTCTATCTTTCTTGTTGATTTTCTCAAAGAACCAGCTTTTTGTTTCGTTGATTTTTTGAATAGTTTTTTTTTTGTTTCTAATTGATTGATTTCAGCCCTGAGTTTGATTATTTCCAGCTGTCTGCTCCTCTTGGGTGTATCTGCTTCTTTTTTTCTATGGTTTTCAGTTGGGCCATTAAGTTGTTTGTATGTGATGTTATGAATTTCTTCTTGCAGGCACTTAGTGCTATAAATTTTCCCTTGAGCACTGCTTTCAATGTGTCCCATAAATTTGGATATGTTGTGCCTTCATTTTCATTGAATTCTAGGAAGTCTTTAATTTCTTTCTTTATTTCTTCCTTAACCCAGCTGTCATTGAGTAACAAGTTGTCCAGTTTCCATGTGCGTGTAGGCTGTTTGTTATTTCTGTTGTTGTTGAGGTCCAGCTTAAGTCCATGGTGGTCAGAGAGAATACAAGGGATTATTTCAATTTTTTTGTATCTGTTGAGGCTTGCTTTATGACCAACTATATGGTCTATTTTGGAGAAGGTTCCATGCGGTGCTGAAAAGAAGGTATACTCTTTTGAGTTTGGATGAAAAGATCTGTAGATATCTTTTAGGTCCATTTGATTTAGGGTCTCTGTAAGTGTTTTTATTTCCCTATTTGTTTTCTGTCTAGTTGATCTGTCCCTTGGTGAGAGTGCAGTGTTGAAGTCTCCCACTATTAGGGTTTTAGGATCAATGTATGATTTAAGCTTTCATATTGTTTCATTTACGAATGTAGGTGCTCTTGTATTTGGGGCATAGATATTCAAAATTGTGATGTCCTCTTGGTGGACTTTTCCTTTGATGAGAATATAGTGGCCGTCCTTATCTTTTTTGATTAACTTGGGTTGAAAGTCTATTTTATTAGATATTAGGATTTCTACTCCCTCTTGTTTTCTGGAACCATTTGCTTGAAAGACATTTTTCCAGCCCTTTACTCTGAGGGAGTGTTTATCTTTGTTTCATAGGTGTGTTTCTTGGATGCAACAGAATGATGGATTCTGTTTCCGCAACCATTCTGTTAGTCTGTGTCTTTTTATTGGGGAGTTGAGTCCGTTGATGTTGATAGAAACTAGTGACCAACAATTGTTACTTACTTTAGATGTGGTGTTGGTGGTGTCCTTGATTTCTTGGATGTTTTGTATGGAACTTTTCTGATTTTATTTTTTCTTTGAGAGACATGTCAATTTCCGCAAGTGTATCTTCAGCTCCTGAGATTCTTTCTTCTATCTCTTGTATTCTGTTGGTGATGCTTACCTGTGTAGTTCCTGATCTTTTCTCTATGTTCTCCAGCTCCTGGTTTTTCTCTATTTGTGTTTTCTTTATTGATTCTAATTCTGTTTTCATGTTTTGCAAATTTCCTTCATCTGTTTGAATGTGGAGTCCTGCTTTTCAATGACAGCTTCTATTTTTTTTTGTCTGTTTCCTCTCTATGTATCACTAATATTGCCTCTACTTCTTTGGGTATAATTGCCTGTATTTCTATGAGAGCTTTGTTTATTTCTTCTTTATTTGCCTTCATTTGTGTGGACATTTCTTTGAGAGCTTTGTGCATTTCTTCTCTGTTTGCCTCAATTTTCGTGGTCATTTCTCTAGAGCACAATTTGGATTTGTTTCCTCTTGGTTCGTCTTGATTTCTTTGGCTATTTCTCTGAGGGCTTTGTTCATTTTATCTTTATGGGCCTCTAATAGCTGGAAAAACATAGTTTTGAGGTTGTTTTCTTGTATATCTAGTGAATTGAAGTGTCCATTGTTTTGAGGGGTTGCTAGTGAGGTCATTATGTCTTGATATTTGTTGGGAGTGTTCTTACGTCTGCCTCTAGCCATCTGGTTATTTATAATCCTGTTTGTTCCTCGAGATTGTAGTTCGGGCTATGATCCTCTCTTTCTGTTTTCTGGACTGTTTTTTCAGGAAGATGAGAGAGGTTCACTGTTTTGGGAGTGTGCAGTGTATTTTCAGTTTTGCCTAAGTAAGGAATGTGACGCTGGTGATATTTGCGGGTGCTTTTAGTGGGCGCAGTGTGCATGCGCGGATTCTCTGACTATTGCAGTGGCCTGCAAGCCACTATTGTGCAGTTCTGACTGAGATCCAGGGATTGTTTGCCTGGATTACACTGATGGACCCAGTAATTGAAGGCAGAAGCTTCAATGTTGGGGTCGCTAAGAATCCCTATGATGCCCACACTAGGGGTGTGGGTGGCAGGGATCTCGTCTGGTTGCTTCTGTGAAGAGGCCCTGGGTCTGGGGCAAACTCTCCCTAGAAGACTCACTCTCTCTTGCAGGACCAGTTGGAATGCACAGGGTTCCCCTTGCTCACTACTCTCTGATTTTGTCCTGCTGCAGAAGTGCATGGGTAGGCTAACAGTCAGCTCTGTGACACTGTGGCCGCAGGACTCGGTGTCCACCTTTCCTGTGTGCTGCCTCTTTGTCCTTTCCCTCTGCCAGGATGGGTTATGTTGACTGGTCCCTGGGTGGCGCGGGAAAGAGTTAGTTTGAGTGTACTCAGTCCCAGATCCCGGGCCCAGATCTCTCTGCCAGAAGCAGCCTGGTGGTAGAATCTATGTTTGGTGATCCCAAGAGAGTACCAGGTAGGGTTGAGTGTCCTCAGATCCAGAGCTTGGGTTTCTTTGCTAGGGGCTGCTGGGTGAGCTGGAGAGAGGGTGTTGTGCCCTTGGCAGGCTGCCTCTCTATCCTTCCCCTTAGACCTTCCCCTCTGCTAGGGCAAGCTTATGGAGGTGCTCTCAGGGGAGTGCCAGCAGGGGTTGGGTCTTCTCAGTTGGATCCTAAGCGGCGTTTCTCTGCCAGGGGTAGGGGGGGGTGCCGGTGATAGAACTTGCTGCTAGACCTTATTGCGCTGGACCCAGGATAATCTCAGGACGTGTAGAATGACCACAGTCCCAGATCCCGAGCTGTAGTTTGTTTGCTAGGAGCAGCCGGCAGCACTGGAGTTCCGGCATTGTGAAGCCGCTGTGCGCCTCTTTGTCCTTCTGCTCCGCCGCAGCAGGGTTACAGCAGCGTTTGGGGGAGTGCCCGAAAGGATTGGGTTTTCTCAGCCCCAATCTCGGGTTGGGGTACCGGCAATGTGGTCTTTGGCAGATTCTGCTGGACGCCTCCTGCCTCCTCCCAAGAGGGAGTAGGGATTTTGAGCTGGGCGCGCAGCTTCTCTCTGTGTGCGGCGGGAGCTCAGTTGTGATGGCGGCGGGTACCTGTGGTCGGAGAGACCTTCCAGGGAAAGACTGGGTGACCCGTGACCAGTCTTGCAACTTTCTTTCCTCGTGGGGTTTTTTTGTGACTGGGACTCCCAATCTCAGGCACCCTTGTGCCCACCGATCAGCCTGGGAAAGTGATCAGGACACGCAGGCTTTCGGCATCAGCCCGGAGACCCAAAGCCTGTGTTAGCCGGGTTCTCTTCTGGGTTCTGGCTTGGCATCCGAGAGTGGACCCGACCGATTCCCACGTTGTTCGAGCCTCCCCTCACCTGGGAAACACGATTGATTGCTGTTGTTTTAGGGCCCAGAGTTTAGTCTCCTGGTCGCTGCATGGAGTGTGTTGTCCCACTTCTCAGACAGGGTGTTCTCCTGGTGCTGCCATCTTGGCCCTCCCTGAGTTAAAGGTTTTGTCTTTTTATGTTGTCTTGAATTTCTTGGATGGTCTGTGTCAGGAATTTTTTAGATTTTACATTTTCTTTGTCAGATACATCGATCTCTTCCATTGTATCTTCCACATCTGAGATTCTTTCTTCCACCTCTTTTAGTCTATTTGTTATGCTTACCTCTGTAGTTCTTGTTTCTTCCCTAAGTTCTTTCTCTCCACACTTTCCTCCATTTGTGTTTTCTTTAATTTTTCCAATTCTATCTTCAGGTCTTGATCCATTTTTTTTTTATTTTCTTCACCTGTCTGACTGTATTTTCCTGTTTTTCCTTCAATTCCTTCAGTTGTTTGTTTGAACAATCCTCTTTTTCTTTTATTTCTTTCAGTGATTTAAGTATTTCCTCTCTACAGGCCATAAACTGTTTGTCTGCAACTTCCTGTATTTCTTTATGGATTGCCATAATCTGTTTGAGTTTATCTTCCTCAGGTCTTCACGCATTTTTTTTTGTTTCCTGTGTTATCCTCTTCATGAGCATAGATGTTATGTCTTCTTGAATTTCAATTATGCTGGGGTGTCCAGGGCTAGTTGTCCCTCGATAACTGGCTTCTGGAGGTGCCATATTGCTCTGTCTTTTGTTCGTTGAGCTTTTACGCTTGCCTGTATCCATTGGGCTGTCTTAGGTGTTTGGAGTTAGTTTCTGGTATCCTAGATCCTGTGGTGGAAAGAATCCCTTTGTCAGGAAGATGGTTCTTCCTAAAGGAAGCCTCCTTAGCTATTTGGGTATAGTCACTGTATGGCTGGTGTTTTTTAGGAGTTGCCACAGCTCACCTCAGACATAGAGACCTGAGTGGTAACTGTGGTCCTAGTTAGTCTAGAGGGCTCTCCTCTCACCCTGAGAAGTCCTGGAGACAACTGCCCTGCTTCTGTGTTTCTTGCTGTAAATTTATGAGGTGCTGCTATAACCTGTGTTTCCCTTGGTTTGGTCGGTTTTGTTAGGGATAACTGGTTGCCTCTTGGAGCAGTATCTGGGGGTTGATCTTGGGGATCCCGGGCTTTTGTAGGTCTGAAGTTGGGGATCTGTGCCCCAGTACCCAAGCGGTATTCTGTGGCGGGGGAGTACTGCTCTCCTGGTAGTAGCAGGCTGTTTGGTGCACAGCAGGTCCCCCGGTTGGGCAGGTCTGCGGGCCCTTTTCCAGGGATATATTGGGTGGCCTAAGTCTGTCCCCTTTGCTTCGTTTCCTGTGAAGATTTCTCCCGACAGTGACTCCAAGTTTCTGGTTGTGTGCCTGGGGCGCACAGTTCTGTCTGTGAGTAATTGTTGGTACAGAGCAGGTCTCTGGGCTGGAGGTGCATGCTTCCGCCCACTAGTCTGCGGGACCTTTCCCAGACTGGATGACCTAATTTGGGTCCTCATTTCCTTCCTTCCCTGTGGGGTTTACTCCTGACAGGGACTCCAGTCTCTGTTGCCCTGGGGCACACAGCTTTGTCAGTGCTGGAGAGCTGGGCACCCAACAACTCTCTGTGTTCCCAACTTGGGCTCAGTTCAGTGATGGTAACTCGTACCTGCTGGTCTGGGAGACCTTCCCCTGGCGAAGCCTGGGTGACCCAAGTCAGCACTGTTTCCTTCCTTCCCTATGGGGCCCTCTTCCAACAGGGACTCTCAGTCTCTGTTACACTGGGCACACAGCTCTGTCTGTGCTTGAGCTGTGCATGCAGCAACTCTCTGTGCTCACGGCTTGAGACCAGTTCAGTGATGGTGGCTCCTACCATCTGGTCTGTGAGACCTTTTCCAGGTAAAGACTGGGTGACCCGTGGCCAGTCCTGCTGCCTTCCTTCCCTGTGGGTTTTTCTCACGACTGGGACTCCCAGTCTCTAGTGTTTTTGTGCCCACCATTCAGCCTGGGAAGATGATCGGGACATGCAGGCGTGTGGCTGTGATCCTGCGACCTAGTGCCTGTGTGACTGGGGATCTCTTCCGGGTTCTGGCTGGCGGACCTGAGAGTGGATCTGACTGATTCCCACACCGTGGGGGTTTCCTCTCACCTGGGAAACATGATCACTGTTGTTTTAGGGCCCAGAGTTCAGTCTCTTGGTTGCTGTATGGAAAATGTTGTCCTCCTCCTCAGATGTAGTATTCTCCTGGAGCTGCCATCTTGTCCCTCTAGTTGTTCTCTCCTGCAAGTCTTGAGCATAAAACCGAAGCTTTTCAGTTTCATGAGGTCCCATTTATCAATTGTTGCTCTTAGAGCCTGTGCTATTGGTGTTCTGTTCAGGAAGTTGTCTTCTGTGCCAATGAGTTCTAGGTTCTTCCCCACTTTTTCTTCTAACCGATTTAGTGTGTCTGGTTTTATGTTGAAGTCTTTGATCCACTTGGACTTTAGTTTTGTGCAGGACGATAAATATGGATCTATTTTCATTTTTCTGCATGTAGACATCCAGTTGGACCAGCACCATTTGTTGACAATGCTGTCTTTATTCCATTGAATAGTTTTTCCTTTTTTATAAAAAATCAACTATTCATAGGTGTGTGGATTTATTTCTGGGTCTTCTATGCGGTTCCATTGATCCTGCTTTCTGTTTTTATGCCAATACCATGCAGTTTTTATTACTATTGCTCTGTAGTACAGCTTGAGGTCAGGGATGGAGATGCCTCCAGATGATCTGTTGTCATACAGGATCTTTTGGAGATTCTGGGTTTTTTGTTTCTCCATATGAAACTGAGAATTTTTCTCTCAAGGTCTGAAAAGAATTGAGTTGTTGTTTTGATGGGAATTGCATTGAATCTGTAGATTGCTTTTAGCAGAATGGCCATTTTCACTATGTTAATCCTACCAATCCATGAGCATGGGAGATCTTTCCATCTTCTGATATCTTCTTCAATGTCTGCCTTCAGAGACTTGAAGGTTTTTTTCAAACAGGTCTTTCACTTGCTTGGTTAAAGTCACCAAAAGGTACTTCATTTAATTAGTGGCTATTGTGAAGGGTGTTGTTTCCCTATTTTCTTTCTTGGCCCTCTTGTCTTTGGTATACAGGAGGGCTTCTGATTTTTTTGAGTTAAGTTTGTATCTGGCCACTTTGCTGAACGTGTTTATCAGCCGAAGGAGTTCTCTGGTTGAATTTTTGGGGTTGCTCATGTATACTATCATATCATCTGTGAATAGTGAAATTTTGACCTCTTCCTTTCTAATTTGTATTCCCTTGATCTCCTTTAGTTGTCGTATTGCTCTAGCTAGGACTTCAAGTAGTATG
>NW_026596069.1:27001032-27066195 GCF_907164565.1 Psammomys obesus
AACCCTTTTCCTCTTGGCTCTGGCATTTGAAGTATCATGCAGCTTCACAGAATTCTTGTCTATGGAGAAAATGCATTCCTCT
Organism: Psammomys obesus; assembly: GCF_907164565.1. Taxonomy (NCBI): domain Eukaryota; kingdom Metazoa; phylum Chordata; class Mammalia; order Rodentia; family Muridae; genus Psammomys; species Psammomys obesus. Next base: position 27,001,115 of record NW_026596069.1, read on the forward strand.
TTTGATGTCTATACTCTTTCATGAGATTTGAACACAGTGTGCAAATAGGGAATTGGAAACCAGAGAAATCTGTAAATGTCTATTCAAATTTTTGGCATGGGTGGTTGAGGCAGGATAATTCTTGCTATTTAGACTATTCCAGTTTGATAATACATAGAAAATGAATTATTAATTTGTAATTTAATATTCTATCAATGTTAGCAACTAGACAAAATGTGTAGGTATTTGAAAAACTAGTTCTAAAGTTAACTAGAAAATAGAATATGCAAAAATTCATAAATGTGAAAAGTGTAAAGGATGTTTTAGATAGTGTGAGCATAATAATGAGACAGAAAAAAGAAAAACAAAGGTAAGAAGTGGGATGTGACTTATCAAATATTTAGACCAACTGTAAAGATAAAATAGAGTGATGCTGGACAAAACCATTTAGACTAGTAAAATGGATAAAGAATACAAAATGGATAAGAATAGGATTATAGTACAAGTGGTATTTCTTGATACAGTAAAATGGTTATTAAACAAATGGTAATAGGACAAGTAAATAAAGAGCTTTATGATAGTGTTATGTATACACCCTAAATTTATTATATAGGAAAATAATTTCAGTGAAATTTTTACATAAAGCCATAAGAGAAGTAAAATAAAGTAAGATGAAATAAAATTGACATTGAGAAGTACCATGGAATGCTCAGCACCGAATGATGCACTCACATCACTGGAAGGACTCAGGGATCTTCATAAAAGATGGTAGGAGCAGAGGAAGTAGATGATCACAAGGAAACAGTATTTCCAAGATACAACAGGCAGTTGCATGTTTGAACTGTCAGTGGCTTTGATAAGAGGCACAAGCTCTAGCCAGACAAAATCCCAACACAGAAAGGGAACATTGGGAGAAGAGTAGGTTGTTTTTCGTTGGTTTAAAAAAATTCTTTATTTATTACAATTTATTCACTTCGTATCCCAGCTGTAGCCCCCTCCCTCATCTCTCATCTCCTCCCAGCCCCACCCTTCCTCCCTCTTCTCCTCCTAAGCCCCCTTCCCTAGTCCACTGATAGGGGAGGAACTCCTCCCCTTCTATCTGACCCTAGACTATCAGGTCTCATCAGGACTGGTTGCATTATCTTCTTCTGTGACCTGTGTTTTTAATTTTCAATAATGTGATCTTTGGTAGTTGGACCACACCAGGGTAGATATGTCTGTCAAGACTAACTGGGTAGCAAAATCAGGACTCAGAGAGAAAGAAAACAAAAACAAAACAGACAAAATCTCAAAACTGGGTGAGATGTGAGGAGAGAGAGAATAAAAGAGGGTGGGTATGGGGGTAGAGTTTGATGGCATGTATGATCAAATACATTGTATGAATTTTTTAAAGAATTCATTATTGTTTAAAAGAGAAGTATATTTTAAATCAGAAAACTAATAGTTAAAAATTATTTAGAATGACCATAAAAGTTTAACAATAACAAAAATGTGGGTCGAAACTCAGCAATCCCCAAAAATACTACTTGTTTTGTTTTTTTGAGACAGGGTTTTCCTGTGTAGTCTCAGCTGTCCTGGGCTTGCTTTTTAGACCAGGCTGGCCTCAAACTCACAGCAATCCACCCGCTTCTGCCTTCCTGAAGGTTAGGATTACAAGTATGTACAAAACCAAAACTTGCCACAACAACATTTTATTTAATCTTGGGGAAAATCTCTATAAATCATTTAAAAGTTAGTGTGGAAAGAGAGACTATAAATAAACAGGATGAACAGCACATAGAAAAATGGGCAGATAAGTGAATAGCATATTCTAGATAAATAGTTTATAAAAATGATGGTTAATTGCTCTTATTTTAAGATAGAGGCACATTAAAGAAATATTAACTTTGTCATTATCATTGATTTACTTATCAAAGATTAAAACAGTTGTCAATGGAAAGAAATATAAAATATTAGCTATTATTGTATGACTTGCCAATGTATATTTACCTAGAATTAAGGATTCTATAACACACATCCAAATGGATAAATGTATCTTCTTTTTCCTAGAAATCCTTCTAGAAATGTATCTAGTATAATCTTTACTTGTATGAAATGACTGTCATAAAGTTATTTAATATCCCACTTTGCAGTTCATGACAGGAGCTCATGAATATGGAAGTCATTTAAATTAAGCTAAATACAAACAAGTGAATGTTTTTTTACCAATTGAAAATAACAATGAAATTTCACATAGCCCACAAAGAAGATGTCTTAGTCACTGTTTTGTTGCTGTGAAGAAACATGATGAATGAGGGAACTCTTATAAGGGAAATAATTTAGTTGGGAGCTTGCTTACAGATCAAGGCTTATCATGGTTCATTATCATGGTGGTAGTATCAAGAACACAAGAAAGGGATTGTGGGAAATTCTGTGGCTAAGAAAAGCCACTGAGGCCAGGTGTGTGTCAGAGATGTTCCTCCAAGGAGGCACAGAGAAGCCATTTCCTAAAGCTGTGAACATGAAGGCTGGATTATGTTAGAGACTCCAAGATGTTGGAGATGCCAGAGTTGTGGAATATTTGCCAAGGACAGCTGCAGACTGGTTGTAGAACCACCTAAGAGAAAAAAGTTAGTTGCAGGAATGGCAAATTCATAACTAAATAAAGTATCTACCTCACTAAGGACAAAGTGTTATCTTTTTCCATGGAGGAAGTGGTTCAATGTAGTCAACCTGCCACCAGGGAACTGGCTGGTCAGCCGGGAAAGTGATACCATGTCTGGGGTTCTGGGATCTTAGTTTCAGAGGCAGAGTCCAGTATCATGATGGCAGGGATCATGAAGGCTGGCAGACATAATTCTTGAGAGGTAGATAAGAGCTACATCCTGATCCATAGGCAGAGAGAGAGAGAGAGAGAGAGAGAGAGAGAGAGAGAGAAGGCTGGGGTTGACATAGGCTTTTGAAACATCAAAGCCCACCCCCAGTAATACAATTTCTCCAAAAAGTCCACAGCTCCTAATCCGGCCTAAGCAGTGCCAGTCCCAGATGACTAAGCTTACAAAAATATGGGCTATGCGGCCATTTTCATTCAAACCATCACAGGAGATAAAATGATAATCATAGAGTGATGTAGCAAGAGAGTATTTATAATGTACTATGATTTGGGATAGGAGAGAGATGAAAAAGTATTATGTATGTACACTACATACCTATTTATATAAAGAGACCATCTCTGAAATTGGCAGCCCGAATAGCTTCTGTGTAAAGAACAGGTGGCTGTGGGCTGCAGTGAAAGAGATGCCTGTTTTTGCTTTACATTTCAGATTTGCTGTCATGGGAGTTTTCTACTTTTTAGAAAAATTTTAACACTTAATGCTTAAGAGAAAGAAAAGGATTCCTAGGGAGATGCTTGTGTATTACGACCAAATGTCAGGTGTGAGCATAAAGACAAGTGCCAAGGCTTTTTGCAGACTAACTCTATGTTTGGAGACCTTCGGGAAATGGTGATTGAATAAGGATCTAAACTGGGTCTTGATTTGAAAGACTTACTATTTTTTTTCCTGTGGTTCTCAGTTATTCTACTCAGAGCTGAGGTTTGTTTGGAAGCCTTGAGATGGACTGCAGGATGCCCAGGAAAATCTTCAAAGGACTCGGCTGTTCCCAGTTCCTATGTGGGCTCATAATCCTACAAGGGGAATTGGAAGCCTGTAGCTATTTTTGTTGCTTGGATTTTAAGTATAAAAGTGCTTTGCTGCATTCAAAAAGGCAAAATTTACATGGTTGCTTTTAAGCCATGCAACTGTCCTGCTATTCAAGAGATTGGGACTGCAACTTCATCAGAGGAACCACCTTTTTTTTTTTTTTTTTTTTTTTTTCCCACCAGGGTATCATCTTCCCTGTTTATATAGATAGGACACTTCCCAAGTCCCGAGTTCTGCAACTTTATGGAAGAACTATCAATCTCCAAAGCAGGAGAGGAGAGCATGAATTGGGGATGTGCTAAAAGGTACAATCTCAGGGTTTTCCTCTTCTCAGTTCTGGAGGGTCTAAGAGTTATACTGAGTAAAAGTAAGTTATAAGTAATTTTCCTTCAGTATAAAGGGAGTTGAAGGACCTAGGTAATACCTCAAAATAAGACTTTCAGCTTTTAAAGTCTTTAGTATCTGTTTGCATCTTCAGCTTTTTACATTTCCTGCTCGTAAGCTTCAGTCATACAGTGAATTTTCCCCAGCTCTTTTCTCTCATGCTTTCTTCTGATTTCTTTCCTTCTTCTATCAATATATAACAGTTTTGCCATTTGTTTCCTTTCATTTCTTCAGTGTCAAGTTTATTTAGGAGAAAAAAAGTTAACATGATCTTAAATGAATTACTAAAATTATAATAAATGTGTTAATGTTATACTTTTTTATACAACCTATATACATTAAAATAGGGTTGTATGACTACAAGAAAACTCACACAGTCAAATAACCTGGTTCATGAGGCCTTACAGGGACTGAACCAGCAATCAGAAAGCTTGCATGGGGCTGATTGAAGCCCACTGCATACATGGTGTAGTTCTATAGCTTGGCCTTCTTGTGGAACTCCTAGCAGTGGGAATGGGAGGGGCTCGCTCTGACTGATGTGTGCTTTTGGGCTCTTGTCCTCCTACTGGGTTGCCTCCTCTAGCCTTAATACGAGGGGAGGTGTCTAGTCTTATTGCAACTTGGTATGCCTTATTTGGTTGTTATCCATGAGAAGCTTGTTCTTTTCTGAATGGATATGGAGGGGGCGTGGGTGGTGGGAGTGGAGGTGAGCTGAAGAGGAGGGACTAAGACCGGAGAAGGGACGGTAAACTGTGGTCGGAAGCAACATACGAGAGAAGAATTGAAGAAAAAGAAGAAGTGAGGTTTCCCATGAACCTCAAATCCACCCTGCAGCAGGGATGACAGGCTTGTTCATTTATAGGTATACTGTTGTTACACTGAGGCTCTCACTCATAGCTGCAGCACACAGGAAATGTAGAATAAGGACTATACATGTAGAAAAAGGACTACTGACTCCTACTTCAGTTTTCTAGTTGGCATATCTGGCATATTGAGAAACAGGTTTTGGCTATATGCATAAATATGGATACAATATTAAAGTGTCCTGTGGATATATATGCTGTGGCATACAAGAGACAAAGGTGACTGTAAAGAAAGGGATAAAGATTCTGTTGAAAATTAAGGTTACTGGGCTACTAATCTCTACTAATCAAGAGGCAGAAAGTGTAATGCACAAGACATTGTGGGAATCTGAATATTCTGGCACTGAGATCCTAAAGTGCTTCTGCCTCTGGTATGAGCTCATAGGGTGTTATTTCAAGTCTTTCCGTGGCAGCGTCCTCAGCAGGATTTCCTTTTCATTCATCACTGGTATTGAAAGGATCCCTGTGTCAAGTCTGAAGATGGCATTGCTCCTGTTGCCTAATGCCTCATATGACTTTATGAGCAGGTTCGATTTTCTTCTTCCTCTGGCCCGTAATACTCTTTTCTATGTTACTTCTTGATCTTTAGATACATTCAGTCACATAGTCACAGTGATCTAGTTACACATGGATGGTTCATGCCTCAGAACTTCCTTTACACCATTTTTTAAGAAGTCTCTCTCCCCTTATTCCAAAACCTGGATGATGATTTTTCCTAAACCTATTTGTTTATCTATTGAGAATGTCATATAACTGTAATCAAACTGTCTTTGTTATCTTGAGTTATATTTTATATACTTAGCATTGTGGAAGTTTTTATAACATTGTTGAAAATAATTTACTATGAATGTGTGGCTTGGGGTGATCTGTTATACTCTATTCCTGTGCTAAGTTCTTTTGAAAGCTCTTTGTGGATTTGAAAAATTCACCTTCTGACATTTATTTTAATGTAATGTATATAACAGCCACTTTGTATATCTGTCTTGATTCTATTACTCAAAATTAATTGAATGTGGTCTGTAACATCTAGTGTACTTCATATCTTCAAAATTGTAAGTCTAAAGTCATGATGAGAAAAGATGATAAAGATATTAAGAATGTTTGGTTTCAAGTCACAATCTTGTTATCACCTTGTTTGCTTTTTGCTTGGGGGAAAACTTATTGGAAGGTTGGATAGAAGGAAGAAAATAGTTTCCCCTTTTATCTCTAGAAGAATGAATATAGATGTTCACAAAATAAGGATAATTCAACTTATCAGATATTGTATCAGAATGCTTTATACATTATTGCAAGAACAAATAGCAAAGCAAATAGGTTCATATGCCGTCTCTTCTGCAAAAGGAAATAAAACAACTTGCTAAAAGAAACTCAAAGAGATTAGTTAGTTACATAGTATTTTCAGGTGAATGTGAATCTACTTTTGAATTCTATATTAAAATATCACGGGATGTTAAAGCAAAATGGTTCTTGATTTATATGTATATAAAATATATAATTTAATTAATATACAGAAATAGCAACAACTGTGAGAATTTAATGTTCATGTCCTGAAGCTATGAGAGGAGACGAACTGGATCTCTGGTGTGTGATGGCAGAGAACCTCTGACCTGTGACAGGTCTCAAGTCCCTGTTTTAAGCTACCTTAACTGTGGCAGGCTAAAGATAAAGTGACCTTTACTCGGGATAAAAGGCATAGTAAGTACATCAAATGACTGTGTTTTATCTGCTAGGACAGATATTACAGTGTGCTGGCATTTGCAGAAATGCACAAATAATTTCAACTATGGCTGTTAATTTGCAGGACAATTTCTATTATCCACTGCTTTGGTGTGATTAATCTTATCCACATTCTTGTTCTCACAGGCTCGTATCAACATTTCCTGAGGTACACACCAGAATCTTTCTGTTATTGGGAAAGGTCACCTCATGATGACTAATAATGTACCCACATGGTGAATATGATTTGTGGTGGCCACACATTACCAAACCAACTGCCAGTTTCAGCAAAAGTAGTCAAGTAAGTTTACAGCTAGTGACAATCAAGGAATAAAAGGATGGGATGGCTTTCCAGAAGTCTATAGATCCTGTCATGTGGGCAAGGCTGAGTATTTCATCTCACCAGTTTCTTACAAATCTACTCATCATAATCTTTTCTCATTTTGAAGTATTTTTGTCTTCTTTTTCTCCTGCTGTCAATCACAAGAATGAAAAGCACATGTTCTGAAGCTGTGTTTGACACTGTGTTCTTATCCAAGAATAGCATAGGAGAGTTTCCTAAGATCAACACGAAAAAATGCAAAGATTACCATAACACTTGAGTTATAAAGTACAAGCACAATTCTTCTTATAAATCATTTTGCTATAGAAAAATTTAAAAATAAAGTACATGAAAGGCATCCTACATTACCCAATTATCTTTCTGCAGATCTTTCATCAGTCTGCCACTTTTAGTTATTTTTGCCTCTTTTACTAAAAGACATCTTTTTTTCTAGTGGACTTTTAAGTAAATGTTTGAACATCATGTCACTTGTTCTAGAATTAATATGTTTCTTTAACATAATATTTTTAAAATATATAATTACAGTATCATGGTTATGCCTGACAAATTATTAATAATTTTATATAGACTAATACCTAGCACATGGTTATACATTCTAATTCTCAGAAAATAGCTCTTTATAGTTGATATGGATTTGAAAACTAATTATACTTGTCACATTTGATTGATATCTGTCTTAATCTTCTAATTTGAAATATGTTCTATCTTCCTACTCTCTCTCTTGTTAAATATCCTGTAACCCTACTGTTGGCTGTTTGCCATGCATAATTTTGTAAGTCTGGCTGATTGATATTTTTGCAAGTCCCTTAGCATACTTATTTAGACTGATCTGCTGTACATAGTGAGTGGATCTAGAAGCTAGATTAGATTTAGGTATAGAGACTTCTTTTCAGTTTGTTTTATTTACGTGTAGTTCTCCATCACAACAGGAGACATATACTGTCTGATTTTCTCAGTTTTTGATATTCAAATCAATAATAAAACTCAGTTTAATTCACCTACTATAATATTGCTACTGCTATCATTATCAAATTTACCAGTTTTATCAGTCATTCTTGATTGTTGTGTACATTGTACTAGAGTTTGAAAAAAGGTACATTTTCTAATTCTATCTGTTTTCTCCTTCTTAATTAAATTTCTGCTACAGGTAGTTCTCAAATACTATTATTTAATTTTACTTGCTGTAAAATATATAACAGTTACTCAAAGTAAAGGCAATAATTTTATAATACAAAGTAAAAACTATGCAAGCATATTTTTAGTATTTTTTTGGAAAATAAGTATAACATAGATTCAATTCAATTACGAAGAACGTATGACAGTCTTGAGAAAAGTAATCTCACTATTTAGGATGTATTTTGTGATATTAAGAGTAAGAAATATAGGAATAAATATTAGACACAGGATTTTGTCTGTTAAAATTTTGATCAACATTCATTAGTATAATTTCCCACTAAATTATAAAATATATGAAGACAGAATATTTTTAACTATTGGATTTGCAAAACCTAGAATTATGTTTGGCATACTGTATATTTTAGGCTAACATTTCTTGTATCAATTCTGAATTATGATTGAGATAATTTCAAAAAGTGATTTAGTTAAAAGCAAACACATCAAGAGAAAAGAGAATGGTAGAAACAATCTACCTTTGGTTATCACTCACTGGTTATTTTATTAAATATATTATTATTAGGATGAAGATAAATATATTTGAAAATTGAATACAGAGTCTTAGAGATCTTGCAATATCATTTTTTTTTAATTAAGAAAATATACCCTGGATTTAGGTATGTTTGTCTGCTCTGTCTTCTATGACAACTCCCTTTTTTCTACTGTGGCTATTAGGAAATATAACAAACAGATAATGCTTGCTGTTCCTCCTTCAGTGAGTTCATTGAAATACAATGTCAACACTTGCACACATTGTCCACACATACACTCATGCACGATACACAATATCGCCACAAACCACCACCACTTTGACTTTAATGCCATATTCTGGGTCTTCCTTCCATGTATCTGAAGTCAAGTTCTGAGTAGAATTCCAAAGTAGGTTCAGTAGGTTGCATAAAATTTATTTCTGGCAATAATACCATTTTCTAATCTATTGAGCTTAAAATCTTGATGCCACTCTATGCCCTCTATTTGCTATCACCTACAATTAACCATGAATTCCATTGGCTTGACTGCCTTAGTCTCTTGCAATGGTCTCTTCAGTTACATCACAGTGGTACCTTCTCACATACTTTTCTGATGACTGATCATAACATCCTTTTTACTGCTCTTTAGCTTTTCATACTCCAATCAATTCTATCTATTAATGCCAGATTAATCTTCCTAATGGAGAACTGTAAGTGTATAAGCTTCCTGTTCACAGAACTCAATAGTTATTACTGGATTCTGCTCAAACTACTTTTCTTGGCATTTGTTACTGAATTCTTTATTATGTATGATCTTATGGCTCTCCTAAGTGAGGTACTTTTCACCTTACAAATAACTTCCAACACTTTCTGTCTCCATTTTTCCATGCTTCTCTTCAATTGGAATGCTTTCTTTCCACAACTTTTCAAAGCATCCATGTCCATAAATTCCTAATCTGTCTAGATGCACAAATACCACATTTTCCCAGGAAACTATCATCTTTATTTCTTATGGTGAATTATTCTTGTTTTTTGAATTCCAGTACCATTTTTGATACTTTTCATAAAATAGTTATGATATATGGGCTTACATTGTAACACCTTTTTTTCTGTGATACTTTTATCACAGATAGGTGTGTGTGGTAAAACATGTTTAGAACTCCCATGAATGCCTGAAAGCCTACAAGTCCTGAGTCCCATACAGAGCAGATTTTTTTCCCCTATCTGGGTTACAGCATTTGTATGTAGTATTAATTTGTTATAGTTCATGCTCTCATTCCTCTTTTATATCACAATTTTGTGATTTGGAGTTATTATTAAACAAAATAAGGGTAACTTGAACACAAGCCCTACAGTGCTCTGTCAGTTAATGATAAGCAGAGATAAAATACAGCATGAATATTTGAGACAAAGGAAAGAGTCACCTTCTGAGCAAGTGAAATGGGACAGCATTTCACCACAGTAATCAGGACTTTTTCTTTCAGCGACTGAGACCATAGGCACTGAAGCTGCATATAACGGGAGAGTGCAATTTTTATTGCATTTCTCCTTTCAGAAAGACACCAGATTCCCAGATATCTTTATTATCTTTTATCCTTTCCACATAAAAAATGGCACAGCATGTTATACAATTATCTTTAACAAGTTGTGGTAATTCTGAAAAAAAAAAAAAAAACAACGAAAAAAAAAAACAAGCTATCATTTTATATTGACTGAAATAGTCACATTGTGTGGCCACTGTGTTGATTTTAATTGAGTGTTATCAGACACTCACCTTTTTAGGGCAGTTAAATAAAAATATATGACAGTGCTGAATGCAAGAACATCATAAAGGAAATGAACTATATACAATTTAAATTAAGCTTTCATTAATGTATTCTTACTAAATAATAATAATAACCCAATCTATGGCATTGATATAAAAAATTCAACAGACGATAAAGGATTTATTCAGCCAAACAAAATGTTTTCAGAAAGTGTAATCTTACAAGCAATTCTTTTGTCTCAAGCATGGGTAAGGCCCCATGATTGGTACTTCTCTTCTACCACTTTTTTGTCTTCTATTCTCCTACTGACTGTTGCTCAGAATGATAGGCTGAGGACTCTGCTAGGATCCTTTCTAGACAGATTTCTGTTCTGTCTGTTCTATTCTCCCAAACAAATAAATGCTTTAGGTTGTTTAGATTTTCAAAAGAGTTCATTATTGTTCTTGGATAATAGCGTTAAGAAGATTTCACTGTCCCAGTAATCCCTTTGAGTTTATGTTATACTGGCCCAGCACTTCCCACCCTATCATGGAGTTTATATAATCAAGAACCCTGAAAATGAAAATAATTGAGCTCTGTCTCATTCACTGGATATTTTGGAAGGGAGAGCTAAGTAAATTTATCAAGCCTTGGTGATGAAGCATGGTGTAACAAGAAGCATTCAGAAGAATGCTTTTTTTTCTTAATGGCATCATTCCAATGAGACAGTTGACTCTTGGTAAAGCATACAGTTTCTGTGAGCCTCAAGCTCTTTTTATATTACACAATGAAACACAACTATAGTGACCTCACAACATGAGCACTCTCTCCATGGTGTGGTTAAGGGTGCAGTTTTTATTGTAAATATGAGAGGACATTCAGAGGTACCTGGAAGAGCCCAGAGCAGATGTAGACTAAACATGGCCAGCAGACTGGACCTGGCTAGTGTTATCTATGGGAGAAGGGAGAAAAACAGGAGAAAGCATAGTGAGAGAAGCAGGAGCAGAGATGGAGGGAGAGAGAGAGGAGAGTGAGGGAAGAAGGAGAGAAGGGAGGGTGGGAAGGATGGAGAAAATAGCTAAAATAGCAGTTATAAGGAGAATGAGTAACTGAGGAGGGACGCTCATGAGATAGAGGGAATTTAGAGTAGGGGAGGAGGTAAAAAGGACTATCATGCTAGCACATACTGAAAAAGCCCAGAGGCCAGCATGAGTTATTATATGCTAATAGGTACCATAGGTAGCCATTTGTTGCTTCTGCTAGAGGTAAAAGAAATGACTCATTTCTCTCTTGATGGGACGTTTCACAAGTTCCTTAGGAATACTTGCTTTTGTCTAATTACCAGAAATCCTTCTATAATCCAAGTTGGAATGGTTTCTTGATATTTAGATATCATTTTGGATTTTGTGTATTAGAGTTTTCTTTGAACCTAACATGTAGGTTACATCTTTGAAAGGGATAGTGAGATCCTGTTTTCTCCTCCTACTTTTGTTTGCTTCTAAAATATGTGGTAAAGGTTTTGTTATTGTTGTTTGGTTTTGTTGTGGTTGTGTTTTTTGTTGTTTTGTTCTTTGGGTTTTTTTTTGTTTGTTTGTTTGTTTCGGATTTTTGGTTCTGCTACACTCACGCAAGGGGAGAGGATGTGATTCAATTGTAGAATGCTGGTTTTACAAGCACAAGGCTTGAGTCTATTCCCAGAATCATACTTCTACCAAAATGTGCTGATGCAAACTCAAACAAGCAGGTCAACCAGTCATAAACCAGATGCTCTAAAAGTGTGAGCCAAACCAAAATATTTCTCTTTTAGTTATCTCATGTATTTGTCACGGCAATAAAAATCTGGTATGGTCCAGGTGATCTGAAGTTCTTTTCCCAGGCACAGTCGCTGGTCCAGATGTGGCCAGGTAACTGATAAAAATTGAAGGTACCTGATAAGGCCTAGGAAGAATATCCTCTATGGCAAAACAAGGCCACAAAGGCAGGTGAGGGTTTAAGGAGAAACTCAGATAAGATAGTCAAGAGACTTTGCTCAAACTCTGTTTGTAATACTGTATCTAGTGTTTAATGAAACAATATACAAACAACAGTGGGAATATATATATTCCTAGAGTGAACCCAGAGTCTTGTGTCTCTGTCAGTCATTATGTTCTTTTCTAACTCCCTGTGATACATAGCCTGAACTGGCTGTGAAAAATCTAACAGAGCTTAATATAAGAGCTTTGCTGCCGGTGATTTGTGTAATTTTGTTCAGTTACATTTGTGAATAGATCTCAGTGAAGATGTGAAGGTTGAAAACACAAATATGGGAGACCTTAGCCTAGGCTGCTTAAAACCATGGGACTGGAAAAAACTGTGAATGCTTTCACATTTACCTTCTTATTACCTAGCTGCAGTAAAAGTAGATCAGGTACATTAACTCTTACTAAGTTATATTCCATGATATTTTGAAGTCATTTATGTTGCTTTATTGACATCATATAGCTGGGAAGAACAGCTATGAGGCATGTTTCAGAAAATATGTGGTTTTAGCTGTGGGTTGATTTAGGCTTCACTAGTAGTACTTTGTAACTGTGTAATATTTCCTAGGTATAGCTTCCTCTAATGTTGCTCTTTATTAGACTGAAAAGGAAGACACAAGTTTTATCATTTAAATTTACTTTGGTTGTGTACCATTAACATTTAGTTTATGACCTATCTAAAGCCAATTGATTTCCAATAAAGAACAAAGTTTTCTTTAATATTGAAATCTATCTAATAAATTGTCTTAATTAGAAACTTAACAGAGTGGCAGGGGGAGCTTCACTTCAAGTTTGCTCTTAGCTAAAGAAAACAGAAGATGACACATACAGAAGAGAGTTTTCTACTCTAAATGGGCTCTTTTTAAAAATAAAGTGTTTCATTTTTATTTCACTGACATTTTAAAGACTACCTGTTCATGTTTTCTGAAAAACCTTGTGATCTGGATTGAAGTTAACTTTTTTAGGGTTGGGATTCTAGCCCTAATCTGAAAGTCCTGCTAAGTGTGTACATAACTGCTCTCTCAACTACATTTTTCTCTTTGTTTCTCACAGTCTGTCCTGTTTCTCTAATTTATCTTTAAATTTATTCTTGCGCAGAAGAATAATTTTGTATTTAAGCAGAAGGAAGCTGAGGAAATACAGATAACAGCACCATTTTCACTATCACCAATTCTTAGCTTTCTTCCCCACCTTCACCTAATTTGTATCCAATTTAAAAATCTTCACTTAACATTACATATTTACCTACTTTTTGAAGCCTTGCAACAATAGCACGAGAAAAACACACTAGAAGAAACAGGATCATTGCGTATCCAGGTATCCAGACTTCCATTAGAACTACACCTATGACCCTCCTTAATGTTCTGGGGATTTGGGGTTATCCGGTATCTAAGGATATATACAGAACAGGTTCTACTGAGAACATGAACTCTTAACATTGATCACTATGACAGGTGATGGGTTTCATAATGACATTTAATTCAAGTATAATTAAGTATTTCTGCCATTTTTACTGTCATTATTTCTTCTTGTAAGTTCTCATTTTGGTAATATATGTTGTTCCTGTTTACAAATGATCAACTTTTAAAATTTCTTCTTTGATCTTATAGAAAATTCTGCCTATTTATACAAATTAGAATATATAAGATTTTTTTTGAAATTTCCCATAAATACAAATTTCTTAATTCTGCAAATGTAAAATCTAATGTAAAGCAATATCACTTCCATTTCCAATTGCTTTTCTAAGTCTAGAAAAGTTCACTAGGAAGTATACACTTTGGGTCCCTTATGTTGTACTTATTATTTGCAGGTTCTTTAAAATAAAGTTCAAAAATTTAAATAAGATTTTCCTCACTTGGTTAATATTACCATTAATTAATATGAAGACATCCTTGAAAGACAAGAAAGAAATGTTTCCAAGAATTTACACAAGTAAAAAAGTCTTTAAATAGCTTCTTGGAGTTGAAAAGTAGGAATTGCATGTATCATGATTACTATTTTGTTGCCATATAAATTACCAAGGCAATTTATAAATAACTTATTCTAAAGCATTCAACTGGGAGCTTGCTTACAATGTCAGAGGGTTAGGTCATGATCCTCATGGTGGGAGCATGTGGCAGGCAAGCAGGCATTGTGCTGGAGTGGTGGCCGAGAGCCCACATCTGCTCTGCAAGTTGTAGGTAGAGAGAGTGACTGGGCCTGGTGTAGACTTTTGAAACCTTAAAGCATGCCAGTAACGCAGCTCTTCTGTCAAGGCCACACATCCTAACCCTCCCCAAGCAGTTCCACTAACTGGCACCAAGAATTCAAACAGGAACCTATGGGGGCCATTCTCATTTAAAGCACCACAGTATCTTATACAGATACAGTATCTGTATAAGATACCACTTATCTGTATCTTATACAGTTCTAAGTGATAGCTAGATATTTCCTCCTAATTCAAAAGCATACTTTTGGAAACTGTACTTAATTGTCCATGAGTATCAAGGAGATGTTATGTGTAGAAGTACAGAAGCCAGGAACTGAATTAGTTTCCTTCAAAAGCAAAAGGCAAATCAGCATGGGTCCTGTTGACAGACTGCTTGAAGTGGGAGTTGAGGCAGTTTCTTGACAGAGGACAAAGAGGTCAAATAAGGACCTTCTTCCAGGGGGAGACAGAAAGACCTGGAGGGGATAAGAGCTCCACAAGGAGACCAACAAAGCCAAAAATCCTGGGCCCAGGAGGCCCTGCAGAGACCAATACTCCAACCAAGGACCATGCATGGAGAGGGCCTAGACCCCTGCTCAGAAGAAGCCCATAGGTTGTTCAGTTTCCAAATGGGCTTCCTACTAAGGGAATCAGGCTGTCTCTGACATGAATTCGGTGACTCTTTGATCACCTCTCCCTAGGGGGTGCAGCTTTACCAGGCCACAAAAGAAGATGATGCAGCCATCTCTGATGAGACCTGATAGGATAGGGTCAGATAGAAGGGGAGGAGGTCCTCCCCTATCAGTGAACTAGAGGAGGGAGAAGTGAGAGGGTAGATGGGATTGGGAGGAGATGTGGGAGGGGGCTGCAGCCAGGCTACAAAGTGAATAAATTGTAATAAGAAAGAAAGAAGGAAAGAAAGAAAGAAAGAAAGAAAGAAAGGAAGGAAGGAAGGAAGGAAGGAAGGAAGGAAGGAAGGAAGGAAGAAGTAAGGAAAAGAAAGAAAACATTCTTCCTCCCACCTCTTTACAAAGACCTATTTTTTTGTTTGTTTGTTAAGTTAAAATTCATTGATGCTGTCCTACTCTATCATAACATCAGATCAGCTTTCAGCTAGTTTCTCTCTTGCTCATATGGCATCTACTAGTTCTCATTATGGGATTTAAAACTCATGCAGTGCAGCGTGCAGTGAACACAGTGACGATAGGCTTTGCCAAGAGCTACAGTATCAAGAACGCTCATTCCCAACCAACCTGCAATTCTAGGAGACATTAGCAAGACAAAACAAAACCAACTAAAACTTGGCGATGAATCCCATTTCATTTCTGGCAGCTGAAATTTCCATTAAACTCTCAATTGTTTTTGTTCTTTACTTCTTAAGCAATTTGTTTTTCCTAATCATATCATAAAAAAGTGAGTGACAGGGCTGGGGAAATGCCTTTGCAGCTACAAATGCCTCTTTTTCTACATGGGATGTCACATATGCTTCTGATCTCTGAGGGCACCTTCCCTTCCACACTTATACCCACATACAGGCACACACACACACATAACTTGAAATAGTGAAATAAATATTTTACCAAAAATATCTGGTGACAGTATTAGCTAAGTTATTGGTAGTTTTAAATTAGATGACCCCATAGAATGTGAAAAATAAAGAAAGACAAGGCATATTTTGCTACGACGAATTAAAAGTAATAAAAGCTGCACTGTTATTTTGAAAAATATATTTTTGGAATTACAATAACTTATTAAATCAAAACTACTCTAGCAACCTACTCTGAGATCATAACCATAAGAAATAGCTTTAGAAAAAGATAATGAAGAACAATTGATGAAGTATGTGGGCTACGAAACCTTGAGTAAAAAAATTATCTAAAGCAAAATAGAAATAAGTACTTATTTCATCTATTTTTTAAATACTTGATCTCAGACAAAAGGCCAGGAAGCAAATAGGTTGCTATTATTTAAACTGAAAAGCTAATTTTCACTGTATTTTCTACTGTAAAAATGCAAAAAAAAGACAGCTAACTAAACAATTACAGGCAAGGTTTATTTTAAAATATTATTATAAATTTTTTAATGGCTATTGTGCATTTCTGTGCACTAAAATTAACATTCTTGGATATACAATTAAAACTTTCTCTTGCAATAGACTCAAACACAGTAAACAAACTATTTATTTACATGTTCAAATTACAAACCAAATATGAGGCTCCATTTGAACCTGAATTATCAGAAATAAAAGCTGAATTTGAAATTTTACTAATTTCAGTTAGTAAAATATATACACTCCAGGGTGTACCCAATTTTACTGCTTTGGCAATGTTCCACTTGTTCTTTCAAACAGATTTAGCCACACTGGAAATTATTAAAGTTAGGCCTATGTTGCTTTTGGTTTGTTTGTGTCAGTTTGGACAGACCATCAATCTGTAGGCTGGCCTAAAACTGAGTGTGTGGAGCTGGATGATCTGAAACTTATGAAGAATCTTCCTGCCCCTGTCTCCTGAGTGTAAGGATTAAAGTTGGGTGTTATCATGCCTATTTTAAAAATTACTTCTAACTTTTGAGATTAAAAATATGTTTAATAAGTTTGGGAAATTATTTTTTCAGGTAAAATTCTACCTCAAGTTCCTTTAAGAGATTGCAGTTAAATTCAGAAGAACAGATTCCAGCATGTGTTGTCACTTGAGTTTTTGATCTTGTCCATTCTGATGGGTGTAAGGCGGACTCTCGGGGGGTCTTTTTGATTTGCAGTACCTTAATGAATAAGAACATTGAGCATTTCTTTAAGTGTTGCTCTGCCATTCGATATTCCTCTCTGTTTAGCTCTGTACCCCATTTTTAATTGGATTACTTGATTTGATGCTTTTTAAAATTTTGTTTTATTAATTACACTTTATTCACTTTATATCCCCCATAAACACCTTCCTCCTCCCCTCCTAATCCCATCTTCCCTCCCCCTTCTTCACACATGCCCCTCCCCAAGTCCACTGATAGGGGAGGTCCCCCTCTCCTTCCTTCTGCTCTTAGTCTATCAGATCTCATCAAGAATGGCTGAATTGCCATCTTCTGTGGCCTGGTAAGGCTGCTACCCCCTCAGGGAGAGGTGATCAAAGAGCAGGCCAATCAGTTTATGTCAGAGACAGTCCCTCTTCTCATTACTATGGAACCCACATGGATACTGAATTGCCATGGGCTACATCTGTGAAGGGGTTCTAGGTTATCTCCATGCATGGTACTTGGTTGGAGTATGAGTCTCTGGAAAGACCCCTGTGTTCAAATTTTCTGGTTCTGTTCCTCTCCTTGTGGAGTTCTTGTCCTCTCCAGATCTTACTATTTCTCACTTCTTTCATAATGTTCCATGCACTCTGCCCAACAGTTGGCCATAAGTCTCAGGATCTGCTTTAATACTCTGTAGGGCGGAGCCTTTCAGAGGCTCTCCGTGGCAGGTTTCTAGCTTGTTTCCTGTTTTCTTCTTTTTCTGATGTCGATCCTCTTTGCCTTTCAGGATGAGGATTTAGCATTTTAGTCAGGGTCCTTCCTCTTAATTAGTTTCTTTAGATGTACAGATTTTAGTAGGTTTATCCTATAGTATATGTCTATATGAGTGAATATATACTGTGTTTGTCTTTCTGCTTCTGGGACAGCTCACTCAGGATGATCCTTTCCAAGTCCCACCATTTACCTGCAAATTTCATGATTTCCTTATTTTTCATTGCAGAGTAATATTCCATTGTGTAGATGTACCACAATTTCTGCATCCATTCTTCAGTTGAGGGGCATCTGGGCTGTTTCCAGCTTCTGGCTATTACAAATAAAGCTGCTACAAACATGGTTGAGCAAACGTCCTTACTGTGTACTTGAGCCTCTTTTGGATATATGCCTAGGAGTAGTATGGCTGGATCTTGAGGAAGCCCTATTCCTAGTTGTCTGAGAAAGCACCAGATTGATTTCGAGAGTGGTTGTAAAAGTTTACATTCCCACCAGCAGTGGATGAGGGTTCCCCTTTCTCCACAATCTCTCCAGCATGTGTTGTCACTTGAGTTTTTCATCTTGGCCATTCTCATGGGTGTAAGGTGAAAACTCAGGGTCCTTTTGATTTGCATTTCCATAAAGGCTAATTATATTGAGCATTTCTTTAAGTGTTTCTCTGCCATTTGATATTCCTCTACAGAGAATTCTCTGTTTAGCTCTGTTCCCCATTTCTTAAGTGGATTACTTGGTTCGCTGCTTTTCAGCTTCTTTAATTCTTTATATATACTGGATATTAGCCCTCTGTCAGATAGAGGGTTGGTGAAGATTCTTTCCCAATCTGTAGGCAGTCGTTTTGTTTTGATGATGGTGTCCTTTGCTTTACAGAAGCTTTTCAGTTTCATGAGTCCCATTTATTGATTGTTGCTCTTAGAGCCTGTGCTGTTGGTGTTCTGTTCAGGAAGTTGGCTCCTGCACCAATGAGTTCTAGGGTCTTCCCCAATTTTTTTTCTAACTGATTTAATGTGTCTGGTTTTATGTTGGAGTCTTTAATACACTTGGACTTTAGTTTTGTGCAGGGTGATAAGTATAGATCTATTTGCATTTTCTATATGTAGATATCCAGTTAGACGAGCACCGTTTGTTGAAGATGTTGTCTTTTTTTCCATTGTATGGTTTTGGCATCTTTGTCAAAGATCAGGTGTCCATAAGTGTGTGGGTTTATTTTCTGGGTCTTCTGTTTGGTTCCATTGATCAACCTTTCTGCTTCTATGTCAGGACCATGCAGTTTTTATTACTGTTGCTCTATAGTACAGCTTAAGATCAGGGATGGAGATACCTCCTGAAGATCTTTTATTGTAGAGGATTGTTTTAGCAATTCTGGTTTTCGTGTTATTCCATATGAAGTTGAGAATTTTTCTTTCCAGGTCTGTAAAGAATTGTGTTGGTAATTTGATGGGAATTGCATTGAATGTGTAGATTGCTTTTGGTAAGATGGTCATTTTTACTATGTTAATCCTGCCAAGCCATGAGCATGGGAGATCTTTCCATCTTCTGATATCTTTTTCTAATTCTTTCTTCAGAGACTTGAAATTATTTTCATACAAGTCATTGACTTGCTTGGTTAGGGTTACACCAAAGTACTTTATGTCATTTGTGGCTATTGTGAAGGGTGTTGTTTCCCTAATTTCTTTCTCAGCCCTTTTGTCTTTTGTATACAGGAGTGCTACTGATTTTTTTTAGTTAATTTTGTATCCGGCCACTTTTCTGAAGGTGTTTATCAGCTGCAGGAGTTCCCTGGTAGAGTTTTTGGGTCACTCATGTATACTATCATATCATCTGCAAATAGTGATAATTTGACTTCTTCCTTTCCCATCTGTATCCCCTTGATCCCCTTCAACTCTCTTATTGCTCTAGCAAGGACTTCCCGAACTATGTTGAAGAGATATGGAGAGAGTGGGCAGCCTTGTCTTGTCCCTGATTTCAGTGGGATTGCTTTAAGTTTCTCTCCGTTCAGTTTGATGTTGGCTATAGGCTTGCTGTATATTGTCTTTACTATGTTTAGATATGTGCCTTGTATCCCTCATCTCTCCAATACTTTAAACATGAATGGATGTTGGATTTTGTCAAATGCTTTTTCAGCATCTAGGGAGATTATCATGTGCTTTTTTTTTTCTTTCAGTTTGTTAGTATGGTGGATCACATTGATAGATTTCCGTATATTGAACCACCCCTGCATACCTGGGATGAAGCTTACTTGGTCATAGTGGATAATATTTTTGATGTATTCTTGGATTTGGTTTGTGAATATTTTGTTGAGTATTTTTGCATCAATGTTCATAAGGGAGATTGGCCTGAAATTCTCTTTCTTATTTGATTGTTTTTGAGGTGTAGGTACCAAGGTGATTGTGGCTTCATAGAATGAGTTTGGTAATGTTCCTTCTGTTTCTATTTTGTGGAATAGTTTGAAGAGAATTGGAGTTAGCTCTTCTTTGAAGGTCTGGTAGAATTCTGCGCTGAAGCCATCTGGTCCTGGACTTTTTTTGGATGGGAGACTTTTGATGACTGCTTCTATTTCTTTGGGGGATATAGGACTATTTAGTTGATTTACCTGGTCCTGATTCAGCTTTGGTAAGTCAAATCGATCGAGAAAATTGTCCATTTCATTTAGATTTTCAAATTTTGTGGCACTGGAGTTTTTGAGAACTGCAGTTAGCTCTTCTTTGAATTGATTGATTTTCGCCCTGAGTTTGATTATTTACAGCCATCTACTCCGTTTTGGTGTGTCTGCTTCTTCTTTTTCTATGGTTTTTTAAGGGAGCCATTAAGTTGCTTGAATGAGCTGTCTCGAATTTCTTCTTGAAGGCAGCTAGTGCTGTGAACTTTCCTCTTGGCACTGCATTCATTGTGTTCCACAAGTTTGGTGTGGGTATGTTGTGTCTTCATTTTCATTGAGTTCTAGGAAGACTTTAATTTCTTTCTTTATTTCTTCCCTGAACCAGCTGTCATTTAGTAGCAAGTTGTTCAGTTTCTGTCTGTGTAGGCTTTTTACTATTTCTGTTGTTGCTGAGATCCAGCTTTATCCCATGGTGATAAGATAGGATACAAGGGATTATTTCAATCTTCTTTTATCTGTTGAGGCTCACTTTGTGACCAACCATATGCTCTATTTTGGAGAAGGTTCCATGAGGTGCTGAGAAGAAGGTAAATTCTTTTGTGTTTGGGTGTAAGGTTCTTTAAATGTCTGTTAGGTCCGTTTGATTCATGACCTCTGTTAGAGCCATTGTTTCTTTGTTAAATTTTTGTTTTGTTGACCTGTCCTTTGTTGAGAGTGGGGTGTTGAAGTCTCCCACTATTAATGTATCCCTATATATTAATATGTATATTAAAATGTGTGGTTTAAGTTCTTTTAATGTTTCTTTTACAAATGTGGGTGTTCTTGTATTTGGGGCATAGATGTTCAGGATTGTGATATCTTCCTGGTGGAATTTTCCCTTGATGAGTATGAAGTGTCCTTCCCATCTCTTTTGATTAACTTTGGTTGAAAGTCTATTTTATCAGATATTAGAATGGGTATTCCTGCTTGCTTCTTGGGTCCATTTGCTTGGAAAGCCGTTTTCCAGCCCTTTACTCTTAGGTAATATCTATCTTTGTACTTAGGTGTGTTTCTTGTATGAAACAGATTGCTGGGTCTTGTTTACACATCCATTCTGTTAGTCAGTGTCTTTTTATTAGAGATTTGAGTCCATTGATGTTGAGAGAGATTAATGACCAGTGACTGTTAGAATCTTTGATTTTGATGTTGGCTGTGTTAGTAAGTTTGTGTGTTTTGTTGCTTTTTGTTTTACTGTAGTGAGGTTAATTATTTCCTGTGTTTTCTTGAAAGTAGCTACTTTTCTTGGGTTGTATTTTTCCTTCTAGTCTCTTCTGTAACGCTGGATTTGTGTGTAGGTATTGTTGAAATCTGTTTAGTCATTGAATATCTTGATTTCTCCGTCTATGAGGACTGAACGTTTTGCTGGGTATAGTAGCCTGGGTTGACATCTTTGTTCTCTTAGGGCCTGCATGATATCTGTCCAGGCCCTTCTGGCTTTCATAGTCTCTATTGAGAAGTCAGGTGTGGTTCTTGATGGGCTTGCAATTATATGTTACTTGATCTTTTTCCCTTGCAGCTTTTAGTATTTTTTCTTTGTTCTGTATACTTACTGTTTTGATTATTATGTGTCAGGAGGATTTTCTTTTCTGGTCTAATTTATTGGGTGTTCTGTAGGCCTCTTGTATTCTTATTGGCCTCTCCTTTTAGTTGGGGAAATTTTCTTCAATTATTTTTTTGAAAATATTTTCTTGGCCTTGGAGGAAGTAATCTTCCTTTTCCTCTATTCCCATTATTCTTAGGTTTTGTCTTTTTATGTTGTCTTGAATTTCTTGGATGGTCTGTGTCAGGAATTTTTTAGATTTAACATTTTCTTTGACAGATACATCTATTTCTTCCATTGTATCTTCTATACCTGAGATTCTTTTTTCCACCTCTTGTAGTCTATTGGTTATGCTTACCTCTGTAATTCCTGTTTTTTTCCCTAAGTTCTTTTTTTCCACAATTTCCTCCATTTGTATTTTCTTTAATTTTTCCAATTCTACCTTCAGGTCTTGAGCCATTTTGTTGATTTCCTTCACCTGTCTGACTGTATTTTCCTGTAATTCCTTCAGATGTTTGTTTGAACAATCCTCCTTTTCTTTTATTTCTTTCAGTGATTTAAGTATTTCACGTCTAAAGGCCACAAACTGTTTGGCTGCAACTTCCTGTATTTCTTTACAGATGGCCATAATCTGTTTGAGTTTATCTTCCTCCAGTCTTTACGCATTTTATTTGTTTCCTGTGTTATCCTCTTCATGAGCATAGATGTTATGTCATCTTCTTGAATTTCAATTATGTTGGGGTGTCCAGGGCTAGTTGCCCCTGGATAATTATTTTCTGGAGATGCCATATTGCTCTGTCTTTTTTTGGTTGAGCTTTTACGCTGGCTTCTATCCATTGGACTATATTAGGTGTTGGGTGTTAGTTTCTGGTGGTTCCTGGAATCCTGTGGTGGCAAGAATCCCTTTGGCAGGAAGATGGTTTTTCCTGGAGGAAGTGTCCTCATCTTTTTGGGTATGGTCACTGTATAGCTCGTGTTTTTCAGGAGTTGCCACAGCTCACCTCAGGCTTAGAGACCTGAGTGATAACTGTGGTCCTTGTTAGTTAAGAGGGCTCTCCTCTCATCCAGAGAAGTCCTGGAGACAGCTTCCCAATTTGTTGCTTTTTAACTTCTTGAATTCTTTATATATTCTGGATATTAGCTCTTTGTCATATATAAGATTGGTGGAGATTCTTTCTTAGTCTGTAGGCTTTCATTTTTTTTTTTTGATGACAGTGTCCTTTGCTTTAAAGAAACTTTTCAGTTTCATGAGGTCTCATTTATTGTTTGTTGATCTTAGTGGCTGTGCTGTTGGTATTCTGTTCAGGAAGTTTTATCTTGTGCTAATGAGTTTTAGGCTCTTCCCTACTTTCTCTTTTAACCGATTTAGTGTGTCTGATTTTATGTTGAGGTCTTTGATCCACTTGGACTTTAGTTTTGTGCATGGTGATAAATATGGACCTATTTGCATTTTTCTACATGTAGACATCCAGTTAGACCAGCACCATTTGTTAAAGATGCTGTCTTTTTTTTTTCCATAGTATGGTTTTGGCTTCTTTGCAAAAATCAAGTGTCCAAAGTTGTGTGGGTTTATTTCTGGATCTTTTATTTGGTACCACTGATCCACCATTCTGTTTCTATGCCAGTATCATGCAGTTTTAGTACTATTGCCTTGTATTACAGCTTGAGATCATGGATGGAGATACCTCCAGATGGTCTGTTGTTGTACAGGATTGTTTTGGCAATTCTGGGTTCTTTGTTTTTCCATATGAAGTTGAGAATTGTTCTTTTAAGGTCTGTAAAGAATTGTGTTGGTATTTTGATGGGAATTGCATTGAATCTGTAGATTGCTTTTGGCAGGATGGCCATTTTCACTAACATCCTGGAGAGGATGTGGAAAAAGGGGAGCCCTCCTCCATTGCTGGTATAAATGTTACCTTGTACAACCACTTTGGAAATCAATCTGGCACTTTCTTAGAATGGTGCTATCTCAAGATCTAGCTATACCATTCCTAGGTATATATCCAAATTATGCTCAAGTATACAACAAGGACATTTGCTCAACCATGTTCATAGCAGCTCTATTTGTAATAGGCAGAATCTGGTAACAACCCAGATGTCCCTCAACTGAGGAATGGATTCAGAAATTGTGGTACATTTATACAGTGGAATACTACTCAGCAATTAAAAACAAGGAAATCATGAAATTTGCAAGCAAATGGTAATGACTAGAAAAGATAATCTTGAGTGAGGTAACTGAGAAGCAGAAAGACACACATGGTATATACTCACTCATAAGTGTATATTAGTCATATATATAGAATAATCATACTGAAATCTGTATACCTAAAGAAGCTAAACAACAAAGGAAGACCCTTTGGAAGATGCTCAGTCTTCATTCAGAAGGACAATTGCAATAGACATCAGAAGCAGGAGAAGACAGGGAACAGAACAGGTGCCTACCATAGACAGCCTTTGAAAGTGTCTACTAATTGAGGTATTGAAGTAGAGGTTGAGACTCAGAGCCAAACTTTGGGCAGAGTGCAGGGAATCTTATGAAAGAAGTAGGAGATAGAAAGACCTGGAGGGGACAGGAGCTTCACAAGGAGAGCAACAGAACCAAGAAATCTGGGCACAGAGATCTTTTCTGAGACTGATACTCCAACCAAGGACTATTCTTGGAGATAACCTAGAACCCCTGCACAGGTGTAGCCTATGGTAGCTCAGTATGCAAGTGGGTACCCTAATAAGGGGAACAGGGACTGTCTCTGACAGTGGTTAGCTCTTTGTTCACCCCCCCCTGAGGAGGGAGCAGCCTTACCAGGTCACAGAGGAAGACAATCCAGCCAGTCCTGATGAGACCTGATAGGTTAGGATCAGATGGAAGCGGAGGAGAACCTCCCCTATCAGTGGACTTGGAATGGGGCATGGGAGGAAAAGAGGGAGAAAGGGTGGGATTGGGAGAATAAGAGGGAGAGAGGGTGGGATTGTGAAGGAATGAGAGAGGGAGCTACAGCTGGGATACAAAGTGAATAAACTGAAATTAATATAAAAATTTAAAATTAAAAAGACATGCCCTATTATCAGGAGGAATTGTCTAACACAAATCAGACTATGTGTTTCAGTGTCAGTTTTTCCTCTGTGACTTTTTATTTAAATGAGAGAAAGAACATTAAGTTTGGTGGGTAGTAGGATGGCATGCAGGATCTGGTAGAAGCTGAAGATGGGAAAGAATATAATAAAATTTAGTGTATGAAATTCTCAAAGTATGAATCTTTTAAATTAAAAGAGGTTAAATTTAGATGAAGGTTTTTATACTTGTTTCCACTGTAAGAAACTGATCTCAGAGGTTTTGTGGGAATTGAAACAGTTGGGGCTCTTTGAATATCTTTTTCCATGACTGATGATTCACATGACCTTCCTTTTATGGCTGCTTCAGGGTATCCAGGGGCTATGGTTTGAATGTATGTGCCCTTTAAAAACAAGTACTTTGTTGTATTGCTATGGTTGGTGACAATAACTTTGGAGGTTTTGTTTTCCAAAGGATCTGACAATCTTGTGCTATGTTCAAATGTAAGTGAGGTTTAATCAGGTGTTCTTGTGGTGAAAAAAAGAAATTTCTTTCAATTTCAGACAAATCCTAGTCTGTAGAAGAATTGGTTTCTCTTGACCTTAAAAGACTACGGCAGTTTTAGACCTGGCCTGAGTGTGCAATAGGTAATAAACACCTCCCTAGGTGTGTTTTGAGCTGAGAGTTTCATGGTACATTTCTCTAGAGATGAATTTCAGCTGTTGTTATTCAGACTGACTTGGTAAATTGGAATTTCTATCAAAAACAATAAAATAAATTTGACAGTTTTCCCCTTTAAGAACTAAACAAAAGCTTTCCAACTGTGACTGTTTTATTTTATTAAATGAAATTAAATCGAGATCTAAACATCAGCTGTGAAATCTTTCTAGGTACAAAGACAAATCCCAGTTTTAAAGGGGATCTGGGGGTCTCTTAAAGACCCCAAGTTTTATGACTATAAATCTCTAGTGTGTGGTACACACTGAAGCTTTCACCTTCAGTCAATAAGAAGTCTCTTAGAGCAAACCGAAATAGCTCAGTTGGGAGAGCATTAGACTAAGGAAGTCTCTCAGAGAGTCTGTCATATAAGATGACGTGATCTCTATCTATGCTTTATTCTTTTCTTCTTGAATTCAGCTCCTTAAGAAGGCCACAGGGGCATGCATTTAATACTTTAACTTTCTGTTAATAAATTTGAGAATAAATCTGAGAATAAATTTGCCAATATAAATAATAGAAAGAAATCCTCTCTTCTATGAAATCCATATCCTCAAAAATGAGGTAAATAAATGATGACTGTGTACGTTGCAGAGATTTAATGTATCCCTGTGGTACTTCACAAGTTGTTTGTTTTTCTTCACCTGTAAGTTACCTTGACATCTGTGAACGACTATCTGAAGCATGACTGGTTGCAATTTTCCAGCTCTCAACAGTGATATAATTAGGGTATTCGTAGGCACTGTAGATTTAATTGACATGTAAACAATATGCTTGTGAATGATAAGTACAGGATAATCTACATTTCAAAAAATTCAAACAAATAAGGAGCTTTGTGCTTCTTACATCTTTTGGAAGAGCATTTTAGATGACTTATTTTTTTTTCTTATAATTATATTATCAGTGGAAATTTGGCTCAAAACAAAATATTTAATTTGTCCTTGGTAAACATT
The DNA here is from genome assembly GCF_907164565.1 of Psammomys obesus. Lineage (NCBI taxonomy): Eukaryota > Metazoa > Chordata > Mammalia > Rodentia > Muridae > Psammomys > Psammomys obesus. Next base: position 27,028,063 of record NW_026596069.1, read on the forward strand.
CAAATGTCATAATGATATGTCAAAAACTGAATAGAAAACCAATTTATATATTTTAGAAGTTATCAAGCAAATGAGAAAGAGTTGGAATGTTTACACAAATAGAAGAGTTATTTGCAAATTAAATACTTATTCTGAAAGGGAATGATAGATTCTCCAGTGTCTCTTTCCCACCAGTGTAGTGACTGAGAACTTCTCTGGCAGGAGCCAGCCTGCAGCAGAAACATCTATGTGTTTAGAAGGTACACATCCTTAGGTAGGCTTGGACACATTTTTGTCCATATTTTTTTCCTTCTCTTTTTTCTTACATAAGCAAAATAGAAATAAAAATATTTAAGTTATCTGTCTCTTACAGTTTAATAGCTAATGTTCTGGGAAATCCTTGTCAGGAAATCCTGTTAATAAAACATTCAAAACACCTACTGATTAATTTTAAGTATTGTCTTGACTAGACTATATATTGCCTAGATAGAAATATTATTCCTCACTGAGGGGATTTTGTGGTCATACTGATGACTGTTGTGTGACTTTTCTTGGAAGTCATAAACTTATTCAACCCATGCAGGGTTGAATTAGTTACTTCTCTTTTGATGTGATAAAATCCAATGACCAAGGCAACTTGTTAAAGAGAGCATATGATTTGGCTTATGATATCAGATGGTTATAGTCCATGATGGAGGAATAAAAGAACAGATTAGCGCTCACATATTACCTACAACTAAAGGGGGGGGGGCAGAGGCACACTGAGAATGGCATAAGTCTTTTGAAATCCCAAAGCCCATACCAGTGATATATCCCCTCTAACAAGGCTACACTTTCCAATTCTTCCCAAAGAGTTCCACCAGCTGGTGACCAAACATTCAAATATATGAGCCTATAGGCACTATTCTGGTTCAAACCACCACATAGAATACAACATAAGACCATATAAATTATTCTTCCATATCTAGCTTGATGAACCAACAATTTCGTTAGGGTTGCTTGCAGTACCAATGACTGAAAAACAGCTGAATCGCTGAGAAACATCCAGTGTGAATGATTCTGTTGAAAGTCTTATCTCAGGCACTCCCTAACTAAACTGGAGGGCTGAGTGTGAGTGTCCTCTTCTCGAGAATTGTCCATTGCATTTACAACCTTAGGGAGTGACCTCCGGAATCTTGGAAATCTCATGAGCCTTCTAATCCTAGGAAATTACAAGTCTTCTTTTTTATTCTAGAAAGGAGTATTCCAATTGGGACAAAGTAGGTACACGGCAGTGACATTAATATTAGAATCAGGACGCTGAAGCAAATTACATCCAAGAGTGGATGGGCCCATCCATCTGATCAATAACCAAAAATAATAGAAGCCTGAGGAAGAAGCCTGCTCTCATGTACTATTTTTCACTAATTGTTATTGCATTCGTATATGTATACACCTCTGTGTTCCTAAATATATATGGATCATCTCAGTCCATATAATGTTACTTTTATGTATAGTTTCAGGGCTAACAATTTGGCAATTATCAGCCTATTTGTATGCTCTTCCTTGGGGAGGATCACACCTCCCATTCCCACTTTCTTCAGTTGCCTATAGTTCTTTGTGTAAGGCTTGAGCATCATGGGCTTAACTGTATCCAGTTTGGCATGTTCATTGGTGTCATTCTTGTTCAGCTCATGATTGTGCAGTCATGATTGTGAGGCTTTATAGGTGTAGCTTCTGACATTGTTGGAAGACACAATCTTTTTTTTAATTTTTTATTAATTACACTTTATTCATTTTGTATCCCCCCATAAGGCCCTCCCTCCTCCCCTCCCGATCCCACCCTCCCTCCCCTTTCTGCATGCATGCCACTCCCCAAGTCCACTGATAGGGGAGGTTCTCCTCTCCTTTCTGGTCTTAGTCTATCAGTTCTCATCAAAAGTGGCTGCATTGTCCTCTACTGTGGCCTGGTAAGGCTGCTCCCCCTCAGGGGGAGGTGATCAAAGAGCAGGCCAATCAGATTATGTCAGAGGCAGTCCTTCTTCCCATTACTATGTAACCCACTTGGACACTGAACTGCCATGGGCTACATCTGTGCACGGGTTCCAGGTCATCTCCACGAATAGTCCTTGGTTGGAGTATGAGTCTCTGGGAAGTTCCCTGTGTTCAAATTATCTTGTTCTGTTGCTCTCCTTGTGGAGTTCCTGTCCCCTCCAGCTCTTACTATTTCCCACTTCTTACATAAAATTCCATTCACTCTGCCCATCAGTTGGCCATCAGGCTCAGCATCTGCTTTGACAGTCTATACTGCAGAGGCTTTCAGAGGTCCTCTGTGGCAGGTTCCAAGGTTGTTTCCTGTTTTCTTCTGGCTTTCAGAGGCCTTCTGTAGCAGGTTCCTAGGTTGTTTCCTGTTTTCTTCTTCTTCTGATGTCCATCCTCCTTGCCTTTCAGGATGGGGATTGAACATTTTAGGTAGGGTCCTCGCTTTTGCTTAGTTTGTTTAGATGTACAGATTTTAGTGGGTTTATTCTATGTTGTATGTTTATATGAGTGAGTATATACCATGTGTGTCTTTTTGCTTCTGGGACACTCAGGATGATCGGAAGACACAATCTTATGGCAAACTCCTTTTGCCTTTTCCAATCTTTTTGACACCTCTTCTGCAATGTTCCTTATGGAATTAAATCTACAACTATTAATTTACTAAACCACCCTAATACCTCAAAGACATTTGTGCTTCTTCCCACAAATAAGCGTAGTCATTGCCCCTCCTCAAGAAAACCTCTTTGCAGCAGATGGAGACTACTACAGAAAAATACCACCAATAAAAATGCAAAGTTGTGGGGCCTAATGGATATATCTACAAAACACTGCTCCACCTAAACTTTACTTTTTGTAAAATGCCATTAGCCTTTACAGATTCTTAACAAACAAGGGGATAAAATATGAAGTAATAAAATATAACAATTATTTCTAAAAGATAAATATATTATACTTTATTGAGTCTACTAACATCTTGCTTTTTTGCCATTTTAAACAGACATGTTTAAAATTTAATTAGATATATTTTAGTCAGTCTTTTATGTAACCAATTGCTACTGGAATATTCTGAAAATATTTACCCTTGAACATATATACTCACACTTGTGAGCAACAGCATGCACATACACATGCATGCACACACACAATCACACACATGCACACACATTCACAGACACACTAACACACACAAGATGAAATGAGTGAAGGAGACTCAGAGATAGCAAAACTCACTGACAAAATATACATTAATAGACTGTAATAACTAGCTCAGTTAACACAAAAACTTAATTGAATGGTATAAAAATATAAAAATGGTGTAAAATATTTCTTAGTAAATATAATTGATTTGTATATAAAACCAGATATATTGAAATTAATATCAAAATTATTCTCTGTGGTTCAGTTTTACTTTATATTACTTATTACCTTTAATCTTTCCAGAAAGATGTCATTCTATGCTGAATAAATACTGTTCTACAAATACCAATATATCATTATCCTCATTTATAAAGTAGTGTTATGGGATTTTTATTTGTAACCTGAAATTCCTGGGGCATGGAACTGAACAGCTTAATTCTCCATATTGAATTTATATTCACCCCATCGCTTTAAATTGCCGATAATATAAATAAAATGTTTAACTTGAGTATTGCTCGAGGCAAATTCAAGCCTCCTCATGTAACTACAACTGTACAATTCATATCTTTAATATATATGTATGTGTTTATATGTTTAACATAATGTAAATATGTTCCATAACTTCTTCCCCAAATACCTAGGAGTTCAAAATCTAGAAATCCCAAACATAGTCTCAGATATACTAGGTTTTACATTCAATCAAGTTTTCTTTATGCTTCTTGGACCTCTTTCCCAGCATTCACAGTACTTTAATTTGTATTCATTTGGTGTGTGGCAGCATCTGTGTTTACCTGAGGTTTGTGTACGCCTGAGAGATCGGGAATATCTCCCTGCTCCCCTTAGAGTTTTCTTCCAGAGACTGCTGAGCACTGTACACATGACAGTTGAATAGACATTGAATGGAATGGATCTGTCTTTTGTCTATTCCTTGATTCCGCAGGGAATGTCACATTTTGGACTGATAGTTGCTGCTTTGATGGAGTATTGACATCCTATGTACATATGCAAATGAACTGTCTTCAACTTTAGAGTTAAGCATTTGTCACATTAAATATTAAAATGAGCTCTCTGTAGAGTACTGCCTCTTACTGTTACTTGATTAATTGCCCTATAAAGTTATTTTATAATGCCAGAGAAAGTGCTAAGTATTCAAGACATCAAAAGACTTTGCCATGGATTTTATTGTGTAGAGGCGCTTTGATTTTAAAGCTAGAATGAAATTAACTGTGGAGACACAGAAACCAGAACACTTTTCTCTCACACTGGTCTCTCACCGGGTTTTCTGCTCCCATTTATTTATCCATGTTTCAATATAAAGATTCAGTTTTCTTTCCACTTATACTTAATACAATAAAATTATGAGAGAACCTAATAAGTTACACATATTCAACAAGTTCATTGTTTAAACAGGCCAAACAGGAGCAACAGAACCATGATTTTTCTGTTTCTTGTTTACAGATAATTTTTATACTGAATATTTAACTTTTTATTCTTCAGTGTGTTATCTGTACCAAATCTTCATCTGCTAGATAGTTTTATGTCAACTTGATACAAGCTAAAGTCATCTGGGAAGAGGGAGCCTCAATTATAAAATGCCTCCATAAAATTGGGTTGTAAGCAGGTCTGTAAAGGCATTTTCTTACATAGTGACTGATAGGGGAGGGCGTAGGCCATTGTGGGCGGTGCCATCCCTGGGCTGGTGATCCTGAATTTTCTAAGAAAGTAGACTGAGCAAGCCATGAGCAGCAAGCCAGTAAGTAGCACCCTTGATTGCCTCACCCTCAGCTTCTGCCTCCAGATCCCTGCCCTGTTTGAGTTCCTGTCCTGATTTCCTTCGATTATGAACATTAATATGGAAGTGTAAGCCAAATAATCTTCCTGAAAATTGCATTTAGTCATGGTGTTTCATCACAGCAATAGAAACCCTAAGTAAGATATCTCATATCCTAGTTCTGAGATAACTTTTTTTCTGGCTATTGTTTCTCTTAGGTTTACTGCAGTCTACCTTAGTCCTTAAGTTGTCACGTCAATAATTTGCTCACCATATTTTTTAGTCTTGTATGGTACTCAGTTGCACCAACCTCTTTAGGCTTTCTGAAGTTTTTTTTTTTTTTTAATATCTTCAGTGTTTATACTCTTTATTTGGAATATTATTCCCTTCAATTTGCTTCTAAAATATTTATTAAGCTCTCACCATTTGTGGAAAAACTAGGTACCTGGGATAGTTGCTTTTATAATACAGCATTCTTTTTCAATCCCTTTTTACCTTTTCCTACACTCAACCTTAGGTATTTCTGAAATTTTATCGTTTTAAAAAAATACATTTGAAGCTGTTCATTTCTTTGTTCCATACTCCACAGAGCATGATTTGTACCTCAGTTGTAGCCTTTTAGGTAAGATCATCTTTGTGAAATGCTGTGATCATATTATATGTGATGGTCATGTTCAAATTTCCTAAAGTACATTATTTAATATGCAAAACAAACAACTTCATGCTCAGACACTAGTTTGCATGTCTATAGTATGCGTGCACATGTATAGTGAGAGTGCACATGTGTACCTATGTATTCAGGGCAGTGTGTAGCCTGGAATTAAAGCAGTGTCTTCCTCAATTGCTCTGCACTTATTCATTGAGGCAGCATCTCCCACTGAACCCAGAGGTGTCTGATTCTAACTAGTCTAGTTAGCCAGATTGCCCTAGGGATACTAAGCACCTGCCTCCTGAGTACTGTGATTATAGGTAGCCTCCATGCCTTCCTGGGTTTTGCATGTGTTTTGAGGATCAGGACTACTGTTCCTAAACTTGCATGGCAAGCACTTTTCTCACTAGCTATCTCCCCAGCCCCTATTGTATGAAACTTCTACACATAAAAATTATATACCAACTACTTTCTGGAATAGGTTAAATTAATGGACACTGAAATAAGCATTCTGTGAGAAATAAATACTGTGAAATAAGTTCCTGTGAGAAAAGGGACATCTCTAGGAGATACATGTGGAATTTCTGGATTAAGGTAATATTCTGCATCTGTATAAGGCTTTCTGTTATGTGGGTATGTGTTTATGTTTAAGCTCATTGGACAGATGTAGGTAGATGTCACTGCCTGTAAATTTTGTTTTACTTCTTTTTTTTTCTTGGCCACTCCATTCCTTCAGTTCTTTTATTACAGCCTCAGAAAAATCTATGCTTGTACAACTTGTAATTTTGAAGATGATTGTGTTTTGTGTTTTGGTTTTTTTTTTTTTTTCTTTCTTTTTCTGTTGGGAAAAAGAAAATCCCTCTTCTATTCATGTTTTTAACTGTTGAATTTCTAAATCAAGGTGTCTTTCTTTTCTGCTATATTTGCAAATATTTAATCTAATTTTAGGTTCTTGGATGCATTTGCAGTGTTGGGTATGGGTTCCATTTAATGATGTTGGTCTTATTTTTTATTTTTTTGAGACAGGGTTTTTCTGTGTAGCCTTGGTTGTCTTTGTAGACCAGGCTGGCTTTGAACTAGCAGAGCTCTGCCTGTCTCTGCCTCCCTGCGAGCTGTGATTAAAGTCAGGCCTCCCAGTGATATAAACTGTATGTGGCATAACAAGTTACAACAAGATTAGGCACAAACCCTCATATCAATACTGGAGGAAGGAATTAAGTAGGAGAAAAATTGTTCCAAGAGCAGGCAAAAGAGATAACTCCACTCCCACTGTTAGGAATCCCACAAGTAACACCAAACTACACACCCATAACATATATGCAGATGACCTGCAGGCTCTGTGATTATTGCTTCAGTCTCTGTTAGCCTCTATGAGCCTTGCTTTGTTGTTTCTGTGGTTCATGTTTTCCTGGTATCCTCAACCCCTTTTGGCTCCCTTTCTTCTGCAGGGGTTCTCTGAGTTTTTCCTAGTGTTTGGATGTGGGTCTCTGCATTTGCTCCCATGAGTGTTTGGATGCAAGCCTCTCTGATAATGATTGGGCAAGGTCACTCCTGATGTGATCTGATAGACTAAGATCAGAAGGAAGCAGAGGAGGACCTCCCCTATCAGTGGACTTGGGGAGGGGCATGTGTAAAATGCGTGAAGAAGGGGGAGAGAGGGTGGGACTGGGAGGGGAGGAGGGAGGGACTTATAGGGGATACAAAGTGAATAAAGTGTAATTAATAAAATAAAATAAATGATTGGGCTAGGCACTGATATATGGGTACAGGAGAACATTATTAAGAAAATAATTTCATTTACTTTTTTTTTTTGCCAGTTGTGTTTGGTTTTATCCTAGGTTTCTGGATCCTGGAAGTTCAGGCAGAGCTGGGCATGGGCTCACTTTGTGGTGTGGGCCTCAAGTTAGACTAATCATAAGTTGGGCACTCCCATAAGTTCTGTACTACAGTTACTCCCAGCATATCTTTCAGGCAGAACAAAATGTAGGTTGAACGCTTCGTGGCTGAGTTGGCGTCCCAGTCTTACCACTGGAAGCTTAGTTATAGAACCAGCCATCTTCTCTAATGTCTTCCTAAAACTAGGGAAAACAAAACAAAACAAAAAACAAAACAAACAAAAAAACAACCAAAACCAACCAAATAACCAATCAAACCAAACCAACTCCCTCCCCTGCCAAAACAAAACAAAACAAAACAAAACAAAACAAAACAAAACAAAACAAAACAAAACACTAAATCCCACCATGGCAAATGCTACAAAATTATCCATTGCTCCAAGCCAAGCTTATGCTTGGAGCATACTCAGAATGGATCCTTGGTTAACTGAGAACTTTTACCCAAAGTGCAGGTGGTTAGGGAAACAATATCACATAGACGTTTCAAAACACTTTATTCTGTAATTGTTAATGAAACGATTCTCATGTTAAACAAATTAACTCTATTTCTGTGATGTTTACTACCACATAATCAGTTTCTGGTGATGGCAAAATCTATTTCCTCCCAAAACAGCCTTCTAAGTGCATTCATCCACAATTGCTTTGGTTGGAGGCAGTCTTGAGATTAGATATAGATCTAACACTAGCAGTTAAAAATGGCTGCAATTAAACTGCATGAAGCTCTTGTAGCATGATATATAGGAAGTTTTGCTAATATTAAGCAGAACAATTTAGAGAAAAGATGTGAACCCAATAAAATTATCAATATCTTTTTTCCATAGGAAGCTAGGAATAAGTCTGAGACCATCTTAAAATGGTTTATATCTACTTAGAAGTGTTACTGAACTAAGTATTTGTCCTTACCACCATTTATCTAAATGTATTTGTTGAAAGCCTATCATAGTAGTTCATTTTGATTCCAGCAAAGAAGGCACACAAAGCTTATACTAAAGTACATAGAACCCTGTTAACACTTTGAATAAGTAATAATCATCTTTTGTTGGATCTGAGAATACCGGGGATGGACTGTGAATTTAGTAGGAATAATAGAAAAATTCAAAGTTAAAGTAACTACTGAGGAAAGCAAAGTAGATATGTGTTTTGTGCTATTGTATCACAAGTACAGGATTAGAAAACCAATGTACTCTGGCATGATGCTGTGTCATGAGGAAAGGGAACTTGTTTTCCTAATTTTTACAAAGGGGTCCAATAAGTGAATATAGTCCATCAAAATGAGAGTAGCAATTCCTACTAACTGCAAAATAAATCAAAAGCACATGTTAAAAGCCCAGAACTATTTACCCTCCACCATTCTGTATCCTCTTCATATAGAGAGGGAATGTTTAAGAGATTTTTCCTTAGGATCTCTGATCAGTCTGTTGTGCTTCCTTAAATGTCTTCAGAAATACACTTATTTTAAATTGAAAATGGCCTTGGGGATCTATTTGCCACATTCTGCTATGCAGATTTAGATATTTAGAAAAGTTGGTCTCTTAAAAGGAACCCCCCACAGGATTAAAACAATGTATGTTTCTTGCTCCCTCCATATATTTAATAAAGAGCTCTACTCACTACTGCCTTTCAGGGACCTATGCTGGTGGGGACTTGACCTCTGAACCAGAAAGTTGAACAGTTCAAATACCTGTTCTGTTCCCATTTTTTCTTTTCCAAAACAAAAGGAATAGGCTGCTTCTCCCATATTTATGAAAAATTCTAAGGACCTGTAAGTCAGGTAACAACCATATTGCTTGTACCCATATTTAAATATGAACTCAAGAAGACTATCCAAAATCAGCTTTTCATTATGATAAAAATCCTTCACTTTAATACAGTTTGCAGCTTTATTTTTCTCATTGTATACAAATAATGAGAACAAAATATCATTTGCTAATATATGAAACTTTTAAGATTTTGGTGTAGGACAGCTAAAATCATAGGAATTTCAGTATTTACGCTAATAAATAAGGGATTCATTTTACCTCTAAAATTTTACGTGTGGGTGCATACCTGTGTACAGTGTGTGTGATGAACACACAGAGGTCAGAGGACATTTGGCATCCTCCTCTACTCTAGTCTGCCTCTCTCCTCTGAGAGAGCTCTCCGTCATGTTTTTCTGAATGGGCTGCCAAGTCTGTGAGCTTCAGTGATCCTCCTGACCCTTAAACTATTTTATCTCTTCTTGAAAAGAATACAAATCTCTTATCTACCAGAAGGTAAATCAAGACATCTTTCCATTATCCGTTAAGTTTGTGCAAGGAAAATTAAGAGAGGTGAAATAAACCATCCACAGATCCTACCTTCGTGTATTTCCACATTTTAATTATTTCAATACATTCATTCATGTATGGAAAACCTTAGTTCAGTTTTGGAGAAAATTTTTGACTTATGAAACATTGAAACATATATAAGCTTCAAGTTTGCCTTTTTAAATTTTTTTTTTTATTAGTTACATTTTATTAACTGTATCCTAGCTATATCCCTGCTCCCTCATTCCCTCCCAACCCCTCCCTCCCTCATCTCATCCCTGCCCCTTTTCAAGTCCACTGATTGGGGAGGGCCTCCTCCCCTTTCATCTGACCCTGTTTTATCAGGTATCTTCAGGACTGGCTGCAAAGTCCTCTGTGGCCTAGCAGGACTGCTCCTCCCTTGCTGGGTGGGGAGGTCAAAGAGCCTGCCATTGAGTTCTTGTCAGAAATAGTCCCTGTTCCCCTCACTATGGGAAACCAATTGAGCTACCATGGGCTACATCCGAGCAGAGGTTCTAGGTTATATCCATACATGGTCCTTGGTGGAGTGTCAGTCTCAGAAAAGACCCCTGTGCCCAGATATATTTGCCTTTCAAGGGAATAAATATCACTCTGGGCTCTGATAATTTTAAAATTTCATTCACCACTGACGAGATTACAGATGAAATACATGAATAAATAAAAGCCTTTACAGATGAAATACATGAATAAATAAAAGCCTTTCAATCACCAAGGATGACAAACATGTATGGAAAACAGGCACAGAAATTAGTAATTTAATATTTGCATAATTATGAAAGTGTTGGAGACTTAAGTGTTGGATTATGGAAGGTCTCACAACAGAGACAAACTTTACTGAAAAGTTGCAATTTGAACTAAATGAAGACATGGCAGTGGTACAGAAACCCTGAGCTAAGGTACCATCATGAGGTTGAAATTACAGGGATGTGACTAAACATCATGGTTCATACTAGACTTTTACTCTGAAGAGGGTACAGATTATGAAAATACACCCCATCACCTTAAACATAGTGAGGCTGAAGTGTGCTTTGGTGGCACAAACTGTAGCTCAGGCAAGTTATTGAAATAGTCATCTCTTGCAGAGCAGCTTTAGGGCTACCTTCATTAATGTATTCATTTGTTCATTCTCCTTCCCACTTAAGTACTCTATACCTAAACCCTAGAAATGTACTTAAGATGTGTTCTCACTCTTGCGTGAGGTTAAGTGCAGCTGTGGAGACCTTTTTGAGACAGGTCTTCAACTGAATTTGAGATTCAAAGCTGGCTGTCCCATGAGCTTGAGGCACTCTTTTCTGCCCACCATTTCTCTCCCAACTTCCTTACAGGCAGCAGCCTCCACGTAGGCTTTCAAGTAGAATTCGGGAATCTGAACTCAGGTTTTCATGCTTGCATGCTAGGCACTACTGTTAGACCTGCCCACATATTTTTTTCTTGAGCATCAGAAGAATGAGGTTGATACTCAGAATTTAAAAAAGAGGAAGAGCCCCCTGTTAATACTGACTTTGGCATGGTTGTTAGCCATGTATGCTTTTATGCAAAACCCACATTTCTTCTGTACTCCAAAGCAACCTTCCTATCACCCCAGCCCAGTTTTAGCCATCCTTTTGATGCATCAGAAGCTTGTCTTGAAACAAACCCTGGGTTTTGACCAAATAACCATGTCAGAAGTATAAAAATCTTGTTTACTTGTACCTAGGGAAATAAATTTTTCCTAAGTCAACTTAAAAATTTCATTAAACTTAGTAGAAATTATACTAATAACAAGCCTATGTAAATTTAGTAAGTCACTGCTTACCATCACCCCATTTGGCAGATTCTGTGATCTGTTCAATTATCACTCTGGCTACTTCTGCAAGTTTTCTACACTAAGACTTGTTTGTAACATAGTTTAAAAACTGCAAGCACCCTTTCACCAAAACCTCTAGAAAGTCAATGCTACTTTTATCATCTACCACCAGTGGTGTTACAACAGTGAACAAACTAGATGTTCAGTAACTACCTTCCCCTGCCCATTAGAAAGTCTGTCACAAGTGGTAAGTACCATCTCACTACTTATAACTCAATGACAGAATTACTAACGGGAGCTCTTACCTCCCATCCAGGATACATCAGCCAGAACTCCAGAATATCCCCTCCATTTCATCTTATATGCTGGTATATTTCCTTGGAATTATTCTATTCCTGTTCTAATCGAGACTGGTCAGAAGTACTCAGATACAAAACTTCAACTTCAGGTTAGATCTAGGGGGAAATGAGGCAAAGTACCTGACTCATTAGAATGAGCTTCATTGTTACTGATTTTTGAAATGATTAATTACAGAGAAAATAAACTTGTATGTTCAAAAAAGACTACTTTTAAATTCCTTTAAATAAGGTCAAGTCAATTTGTAACTTATGTTCAAAATGTTACCAAGTTCCTGACATGAGAATCAACTTAAATGAAATCCAGTAATTAAGAATACAATGAAAGCTAAATGACATGCAATTGTTTTTGTGTGTATGCATGTATATTCACATCTGGAACATGTGTGAGCATGCCTATGGAAGCCCATAATTACCTCAGAAATCTTCATCTACTCTCCTCCTAAGCAGGGTCCCTTTCTGAACCCAGAGCTCATTGCCAATTCTAGTGAACTGAACCAGATAGCTTGACTAGGGATTCTCTGCCTGGAGGGCTGGGATTAAAGGGAGGTTGCTAGGGTTGCCCATATTTTTATCAGGGTGCTCAGGACCCGAAATCAGGCCTGATGTTTGCCCTGTAAATCAAATCATGTTATCCAGTGAACCACCACCCCAACCACCATATACAGTTCTTAATAAATCAAAACTAATAACTATTACAACCGTTACTTCAGAGATGAGGCATTAAATATGTTTCATTACTTTATTTACAATTGTATATAAGAGTTCAACCCAATTTTCAGATTGCATCTCTTAAAACATTCTTCATCCTGCAAAATAAAAATAAAATAGCATTAGAAGCCTCATTGACTTTACTGAAGTCACAGTAGTTTCAGATCTATTTGATACATCAGAAAGCGTTTACAGTATCATGAGTTTATTCATACTGATTTGCTTCATCACATGTACCAAAACTTTGCATGAATTATGCTAAATAAACCCTTATGTATACGGAAGGAATCTTCTAGGCTACCAGTATGCCACATGTCTGTGGAGATGTAATAACATATAATTCCTCAATTCATTATTTCTCAACCTCAGCTATGTTCAAACCTAACGTTCTATCTATGGAATCGCAGTCACTTATATCTTTGTGTCTTCAATGGAATTTTAATATCACTCATTTTACAGGTTTGTTGGAGAATCTGTTCAGATTATCACTATAAAAAGGTACTTGGTAAACACGGACCTTTACTGATCAAAACAATTTATTATAGGCTTGCCAAACTGCCCCTACAGACAATTATCTACTTGTGTGTAGTGTGTCTGTGTGGGGAGGTATAGGGTACACAACAGAAATTACTGTTTTAGGAATATTAGAAAAACTACAAATTACCTGTTGAAGGATAGATTAAATATCCTTATTTTTTGAGTAGCTGGTGCCTTACTATAAAGAAGGGAGCAGCAAATCCAGACCCAAAGAACACAGTCATCAGAGCCAGTAGCCGCCACTTGTTTTCAATGGAAAATGGCAAATTCTGTTGGGAAAGAGAAAAAGCAGCAAAAAAACAATACTTCAAAGCAACTGATTTCACCTAATAGAAGGGACAGGGGTCAATCATGTGTACTCAAGTGTACTTTACAATTAGGTGCATGTGCCAGAACATTAAAATAAACACCTGGGTTTTCTGAATACCAGTGGGTAAGCCCAATTAGGTGATAATTGTAAAAAAAAAAAAAAAAAAAACGGTTTAAATCTTGTATCTTTGACAATTGAAAAAAAAAATTACTCTAGTTCATTGTTATTACAAATTCTCCACTCAGTACACGGCAATTCTCAATCCCAGTACAAAGTTTGGCTTTTTCATAGTAGCTATTTCACAGATATCCTTCCTCTTTTTAGAGGCCTCACCTAACAGTTACAAGGCTTGTTATTCTATTACTAACCACTCAGTTTATTTGCACTTGGGGCTAAACCTGGCTTATGGAAGGATAGGTACTTCTAACGTAGTCTGCTGTTTTAAAAAGCCTAATCCACAGACACAGGCCCCATTTTCTCTTTGTTTCCAATGACCTTCACTCATCCTCCGGCTCCAATCTAACCAGGACAACCTTCGGCCTTCCCGGCCTCGTTCTGGGGAAGAGGTGAGTGAGCGCCGGCGTTGAGGCCGCGCCTAGGCGCTGGGCTTCCAGCCTTCTTAGGGATGTGGGCTGAGGAGGGCCTGCGTGTCTTCCCTGAGCTCCTGGTTAGCCTTTTCCCTCCCCGCATTCAGGCCGGCCCTGAAGCAGGCCGGCGGCGCCGAGCATCCTCCTTCCGGAGATAGCCCGGCCTCACTCACCTTCCCCGGACCCTCCTCATAGTGGCTGCGACGGATCACGGAGGTGCTGAACCTCCGGATACTCTGACCCAACATGACGATGCTGGAAGTTCAGCGAAGAGCGCAGAGAAGGTAGGCGGAAGAAATGGCCGCTCTACCTCAGACTCCTTTCTCCACGACCTTGCAATACAGAGCGCGAAGACCGAAAGGGAAGATGGGAACGAAGGCGGTGACTTCCCGAAACGCAGCCGAATGGCCGTCTCTGAGGATTGTGGGCTTTGTAGTTCAGATTATGCCGGGTGCCATATCGGTTCCGGAGGATTGTGGGAAATGTAGTCGAGCTCTGGGCCGACTGAGTTTCAAAACCAAGAGCTAGATTACCATAAATGATTCAGTAGAACCTGAGAGGTTTTATGAGTTTAGATCTACGATTACCGGGGTTTGTTTCCAGAAACAATTTATTGAGTTAGCTGAAACTGTTTTATAGTGTGTGTCCAAGTTTATGGAACAAGAAAATCAACATCTTTTCTTTTCCTGTGAATATATGACATATTTTTGATTACAATACCTTGCTAACACTGAAAGATGTGCGTTGTGGTCCTATCAGAGGAAACACAAGTTAAGTGAACAAAGAGCATGTAGCACAAAGATTATCATGGAGAAAACCGAATTGAAGTGCTATGAGATGGATTCTTAATATACAGAAAATTGGATATAAAAGGACTTATAGAAAACAGATAAAACTATGTGCATCATAAATGGGTTGTGGAAGAGATAAATAAGCATTGACATCTGGAGCTAACCTGGATTAGGAGTTGGTGTATTACTGCTAAACAAACAATTTCATGGACTAGCATCATTAGACAAGGCCCCTAGAAAATGATAGATTAAAAAAAAGGAGGCCACTATATATGTTCCTAAATACATAAATATGACCTTCTCAGTCTATATAATGTTACTTATGCATGTAACAAAACCAAGTGAAAAACGAAGCCATGAATTTGGAAGAGACCAAGGCAGGATACATAATAGGGCTTGGAGGGGAGGAAATGGAAGGAGGACATTATGTTATATTATACTCTCAAAAAAAGAGATAATTTTTAAAATGGCACTGTATGTCCTTGTTAAGTTCAGTCTAAATAGGTCTCATATTTGATATTAGTACCTTCTGTACATAGTGAACTAAAGGGGTGTGTAAAATCAAGCTCCTCAGTCTCAGCCAGGAATAGGAGTTAAGTAAATCACAAGGCCAGACTTGGTCATCCATCTATCATTTCTATCTCTATCTATCTATCTATCTATCTATCTATCTATCTATCTATCTATCTATCTATCTATCTCTATTATCTACATATCTATGGATATATCTGTTAAACACAGCTGTAAATTCTGTCTAGAGATGAAGACTCTCATTGCCTACTCTAGATAGACTCCTTGTGAGTATTGTCAGTAAATGATTATGGCAGAAATAACAGTGTACCATTGTCTTGCCATGGATAACAAAAGAAAGAAGGAAAGAAAGGGAAGGAAGGAGGGAAGAAAGAAATATCCCTCTTTTATCCTTTTGGAGTGTGTGTGTGTGTGTGTGTGTGTGTGTGTGTGTGTGTGTGTGACATATGCTGACCAACTTCATTGCTTCAGTTTGCAGTATGTCACTTCATTTGCTCTGATTATGCATATAAAAGGAACCTCTGGTGGAATGAGCCATTCTGAATCTTTTTAGTCTGAAACGCTCCTAATTTTATGACATTTTTCATAAGTAACCTTTGTTAAAATTTAACTGATTTTAGTTTTTCTTATAATATTACATGAAGGCCAAATATTACACCATCTCTTTAATATAATTGTTGCTACATCTTTCCAGTTACAATCTTAGTCTTGGTTTAGTCCTTTTCTGCCAGAGAAGATACCAAGTCAATCAATAGAAAGCCCAAATCTTTCAAGCACTACCTGTCTGCTTTCAGTGCTGTACAGAATTGCCCAGAAGAGCCTTCCCCCAAATGTTTAGGTATAAATTTGTGATCTATAATAATTTGATTATTTTTGCAAGCTATTAAGATTAAGGGAGATGGTTAGGAGTTAAGAAATTATTGCCTAGGTTTAACAACTGCTTGAGACTTCATTGAGCAACTGATGGGAGTAAATGCAGAATACCACAGGCAAACATTAGGTGGAGCTCAGGGAGTCCTGCAGAGGAGTGGAAGGAAGGATCAGAGGAGTCAGGGACACATCAGGAGAACAGGGCCCACAGAATCAACTGAGTGGGACTCACAGGAACATGAAGAGATCAGGGAGCCTGTATGGGTCTGATCAGGTCCTCTGCATATGTGTTATGACTGAGTAGCTTGGTGTTCTTACAGAAATCCTAAAAGTGGGATTAGGGGCTATCCGTGAACTCTTTTGCCTAATTGTGGGACCCTTTTCCTCCTGGGCTGCTTTATTCAGCCTCGAAATGAGATATGTGCAAATTCTGCAGTGTTTGGTTGATGTCCCTGGGAGGCCTGTTTTTGTTTTATTTATTTTATTTTATTTTATTTTTTTTGTCTGAAGGAAGGCAGAGTTGAGGGTGTATCTGGGGGAGGGCAAAGGTAGTGGGGAGAGCTGGGTGGGAGGAGAAGGAGGGAGTTGGAATGTAATATATGAAAAAAGACTAAATAAATAAATATTCCTCCTTTCCCAATCTTCCATTTTAACATCATTTCTCATCACAGCTTGGCTGTGTCGTTTTAAATGTTTATCCTAACTTAATACCTGTCTCTTTCCATTGTACTGCCCTGATGGTTCTCCAGCTCTTAAGAAGCTAGGCTTTGCTAAGAAAGGATCATAAAGTAGTGCTGTTTGGCTGTCTTACCTCTCTTGGAGAGTACTAGACATGTTTCAAAATGCATGTTTCAGCTCTCTTTGGCTCTCACTGAGTTGAGGGGAATTGGAGTGGGATTAAAAGTGGCTAAGATCACATATTGTTGGAGAAATGTCTGGCCTCTGGCTGCTACTACCCTTAGAGTACAATCATGCCAATTACTTCAAAACACTAGGTTAAAAAATGTTATTGTTTTCATTTTTCTTTCTTTTATAAAATTTTTCTTTATTATTTATTACAACTTATTCACTTTGTATACTGGCTGTAGCCCCCTCCCTCATATCTTCCTAGTCCCACCCTCTCTCCCACCTCCTCATGCCCCTCCCCTAGGGGACATGAGGAAGTGGAGGTCCTCTTCTCCTACTGTCTGATCCCAGCCAATCAGGTCTCATCAGGAATGTCTGGATCTTCTTTCTCTGTAGCCTAGTTAGGCCACCTCTCCAGGGGAAGGTGATCAAAGAGCTAGCCACTGAGTCCATGTCAGAGACAGCCCATGCTCCCCTTACTAGGGAACCCACATGGAGACTGAGCTGCCCATGGGCTACATCTGAGCAGGGGTTCTAGGTCCTCTCCATGCGTGGTCTCTGGTTAATTCATTAGTCTCTGCAGGACCCCCGCCCTGGGCCCAGATATTTGGCTCTGTTGGTATTTTCATTTTTTCTTCCTTCCTTCCTCTTTTCTTTTTTTCTTTCTTTTTTTCTTTCTTTCTTTCTTTCTTTCTTTCTTTCTTTCTTTCTTTCTTTCTTTCTTTCTTTCTCTCTGTGTGTATGTGTGTGTGTGAATGAGTGTGTGAGTGTCACAGCACACATGTGATGTCAGAGGACAAATTTTGGGACTATTTCCTTACATATAATCCTTGTTTTGAGAAAGAGTTTCCTCATTCCTGTATCAGGCAGGCCAACTGGCCTCTGAGTTTCTACAGATTTTTCTATTTCCATTTCTTCATTATAGCATGCTGGATTACTGATACTGTGCTTCTGTGTCCAGCTTTTACTTTGGTTCTGAGAATCTGAACTTAGGTCCTCTGGCTTACACAAGTATTACTACACATTGTGCCATGTCCCCATGCCTATGAACCATGTTTTCATTTAAAAAAAAATCACCACACACACACACACGCACACAGCAACCACCCCCCAAAAAAACCTGATCATAAAATGATTTTTACATTAATTCTGTATTGTTCTTTTTAATTACTTATTACAAACTATCAACTAATTAAGTGTAAGAATAGATTTTATGCTTATCTTACTCACTTTTAAGTTCATTATAAGGGAAAGGAGAAAAGCTCAAAGTGATATGGCTGTATTCTGTTCTTTAACCAACAAGGTAGTAAAATAAAGATGGCAAACCACAGAATTCTCTTAACTTGTGAATGAGTAGTGAAGAGTATACTGAACCTTTTCTTGACCTATGTTATGAACTTGACCAGCAGAATCCAGTAGATTGACATTCACATATATCTGAGGCTTGCAGCTTCCATTCAGGAATGTTTTCTTAGATACCATCTGCTTTTAAGAAACCAACCATGAGTCTTTGAGAGCTGAGAGAAAGTCAGGCTACTGATATGGAGAAAACATAGAAGGTTAAAGAAGGGGAGAGGAGCAAAGAAGAAGATGCCTGTGAAGGAGAAATGGAGAAAGTCAGGAGGCAGATAGGAAAAAAGAGGAGAAGACAGAAAGTCTTTCTACCAACCCACGATGTTCCCCCATCACCCATACTGCAGGCACATGGACAAAGGGGCGTCTTACGTGACTCTCCCCATGGTATCACTCACCCACATTTATAAAGCATATTAAACAGAAATTTCCATATAAGCATATCCTCTCCAGAACCACAGAGAATTTCACACATTGTGACTTGGCCACTAAGCTGTGGGGTAATTTGTGACAAATGTAGAAACCTGCAGCAGGGATGATGTAGTTTTTCTTGTAGAGTAAGCTTAGCAGTCTGTATTCCTGTCATAGTAGCTGGCCAGAAAAATGTCAATTATCTTGGAAAAACTTTGGAATAAATGTGATATATATTTTACCATAAAGTTCATTGTAAGAGAAATGAGACATTTCATGAATTGATTAGTATAAAATGAAAAATATCCTTAGGGACATGAGATTCACTCCAAAGTCATATTTTAAAATAAAGTCCAATAATTTTAAACAATGAGAAAAGCACATATCATGAAGGGAGTAATACATTCTTTAGAGCAACAGGAGCATTTGGAGACTCAAATACATTATGTAGAAGAGTGAGACTAAAAATTAAAATACAATGTTTGCATATGTGTTATGACTGGTAGCTTGGTGTTCTTACAGAAATCCTAAAAGTGGGATTAGGAGCTGTCCGTGAACTCTTTTGCCTAATTGTGGGACCCTTTTCCTCCTGGGCTGCTTTATGCAGCCTCAAAGTGAGATATGTGCAAATTGTCACAAATACCCCACAGCTTAGTGGCCAAGTCACAATGTGTGAAATTCTCTGTGGTTCTGGAGAGGATATGCTTATATGGGAATTTCTGTTTAATATGCTTTATAAATGTCGGTGAGTGATACCATGGGGAGAGTCACCCAAGGCCCCCCTTTGTCCATGTGCCTGCAGTATGGGTGATGGGGGAACATCGTGGGTTGGTAGAAAGACTTTCTGTCTTCTCCTCTTTTTTCCTATCTGCCTCCTGACTTTCTCCATTTCTCCTTCACAGGCATCTTCTTCTTTGCTCCTCTCCCCTTCTTTAACCTTCTATGTTTTCTCCATATCAGTAGCCTGACTTTCTCTCAGCTCTCAAAGACTCATGGTTGGTTTCTTAAAAGCGGACTGTATCTAAGAAAACATTATTTCTTTCAATAGCTCTTATTATGCTACATTTTAAAGAAGTAAATTCAACTTTATTTAAAGATGAATTATTTAGTGAAGAAACTTTCCAACTTAAGTTACAAAATTCAAATTGACAAATTTCTTTTCGTCTTGAATTTATATAACTTCTTGCCACTGTGAATTAAAATCAGAACTCTGTGACACCTGTTTGTAATTTCACATCTGTTAGAGGAAAGCCTGATATTAGAAAAAGGCGAAAACATGATGGACTGAGTCTATTATGATTTAGAAATATGCTGCCAAATTTCTGAATGGTTGAGTGGTGACACACTGGGAGACTAGGGTCTGACAAGAAAGAGAAACAATTTTCTAATGATCAAACTTGACTTTGTCATGTCTTTTTTGAAGTTTTCTCATTTCCTTTCTTTATGCCCCATTGTACACTTATCTCTTATCACTTCCCCACAGAAAAATTTTAACATTCTTCAAAAATCACCAACTTTAAGTGCTGCTCACTTCACCTAGAAATTGGTTTATATTAGTCTATGGCAGTAACATCATGCACTATAATCAGTTATGTCTTATCTCATAATTATACCATATAAATCTTTAGAAGAAATCATCTGGTTATCCCATACCCAACTTCAAGACATCTTATTTTCCTTTGTTAGACAGCACTGAGAAATCATGTTAAGATCATGAAACTATCCTGTTTCTCAAAGAAAATTTCTTCCAGGTGTAACATCCATTGATGATTCCTGCTTAACTATTTCTACAATGGTGAAATGAGTTTCCATCTCCAACAATTTTCTAGTTTGCTAGTTGCTCTTCAGCATTCAACTAAAGATGAAAGAGTTTCCTCTTCCATTGATTTCCATTTATCTATCATTGGTATAGTCTAATGACTAATTGTTTTAATGGTTTATGATTACATGACTTCACTGAAATATTTTTGTGTTTTCATCATTTTGCATTTGGTTAGTGGCAGCCCCTTCTAGCTGCCACTTGCATTCCAGTTATATGCTTTCATCATTTTGTGTTGAAAATTTAGTGTTTTCTTATCTTACAAGAAATGTTCCTAACTATTAAATCTATATTATTCTAGTCCTTGGGACCAAACAATATTTTACAGATGACCCCCTCTTTCTTTAAATAGGATATGATAATGCAAACCAAGGTCTGGATACCAGGTGTATTTACTGCTGATAAGATGCATTTGCTTTGTAGTAAATCTACATGTACACATGTATATATGTAAACATAAATATATTTGCATATGTACAGTTTAGAAAATCATGTTTTTGTTTTTGATTTTTTCCCAATACCATAATTTTAAATCCATACCACAAGTTCCTTTTATTTATTTAAATTTTAAACTTTTATGCTCCTTCTTTCATAGTAGCAACAGACTCCAATATCTGAAATATGCTCATTCATGTAGTATATCTAGCATAGTTTCAGAATTTTATCTGTGGTTTGAATTCAGAGGGTACTTGACTTCTCCAGTCCCTACTTCATTCCTCACACACTCTGCAGCTGAATACACGTAGTGAAATTCATAGTTCTCTTCCATTTATTCTTCTGTCACTTTTGACCCCATCTTACTTTACCCCTCTCTTTTCGTCATTCTTCTTCCCTCCCTCCTTTTATTTGCCTTCCTTCCTTTTTTCCTTTCTTCCTACATACCTTTCTTCCTTCCTTTTTCCTTCCTTTCTCCCTTTCTTCATTCTTCTCTCCCTCCTTCTCTTCTTTTCTTTCTCCCTTCCTGTCCTCCACTGATGCTCCATCAACTTAATACAGAAACTTTGATGACCCATAACAATTCCAATATTTACTGTGCTCTCTATTCCTGTGGTCCATTCTCCTCTATATTTCTCTTTTATTTCCACAATTTTAAACATTTCTACTTATTAGTGCTTATTGTAGTTACTCTGCCAACAATTTCTTAAGCTTCTGTTTTCTTGTGCCTCCCTCCGACTCCTTTGTGTCTTTCATATTGTGCATCGGTTTCTTAGTCTCAGTGTTACTCACTGAGGTGGGTCTCTTGCTTAAATCTTAAATCAAAGACTCAAAAAGACAGAATGATTATTTCAGCTAATGTCTTCTCACACCATTTTAAGGCCTCTGATTGTTCCAACTTTTTTTGATTGGCTTATGTATGCCTCTTTCTGGTCTAAATTGTATCTGAGAAGATAGAGACAATTCTTTAAAAAAAAATCAGATAGTCTTTAAATGAAGAACTCACTCCTGATATTTTTTTTCTTGAAGGAAATAGGGAAACTACAAAAGTAAACCAGGTGGAGAACATTGTAATGTTTGGTGTCTTCTAAATGTATTATTTATCCAAAGTAAGAAACTGATGTAGAAGTTCTTCTTAATTATTTATCTGGATGCATTATTTACATGTAAAACATGATAAATGTTAGTTTCTATTGCTGTGATAAAACACCTTGACCATAAAGTAGCTTGGGGAGGAAAAGGTTTGTTTTGCTTATAGTTCCACACCATCATAAATCATTGAAGGAAGCCAGGGCAGGATCTCAGAAAGGCCATGGAGTGTTGCTGAGAACTAGCTTGCTCCTCATGGCTTTCTCATAAAATCCAGGACCACCTGCCAGGGATGGCACTGCTCAGAGCAATCTAGGCCTTTCTACATTAATCATCAATCATGAAAATGTCCTGCAGACTTGTCACAGGGCAATCTGATGAAGGCATTTTCTCAATGAAGATTCTGTTTTTTTAGATCACCCTAGCATATGCCAAGTTGACATAACAACTAGCCTGCTAGTAAGTATATTAATGATCCTTTTTTTCGTTGTCCATTGTTTTGTTTCTATAAGAAAAGAGTAACTAGGAAATTAAAGATACTTGAGTTTCAGAATTCCACATATACATGAGCATTTAAAATAGTCAAAGGAAGTTACTGAGTCCTATTAATGCAATATGGTGAATGTTATGTCCTTGTTTCTACTGGAGTTTTCCATCTGCCATATATAACTTCCCTTGACGTAAGTGGTGTTAGATCATTACTTAACCAGAGTGGGTGGAAAATTAACAGAAAATATTAATAACAAGTTATTAAGAATACAATATATTTCAATGAAGATTTCATTACAAGTTGAGTAATGTTTTATCATTTCAAAGAGCATTTAGGACTAGTCATTGGACCAGAAAGCTCAAAGTGCCTGAAATTTGATAATCCATATTTGAAAGAAACCTGATATAGTATTTCTCGTATTTTAGAACAATCAAAATGTGCATATTTTCATGATGTGAAAATTCCTGTCCCTTTCAACATCAATTCATTCAAATGTTCTGAATGATGAATGTATATATTTTTGCAAATAAATTTTGGAAATTTTATTTTGTGATTTGACCTTAATTAAGCCAATACAATATTTGTATTGTATAGATGAGACTTCAACTACCCAGATAGAGCCAACCTGCTATGAGGTATAAAAGTCTGGCAATTATAGTCCATCAAAATATACCCATTTATACAAAAGATAGCTTTTGTACTTGGCTTTTTCAGTTTATACTTATAAGATTAAGAAAGCAAGATTTGCTTGAGGGAAACATTTATGCCCTTGGAGTAAATTATTACTGCATTGGCCTGTTTTAAACAGGGCAACTAATTATAAAATTATTACACAAATTGGATTAGGTTTAATTACCAGTTCTTTTCACATTCCTCATTGAACAACATTTTAAGCTGTATCATTGTTTCTGAATTGCACTTAGCCTTATTCATACCACCGTGTACTAAGGGATTTTATAAATGACAGACTTATAGAACTCGTTGCTGGGCTTATTGTAACTTTTTTTTTCTTCCTGAAGATGTGCTTTAATATATTCCACAGTATTATTTTTATGAAGACCCATAGGAGAAATATTTCTCTGGTCTTCATACTAAGACAAACATGCTTCTTCTGGATATTTGATTTGCTTTTGCCATATGGGTACTGTGAATAACAAACATCACCATGATTCCCTATTTATACTGCTTCCTAGAAATCTTAGAGCCAAGCTTTCCAATGGGCGATGGATGTGTTTTGTGTATACTCATGGCTCTATCTTCTTTCTTAATTTACTCATCTTTGTTTTACTTGTGAATTTTGAATGTGTTTTTATCTTGTTTTATAGTCTTTGTCTTTGTTTTGTATTTCAGATGTTTCCTGCAACCGTATTAGCATGCAAATAAAATAATAAATCATATATCTTCTTCACATAAAAAAATGTTCCAGTGTTACTTATCACACTTTCTTGTTGCTTTATGGACCTCAGCCAGGCAAGATAACTATAGCTTAGCTGATTCAACAAAGGATTCCAAAATTTAGTGACTTAGAACTAAACTCAACGATCTTGCATTCATGATGATGTCACAGTTTGGAGTGTATTTTCAGCATACATTCTACTTCCATAGAGTTTTCTACTAGCCATCTAGACTAACCTTTCTAAGGCAATATGTAGGAAAAAAATAGAGAGCTAAGCAGAAGAATTCAGGCAAATCTATAGGTGGCATACACTTCTCATGCTTAGATTTCATTAGCCTAAACCAAGAATGCTCCCACCATTATGTATGAACAGGGAATTTCTGTGTAGCTGCGATCATATCAGAAAAGCATGGCTGAACATATCATCTTCTCAAAGGAGATCTTATATTTTTCTTTCTGGGATGACAAAATACAAATATGAAGACTTGATTTTAAGGCATCATCGTTTTCTAAGTGGTTTTCTAGCTTCTACACATTTCCAGAGTTGCACATTTCAAGTAATACACTATGTCCTGAAGTAAGAATGGCCAACCACAAATCCAAGTTTACCATGGCTACTTAATTTGGGTGGCATCATTTTTCCTGAAGTATTGAAGGAAGGACTTCCTTTGCTTTACAAAGGGAGCGATAATATTTCTTATTTTATCGGTAATATTTGATAGGAGGATTGATGAAAATATTTTCAAATTTAAAAGTTTCTGCCAGCCAGTATTCCCATGACAATCCCCTTCTTGTGTCTTCCCACTTTCATTAATGCTTTCTTTATCCAACAACTTTGCTATTTAAATATATAGTATAGATATAAAATAGAACAAAAAAAGAGAGAGATAGGCATGTAGTTCAGTTACTAAAATGTTTACAGAAACCCTGAGTTCAACCATCAGCAATGCATACAATGGGCGTCATGGTACACTCCTGAGACCCTAGCTCCAGTTGGGGACAGAAGTTCAAGGTCATTCTGTGTTACATAGCATGTTCAAGGGCAGATTGAGATGCATGAGAACCTGTCTATTAATTAATGCACACATACATAAATATAAAAAAGGTTGATGTACAACTAGAATATGAACTCTTGGAAGGAAATTACTTTTAAAGTTTTGATTAGTGATATTCTAACTATCCTGCATAAACACACTCACTGCATATTTACTGGAAGTGGTGACTTAACAAGATGTGCATTTGAATTTAATCAGATACCTTATCCTGAGTATGTGAAATTATGAATTTGTTCATAAAATCAGTTTCAATGAGGCATAATTTTCATGCAATAAAAGACATCATTCTGAGTATATCTCCCAAAGAGTTTTACTGTTGTACATTCCTATTGGGCAGCGGCATAATTAAGACAGATCATTGAATTACCCATAATTTGGTTATAATTTTAATTGTATGTCTTTAAGGATTTGACATAATAATTTTATATGCATATACAATGTGAATTATCTAATCTATGTATTATTTTTATTAGCATAGTTTTGGCCTCTGAGTGCATAGCTCTGGTGCTTAGCTTTCCTCAAGGGAGAAGCTCCTCCTCATTTAGTGCCATATAAGTGAGGTTATACAGTTAGGTTTGTTCACACTGAACTGCCAATATTATAGGCCTGATAATTTTTTGCCATGGAGAATGTTCTCTATGTTATTGAATAATTAGTGGAATTCCCAGAATCTATTCATTAAATGCCAGTAATATCACTTATTAAACCCTACTTGTCCTTACTAGCAACTCATCCCAGCTGAATACATCTTTCAAAAAATTTTAAATCCCTTAGAGAACATGTTCTGTCTAGAAATTCATCACTCTGAACTCAAGTGATGGTCACTTTGAATCAACAAAACATGCACATTTTCTGAACAGTGCTGCTGCACCAGCATGGGTTTATGGTAGGAGGCTTTGTTTTTCTGATTCAAGACCAGTTTTGGAACCGGTCATGTAGTCCCTGGTCACACTCTTGTTATACCCACTGCTATCATTATGTGTATCAGATATCTAAAGGGTCAGTCGCTTCACCTGATCCTCCTACCATTTGATCCTTGCTTGCACACTATTACTACTTTTTAAATGTGTGTTCTCTGAGACCTGTTCCCTTAGAAGATAATGAACAGACTCCAGATATAAGAAGATTGTTGCTTGTGAGCTTGTGGCCAGCCTGGGCTACATACTAAGCTCCATGCTATATTGGGCTACTGGGTGAATGTCTTAAAAACAAACAACCAAAAACAAAGTGGTAAACATGTCCTTAACATCTATCTTGAAAGCCGACAATTCACTTTGAACGAAGTGAACATGTGTGCCTGTTGTTGCATCGAGCAAGCAGGTATGCTCATCACAGAGTACCTAGGACTATTTCGTTCCACACTACCACCTTTTTATTCTGCTGCTCTTTCACTACTTTTTCTGTGCTGAGATCATGGGTTAAGATGGTCCTATTGTCTTCATACTATACTCTCTATATTTGTAAAATATGATTTTGTATTAAGTCCTCGCAAAGAGACTTTTAAAACATATTCATTGTTCCTCAGTTTTTGATTTAAGTTTTTCTTTTACTTTCTTGTGTGTGTGTGTGTGTCCATCCATGTTTTCTTTTAAGAAGCTCTATGATCATTTAATTGGAAACAAACTATTTTCCTAACTATCACTAAGAAGATAATCTATAGAATAAAAACAATATTATGCCTTTGATAGTGTTTTAGTTTTTTCACTGACTAGTCTAGTTAATCCTGTGTATTTGGAAAGCATTAAAAGCATCTACTTTGGTTCATTAAGGATAAATAAATCCTCACAAAATATCAAAAATTAAAGATGTGAGTAGCTGGAGAGATGACTTATCAGTAAAAAAGAATGCATACTGATTATTGCAGAAGACTCAAGCTCAGTTCCCAGTACCAACATAGGGCTGAAAATCCAACTCCAGAGAATCAAATGCCCTCTTCAGATCTCCTTGGATACACTCACGCATGTGACATACAAACACACACATAGATGCCCATATATACCCACAAATAAAATAAAAATGAAATTTAAAAACATTAAGATATAAAAGAACATTCCTCCCATCAAATCAGGAAGCCAGACTAATGTTCACTGTGAGAGGAACTCTCTTTCATGCAAGAATTGTCTGGAAGAGAATTAATGAAGGAATCTGTCTCATTAAAGTCTATATTATTTGTTATTGTGTTCTACATTCTTTATGATTCATTTTGTATTATTCAATTGTGTATTATTTAAAAAATACATAGATTATGAGCATGAAAAGGTGTATTGAAGCATTGTTGAGAAAACCTTATTTATGCAGCACAGCTATCATTATAAACTTGCCTTTTGCAGTTCAATCTCATTTCCAATTCTAGATCCTTCCCTGTCAACCTATCAATCACCAGGTATTTCCCAATCTTTTTAGAAACTCAAAAGTAAGTATCATTTCATCCTTCCCCTTTTCACTTTTTCTGTAGAAATACTATTCTGAAGGAGGAATGGTAGATGGAATAGAAAAAAATCACTTTTGTTAATGAAACAGCAGATAAGCATTGTTTTCTCTAGACATAAGTTTTTTACAATCAGAAATAAAATAACTGATTAGCATTCTACTCACATCTAATCCTCCAAGATCCTGCCCTGTTTAAGTTCCTGTGCTGATTTCCTTCAATAAACAGTGCTGTGGAAGTGCAAAACAAATAAGCCCCTTTGTCTCCAACTAGCTTTTTGGTCATTGTGTTTCTTTTCAGCAATAAAATCCCTAAGTTAGATAAGGTATTTTAGAAAATTTTATGCAATAGGTTTTTTTCATTGGTATTGGTACAGCTATATAATTTGCATTCCACACTTTATATTTGTAAATTTCCTAAAGATCTGAATTATATCTTCTATAGCAATTCTGAAAGATTTGTTTAATTTCTCCATATAGGTTAGAAAGATATATTGAACTTGAAAATAAAAGCAGACATGACATTTAAAATTTTAATACACTTTCTTTCATTGCTGGCTGTATTGAATTATTCCCAATCCTATCAAACAAATCACTATAAAATATAATATAAAGAGAAATTTAATGTATATATATATATATAGAGAGAGAGAGTACTAAACATTAGTTATTTTATTCATGAAAGTGTAAGCAACTAGTACAATAATGTTCAAAAAGTAAAAGTGATTAAAAAATATAAGGCTTAGGTAAAATTTTTTTCTTGTATAATATGCAGATAATTGAAACAACAAAATAGATTTTGGCACAAATCTAAATCATCCATTTCATGTTTTATTGTCTCTCTTTATATTCATATAATTAAAAATTTAAAACTACTTACTTAAAATACTCAACAAAACTGAATCTGAATATTTTAAAGTCCAATCAAAAGTTATTTTTTCTTGAACTAGGTATATTTTAAGTATTCAGTGGTAACCAGTAATTTTCAAACAAGAGAAAATAGTCTGTGTATTTAAAAACTTTCAACAGGGCATAGATATTCTATGATGAACAAATGCCTAAATATTAAAGTAACAAGTTCTAAATTAATTGATTTTCAATTGACGATAGAAAGCAATAATATTTATATCCTTTTCAAACTCATTAGTAAAATTTACAGTATGTTTTCTTTACTTACAGACAAGGTGAACTTCAGAGAAACAAAAAGAATGGGTTATTACTTTTTATTGTATTTAAATAGTTATCTTTTTAGTAAAAACAATGAATGGACTATTAGTTAAAATACGAAGTGACTCAATAAACTTTCTCCAAAGTTGTACAGCTCTAAGAAGCCATTTCTTTTGCTCACTAAAGTGTGTGAATGGGGCAGGATAGAGTGATCTCAGAAATAATTGCAGTGCTTCTTTGCAGTATGCACTTTTGCAGCCAAGGGGGACAAAAGAATGCTTTGGAAGAAAACTTAACTACCTTAATTCTAAAATTTTTAAAATGAATGCCAATACTTGTAAACCAATTTAATTGAACATTTTACTTTGATAGTCAAAAATGGCAGCGACCAGTGTGCACCGTTTCTGAAGGGCAGAAGATCCAAAAGTCCAAAACTGATGAGTGGATGGGCAGCTGAAGACAGAACATCAATTTTGAGGCTTCCCTGGTCTAGAGGGGACTACCTGTGAGCTGGGACAAATTATATCCATGCCCCCCACACCTCCCACCATGGATGTCTCTAGCATCTGAGAGTGGCAAACTATCTGGTGCACCTTCTCATTGGAAACGCAGGAAAAGGGCACCTCCTTACTCTAAATGCCAAACAGGGGACCCAAATCAGAATAGAAAACTGTGGGCTTTCTGAGCTAACCACTTATGCCTGCAAGGGAATTCACAGGCCCTCAGGCCCTCTGAGCTTTCTACACCTTCCTGACTGGTGAATGCTTGCTGGCTTCTGGCCTCTGCCCTCTATACTTTCCATGCCTTCTAGTGAGTGCCACTGCAGGAGAGTGCATACAGAGCTCCAGATCAGGGTCCCTCTACTCTAGCAGCCACTGGATCTCTCCCACCCATACACCAGCTGTGGGCAACATAAGGATCTCTGGGATAGCCTTCTCAACATCAAAGCCCCTGTTCTTTGGGCCTCCCAGTGGAGTCCAGCCAAACAATTCCTGGTACCAAGATGGTGCAGTTCAGGCAGATCTGAGCTCTTGGAGCACAATACCAAGACAGGCCTGTGGGCTACGAGGCTATTCAGGGCAACTGCACATGCACATTGCTCCCACACATACCACTCCTGCACCACGTTCACACACACTTCTGTGCTTGCACACATGCGCCTGTGACCTTCATCCCTTAGCTGCTTCTATAACACCAACACCCATTCTCAAACAGGGGGACCCCTCTCATCTTCATGAAGACTACTACAGACTCCAGAGTCTGACAGACCCAGTTTGTAGTACAAGATCCAAGAACAAACAGCAAAGTATACTGACCATCAGATGGCCAGAGGCAGGCTTAAGAACACATCCAACAAAAATCAGGACATAATGGCTTCACCAGCAACCAACAACATCATGGCTTTACCAGCAAAATCAATGGATATTTTAATTCATTAGAAACACAGGAAAATGACTTAATAGACAGGCTTATTGAGTTACTAGAGGCACATAAAGAGGAAACAAATAAAGCCCTCAAAGAATTAGCCACACAAATAGAGGCACATGAAGAGGAAATGAATAAAAAAATAGATGTCGTCATAAAAAGACAGAAATCCACATTCAAACAGATGAAGGAAATGGTGCAAGGCATAAAAACAGAATTTGAATCAAAAAAAAAAAAAAAAACCCACAAACAGAGAAAAACCCGGGAGCTGGAGAACTTAGAGAAAAGATCAGGAACCACAAGAGTAAGCATCATCAATAGAATAAAAGAGATGGAAAAAAGAATCTCAGATGCTAAAGATATAATTGCAGAAACTTATACATCTCTCAAAGAAAAAATGCAATTGGAAAAGTCCCAAACACAAAACATCCAAGAAATCAAGGATGCCATGAAAAGACGAAATCTAAGAATAATAGGAATAGACGAAAAAGAAGATTCCAGGTTCCAAGGTCCAGAAAATATTTTCAAGAAAATCATAGAAGAAAATTTTCCCTACTTAAAGAAAGAGAAGTCCTTAAACATACAAGAGACTTACAGAACACCACATAGACTAGACCAGAAAAGAAATTCCTCAAGTCACATAAGAGTCAAAATGCTAAATCTACAGAACAAAGAAAAAATATTAAAAGCAGCAAGAGAAAAAGCCCAAGTAACATATAAAAGTAGACCTAACAGAATCATACCAGACTTCTCAACAGAAGCCATGAAAACCAGAAGGGCCTGGATATATGTTATGCAGATTCTAAGAGAACACAGATGTCAAGCCGGACTACTATACCCAGTAAAGCTTCAATCAACATAGGAGAAAACAAAATATTCCATGACAAAACTAAACTTAAACAATATCTACACAGCAACCCCGTCCTACAGAAGATACTAGAAAGAGAACTCCAATTTAATGAAATCAAATACACCCAAGAAAACACAGGACATAGATAACCTCAAAACAAAAATCAAAAGAAAACAAGCACACAAACACACTATCACCACCAACTCAATGATAAAAGAAACTAACATACATTGGTTACTATTGTTTATCAACATCAATGGACTCAAATCTCCAACAAAAAGACAGAGACGAACAGAATGGTTGTGGAAACAGGATCCAACATTCTGCTGCATCCAAGAAACATACCTCTACGACAAAGATTAAACACTACCTCAGAGTAAAGGGCTGGAAAAATATTTTTTAAACAAATGGACCCAGAAAACAAGCTGGAGTAGCTATCCTAATATCTAATAAAATAGACTTTCAATCAAAATTAATCAAAAAAAGATGAGGACAGACAGTTCATTCTCATCAAAGGAAAAATCCAACAGGAGGACATCACAATCCTGAACTTCTATGCCCCAAACACAAGAACATTTGCATTCATAAATGAAACATTATTAAAGCTCAAATCACACATTGAGTTCAACACTTTAATAGTGGGAGACTTCAACATTCCACTCTCAACAAGGGACAGATCATCTAGACAGAAGTTTAATAGGGAAATAAGGACACTTACAGAGGTCCTAAATCAAATGGACCTAATGGTTGTCAACAGAATTATTCATTCAAATTCAAAAGAGTATATCCTTTTCTCAGCACCCCACAAAACCTTATCCAAAACTGACCTTAGAAGATACAAGAAAATTGAAATAATTCCTTGTATCTTATCAGGTACATGTCCTAAAATTGGACCTCAACAACAACAGAAAAAACAAAAAGCCTACACAGGCATGGAAATTAAATAAGTCTCTACTAAATGATAGCTGGATCAAGGAAGAAATAAAAAAAATAAAGACTTCCTAAAATTCAATGAAAATGAAGGCACAACTTATCCAAATTTATGGACACAATGAAAGCAGTGCTAAGAGAAATATTCATAGCACTAAGTGCCTTCAGAAAGAAGATTGAGACATCTCATATAGGCAACTTAATAGCACACCTGGAAGCCCTAGAAAAAAAAAAGAAGCAGATATACCCAAAAGAGAATCAATGAGACTAAGAGCTGGTTCTTTGAGAAAATCAACAAGATAGACAAATCCTTATCCAAACTAACTAAAAGGCAGAGAGAAACTATCTCAATCAGCAAAATCAGAAACAAAAGGGGGACATAACAACAGACACTAAGGAAATCCAAACAATCACTAGTTCTTATTTCAAAAGCCTATATGCCACAAAATTTGAAAATCTAAATGAAATGGACAATTTTCTTGATAGATTCCATTTACTAAAGCTAAATTAAGATCAGATAAATAGAATAAAAAGCCCTATATGCCCCAAGGAAATAGAAGCGTCAAATAGAAGTCATCAAAAGTCTCCTGGAGGAAAAAAAACTAGGGCCTGATGGTTTCAGGGCAGAATTCTACCAGACCTTCAAAGAAGAGCTGAAACCATTATTCTACAAACTATTC
Organism: Psammomys obesus; assembly: GCF_907164565.1. NCBI lineage: Eukaryota > Metazoa > Chordata > Mammalia > Rodentia > Muridae > Psammomys > Psammomys obesus. The sequence continues at coordinate 27,060,674 of NW_026596069.1, forward strand.
CACAAAACAGAAACAGAAAGAACATTACCAAACTCATTCCATGAAGCCACAGTCACCTGGATAGCTAATCTACACAAAGACACCACAAAAATATAGAATTTCAGACCTATCTCTCTTATGAACATTGATGCAATAATACTCAATAAAATACTCCCTAACTGAGTCCAAGAGCAGATAAAAGATACCATCTAACATGACCAGGTATGCTTCATCCCAGGCATGCAGGGATGGTTCAATACTCAGCAATCCATCAAAGTAATGTACCATATAAAGAAACTGAAGGATAAAAGCCACATGATCATCTCCTTAAATATTGTAAAAGCATTTAACAGAATCTAAAACCCATTCATGTTTAAAGTCTTGGAGAGGTCTGGGATACAAGGCATAAACCTAAACATAGTAAAGACAATTTACAGCAAGCCTATAGCCAACATCAAAGTAAACAGAGAGAAACTTAAATCAAACCCACTGAAATCAGGACAAGGCTAGGTTGCCCACAGTCTCTGTATCTCTTCAACATAGTTCTTGAAATACTAGCTAGAACAATAAGACAACTAAAGGAGATCAAGAGGATACACATTGGAAAGGAAGAAGTCAAAGTTTCACTATTTGCAGATGAAATAAAAGTATATATGAGTGACCCTAAAAATTCTACTAGAGAACTCCTTCAGTTGATAAATGCCTGTAGCAATTGGCTGGATACAAAATTAACTAAAAAAAAAAAAATAATCAGTAGCCCTCCTGTATAAAAGACAAAAGGGCTGAGAAACAAATTAGGGAAAAAACACCCTTCACAATAGCCACACATAAAATAAAGTAGCTTGAGGTGATTCTAACCAAACAAGTGAAAGATCTGTTTGAAAAAAATTTCAAGTCTCTGAAGAAAGAATTTGAAGAAGGTATCAGAAGATAGAAAGATCGCCTATGCTCATAGATTGGTAGGTTAACATAGTGAAAATGGCCATCCTACCAAAAATAGTCTATAGATTCAATACAATTCCCAGAATTGCTAAAACAATCCTGTAAAATAACAGATTTTTCTGGAGCTATCTCCATCTGTCATCTCAAGCTGTACTATAGAGCAACAGTATAAAAACTCCATGATACTGGCCCAGAAACAGGCTGGAGGATCAATGGAATCAAATAGAAGACCCAGAAATAAATCCACACACCTACAGATACTGATTTTTGACAAAGTCAAAACAATACAATTTGAAAAAGATAGCATCTTCAACAAATGGTGCTAGACTATCTGGATGTCTACATGTAGAAAAATGCAAATAGATTCATATTTATCACCCTCCACAAAACTAAAGTATAAGTGAATTAAAGACTTCAAAATAATACCAGACATACTAAACCTGTTAAAAGAAAATGTGAGGAAGAGCCTTGACCTCATTGTCACAGAGACAACTTCCTGAACAGAACACCAGCAACACAGGCTCTAAGATAAACAATCAATAAATGGGACCTCATGAAACTGAAAAACTCTGTAAAGCAAAGGACACTGTCATTGGAACAAAATAACATCCTACAGACTGGGAAAGTATCGTCATCAACCTTTATCTGACAGAGGGCTAATATCCAGAATATATAAAGAACTTACAAAGTTAAACACCAACAAAACAATTAATTCAATTAAAAATGGGGTACAGAGATAAACAGAATTATCAATAGAGGACTATCGAATGGCAGAGAAACAGTTAAAGAAATGTTCAATGTTCTTCGTCATCAGGGAGATGCAAATCAAAACAACCCTGAGATTTCACCTTATACCCACTAGAATGGCTAAGATGAAAAACTCAAGTGACAACACATGGTAGAGAGGATGTGGAAAAAGGAGAACCCTCTTTCATTGCTTGTGGGAATGTCAACTTGTACAACCACTTTAAATCAATCTGGTGCTTTCTCAGAAAATTAGGAATAGTGGTACCTCAAGATCTAGCTATACAATCCTAGGCATATATCCAAAATATGCTCAAGTATACAACAAGGACATTTGCTCAACCATGTTTGTAGCAGCTTTCTTTGTAATAGCCAGAGTCTGGAAACAACCCAGATGTCCCTCAACTGAAGAATGGATACAGAAATTGTGGTACATTTACACAGTAGAATACTACTCGGCAATTAAAAACAAGGAAATCATGAAATTTCCAAGCAAATGGGATCTAGAAAAGATCACCTTGAGTGAGGTAACCCAGAAACAGAAAGACACACATGGTATATACTCACTCATAAGTGGATATTCGCCAAATAATATAGGATAAACATACTAAAATCTATAATCCTTTACTAGCTAAACAACAAGAAAGACCCTAGGGAATATGCTCAACCGTCATTCAGAAGTATAAACGGGATAGACATCAGAAGCAGGTGAAGAGAGGGAACAGGACAGGAGCCTGCCACAGAAGGCCTCTTAAAGACTACTGATTGAAGTATCAAAGCAGAGGCTGAGACTCATAGCCAAACTTTGGGCAGAGTGCTGGGAATCTTATGAAAGAAGGGGGAGATAGAAAGACCTGGAGGGGACAGGAGCTTCAAAAGGAAACCAACAGAGCTATAAACACTGAGCCCTGGGGACCCTGAAGAGAATGATACCCCTGGCAAGGACAATTCATGGAAAGGACCTAAAACTCTGGCTCAGATGTAGGCCATAGACTCCAAGTGGTGTTGCTAGTAAGGGGGAGCAGGGACTTTCTCTGGCATGAACTCAGTGGGAGGCTCTCTGATCACCTCCTCCTGGGGGGGTGCAGATTTGCCAGTCCACAGAGGAAGACAATGCAACCAGTCCTGATGAGACCTGGTAGGCTAGGGTCAAATAGGAGAGAAGGACCTCCCCTATCAGTGGACTTTAGGAGGAGAATGGGGGAAACCAGGGAGGGAGGTGGGATTCGGACGAGAAGAGGTAGCTTGCCACAGCCGGTATACAAACTGAATAAATTGTAATTAATAATATAATAATAATAGGAAATAAAAATAAAATAAAAATAAGAACTATCAATCCTTAAGATAAAATAAAAACCCCACTGATGAATATCAAGTATTTGATTATTATTACAATTATTATATTGTAATATAATAACAAATAAAGAGCTAAGAAAAAAAATTTCCTTTGTATACACTATATAGAACATATCAGAACTAATAAAGGATGTAAATGAGAGAAAGGAAATGTCCAGTATTTTTATTATTACATGTTTTTTACTACCATATTAAAAAGCCTCATCAGTTATATTGGTAAATATCCTTGCACATTTATGCATAAGTGGTACCAGAAATCATAAAGAATTATGTATGTTTTTATTGCATTTTAAGTATAATTCTGTGTAACTTCAAATAATTTTGGAGTGATACGGCAGAACATTAAACAATGTAAGGCAGCATAACTTATGTAAAAGGAGCATGTTATACCTGTTGTCAGTTCATGTTTTAATTTTTTTCCTTATCTTTACGTTCTGTTTTAAAATTCTCTTCTTTATTTTTAAGTTCTGTCTTAAGGATAATAATACAGGAGAAAAGATTAAAGCTACATCAAGGGAATTTTCAAACCTGTGAATCCACTGGTTCACACACCATGTAGTCTCTTTCTAATAATGATTCTTAATTATTTTGTGCAGGCACATAAACACAGAAGGAAAGATCAGAATTTCCATGGATCTGTAATTGAATTTATCCTGCATAAATCTCCATGCACATAATGAAAGAGTTAAGACTGCTGAGTTTGTAGTGGCCTTTTGTACATTAACAGGTAGTAGACACAGACTTCAATATCTGAAAGTGAGATGACACCCACAAGTAAGGATCAAAGAACGGACAAGCGCAGTGTGCTTCAGAGGGAGGTAGAGGCTGAGAAAGAGACTGAGAATAAGGTACACTTGTTAATTACATTGAGTTTGGTCACAGTGTGAGTCAGGAAACTGTGGAAACATAAAGTATATAGTGAACTTGGCTCACTAAGAAAATTGCAGGGAAAATAATCTACTTTAGCTTCCAAAAAAGTAAGAAAGACAGCAAATCTACTCTTCAGATTTCAAGAAAAATTTAGAGGAATAGTAGCAATTACTTTTTTTCTTCAGCTAGTTACAACTTCAAAAATAAGATAGCATATTAGAGTATGGATTATATCCAAGAAGTTTTTGAGTATGTGAAGCTTAAGAAAAAGGTGAAGAAAGTGAGGGTTGGTCATTAGTTTTTTTTTAAGACCACAAGATGATTTAAGAATGCATCTCACAAATACTTTTAATTACACAAAAGGGCTTTTAAAATTCCAAAAGAACTTATTTTGTAGTCTTGTTAAACCTTGAGACTTGTAGAAAACATGAGAATATTTTCCAATTCCTATGGGGAGAAATAAGATGGAAAAATGTCTTTTCTCAAAAACAGTTATATGAATGGCCCCAAAACAAGTACCTTGTTTCTATTCCATTTGAGAGTTTTCTGTTGAGAATTCTCTCTTTATACCTCTACCCCATTTTTAAATTGGATTATTTGGTTTGTCGGTGTCTAGTTCTGGAATTCTTTAGATATTTTGGAAATTATGTCAAAAATGTGGGGTTCTGAATGCTACCATTTTGTCCTTCTGACAGTGTTTTTTGTTTTTGTTTTTGTTTTTGTTTTTTTTTTCTTACAGAAGCTTTCAACTTCATGAGTTACTATGTATTAATTGTTGTGCCTGTGCTATTAGTGTCTGGTTTGGAAATTTGTCTCCTGTGCCAATGTATTTAAGGTTCTTTTCTATCAGGTTCAGTGTATCTGGTTTTATGTTGAGGTCTTTGATCCACTTGGACTTTTGGAGTTTTGTTCAGGGTTCTACATACCAATATCCAGTTAAACTAAGAACATTTGTTGAAGATGCTTTGTTTTTTCCATTGTATAACTTTGGCTTCTTTGGCAAAAATTAAATGTCCATATGTACATGGATTTCTGTTTTTATGCCAATACTATGCAATTTTTATTACTATTATTCTGTAGTGGAGCTTGAAATCAGGGATAGGGATACCTCTGGAAGTCATTCTTCTGTTTCTTGTTGTTGTTCTTTATTTTTATTTTTTATAATTAGTTACATTTTATTAACTCTGTATCCCAGCTGTATCCCACTCCCTCATTCCCTCCCAATCCCACCCTCCCTCCCTCATCTCCACCCTGCCTCTATCCAAGTCCAATGATTGGGGAAAACCTCCTCCCCTTTCATCTGACCCTGTTTTATTAGGTATCTTCAGGACTGGCTGCCAAAGTCCTCCTCTGTGGTCTAGCAGGGCTGCTCCTCCCTTGGGAGAGTGGAGAGGTCAAAGAGCCTGCCATTGAGTTTATGTCAGAAATAGTCCCTGTTCCCCTTACTAGGAAAACCCACTTGTTCTTGTTCTTCTTTACTCATTCTTTGTAAATTTCATATCATGCATCCCAGTCCCACTTATCTTCCAGTTTTCTTGTATCCGCCTTTCACTCACAACATTCCCCCACCAATAACACACACATACACACACACACACACACACACACACACACACACACACACACACACA